>NC_089838.1:240249339-240562976 GCF_035609145.1 Eleutherodactylus coqui
ACTGTTTTCAGATGTGTGAACATGATTGCACAAGGGTTTTCTAATCATCAATTAGCCTTCTGAGCCAATGAGCAAACACATTGTACCATTAGAACACTGGAGTGATAGTTGCTGGAAATGGGCCTCTATTCACCTTTGTAGATTTTGCACAAAAAACCAGGCATTTGCAGGTAGAATAGTCATTTACCACATTAGCAATGTATAGAGTGCATTTGTTTAAAGTTAGGACTAGTTTAAAGTTATCTTCATTGAAAAATACAGTGCTTTTCCTTCAAAAATAAGGACATTTCAATGTGACCCCAAACTTTTGAACGGTAGTGTACGTGTGTGTGCATATGAATATATATGTATAGGCGTGTGTGTATGTCTGTATCTATCTATCTATCTCATATCTATCTATGGCCCAATGTCTACGTGTGGATTTTAATTATAAAATCTGGGCATGTCTCCTGTGCTGGAGATCTGCACCTCTTGCCATCCATAGGAATGCATTAGCATCCGCACGGCAAGAAAAAGCATGTGAATATGATTTTCTTCCCAGCGTGTGGATCTCACGCTCAATTTTTCTGCGGATCCCGCAGCGACGGTGTCTATTGAAGTAAATGGAAGCTGTCCCCGCCATGGCACACCTGCAGCTGTCGCTGTGGAGGTGCCGCAGATCCGCGGGAAAGCAGGAGATTCAAAAAACAAGAAAGGGCACTGCGCATGTGCCGTCGTGCTGAAGAAAGAAGATCCGGCCTGCACGGAGGGGGACCCACGCTGAATCCGGAGAGTTAAGAAGCTCATTTTCTCCTGTCATGTCTTTGTTACACGCATGGATTCCACTGGATTCAGCAGTGGAATTCATGCGTGCAAGTAGACGTAAGGCATATCTTATATCTCATATCTATCTATCACATCTATCTCCTATCTATGTATCTATCTTTCCATCTCATATCCATCTATCTCTCTATCTCTTTATCTCATATCTTTATATCTATCTATCTCTCTATCTCATCTATATATCTATCTCATATCTATCTCCTATCTATCTATCTATCTATCTATCTATCTATCTATCTATCTATCTATCATCTTTCTCTTATCTATCTTATATTTCATATCTATATCACTATCTCCTATTTATCTCCTATATTTCTCGTATCTATATCTTATCTATCTATAAATCTATCTATGTATCTCATATATATCTATCTCATATATATCTACTATTTATCTATCTACTATCTATCTATCTCATACCTATCTATCTATCTCCCATATATCTATCTCATATTTATCTATCTATTTCATCTATCTCCTATCTATCTATCTATCTATCTCCTATCTATCTATCTTTCCATCTCATATCCATCTATCTCTCTATCTCTTTATCTCATATCTTTCTATCTATCTATCTATGTCTCTATCTCATCTATATATCTATCTCATATCTATCTATCTATCTATCTATCTATCTATCTATCTAAATATCAATCTATTTTTTGTTCTCAAATCTATCTAGCTATCTCATTTATTTATTTATCCATCTCATATCTATCTATCTCTATATCTCATCTATTTATCTATCTTATATATCTCTCTCTATCTATTTATCTATCTATCTATCTATCTATCTCATATCTCTCTTTCTATTTATCTCACATGTATCTATCTGCTATCTATGTATCTATCTCTCTATCCTATTTATTTATCTATCTCATATCCATCTCTATCTATCTATCTATCTATCTTATATATCTCTCTTTTCTATCTTATATCTCATATCTATAGCTCTCTATCTATCTCCTAAATATTTCTTATGTATCATTCTAACTATCTTTTATCTATCTATCTATCTATCTGTCCCTCTCATATCTACCTATCTCACATCTATCTACCTCCTATCTATCTATCTATCTATCTATCTATCTATCTATCTATCTATCTATCTATCTATCTATCTATCTATGTATCTATTTATCTATCTCATATCTATCTCATATCTTTCTCATATCTGTCTCTTATCTATCTTATATCTCATATCTATATCTCTATCTCCTACATATCTCGTATCTATCTCTTACCTATCCATCAATCTCTCTATGTATCTCATATCTATCTATCTATCTTATATATTTCTCCTATCTACCTATCCCCTACCTATCTCATATCTATCTATATCTTATCTATCTATATCTATCTATTTATCTCATCTATCTATCTATCTCTATATCTCATATATTTATTTATCTCATATGTACCTATCTTTCTATCTATCAATCTCATATTTATCTATCTCCTATCTATCTATCTATCTATCTATCTATCTATCTATCTATCTATCTATCTATCTATCTATCTATCATCTCTCTCTTGTCTATCTTATATCTCATCTCATAGCTATATCACTATCTCCTATTTATCTCCTATATTTCTCGTATCTATATCTTATCTATCTATAAATCTATCTGTCCATCTCATATCTACCTATCTCACATCTATCTACCTCCTATCTATCTATCTATCTATCTCATCTATTTATCTATCTCATATCTATCTATCTCATATCTTTCTTATATCTGTCTCTTATCTATCTTATATCTCATATCTATATCTCTATCTCCTACATATCTCGTATCTATCTCTTACCTATCCATCAATCTATCTATGTATCTAATATCTATCTCTCTTATATATTCCTCCTATCTACCTATCCCCTACCTATATCATATCTATCTATCTCTTATCTATCTATATCTATCTATTTATCTCATCTATCTATCTCTATAGCTCATCTATTTATCTATCTCATATGTACCTATATTTCTATCTATCAATCTCATATTTATCTATCTCCTATCTATCAATCTATCAATCTATCTATCTATCTATCTATCTATCTATCTATCTATCTATCTATCTATCTATCTATCTATCATCTCTCTCTTAACTATCTTATATCTCATCTCATAGCTATATCACTATCTCCTATTTATCTCCTATATTTCTCTTATCTATATCTTATCTATCTATAAATCTATCTATGTATCTCATATCTATCTCATATCTTTCTCATATCGCTCTCTTGTCCCATATCTATATCTCTATCTCCTATCTATCTCCTACATATCTCGTATCTATCTCTTACCTATCCATCAATCTATCTATGTATCTCATATCTATCTATCTCATATATTTCTCCTATGTACCTGTCCCCTACCTATTTCATATCTATCTATCTCTTATCTATCTATATCTATTAGAGATGAGCGAGCACCAAAATGCTCGGGTGCTCGTTATTTGGGACGAAATTTTCGCGATACTCGAGGGTTCGTTTTGAGTAACGAACCCCATTGAAGTCAATGGGTGACCCGAGCATTTTTGTATATCGCCGATGCTCGCTAAGGTTTCCATTTGTGAAAATCTGGGCAATTCAAGAAAGTGATGGGAACGACACAGCAACGGATAGGACAGGCGAGGGGCTACATGTTGGGCTGCCTCTCAAGTTCCCAGGTCCCACTATTAAGCCACAATAGTGGCTCCCCCCCCCCCCCTCCCAACAATTTTTACTTCTGAAAAGCCCTCATTAGCAATGCATACCTTAGCTAAGCACCACACTACCTCCAACAAAGCACAATCACTGCCTGCATGACACTCCACTGCCACTTCTCCTGGGTTACATGCTGCCCAACCCCCCAACCCCCCCATCACGACCCAGTGTCCACAGCGCACACCAAAGTGTCCCTGCGCAGCCTTCAGCTGCCCTCATGCCACACCACCCTCATGTCTATTTATAAGTGCGTCTGCCATGAGGAGGAACCGCAGGCACACACTGCAGAGGGTTGGCATGGCTAGGCAGCGACCCTCTTTAAAAGGGGCGGGGCGATAGCCCACAATGCTGTACAGAAGCAATGAGAAATATAATCCTGTGCCAACGCCATCAGGAGCTGCACACGTGGGCATAGCAATGGGGAACCTATGTGCCACACACTATTCATTCTGTCAAGGTGTCTGCATGCCCCAGTCAGACCGCGGTTTTTTATAAATAGACACAGGCAGGTACAACTCCCTATTGTGAAGTCCGTGTGGACCGACAGCATGGGAGGGACCCAGGAAGCCACAGGCGGTACATAAATTAATCACATTGCATTGCCCAGCACAGCTGAGGTAATGTCATGTTTAATGCAGGTGGGCTTCGGCCCACACTGCATGCCCCAGTCAGACTGGGGTTCTTTAGAAGTGGACACATGCAGTTACAACTCCGTGTGGACCGACAGCATGGGTGGCTCCCTGGAACCCACCGGCGGTACATAAATATATCCCATTGCAGTGCCCAGCACAGCTGATGTAACGTCAGCTTTAATGCAGGTGGGCAAAAAATTAATTTGATTACACTGTAGGCGAGGGCCCCAAAAAATTGGTGTACCAACAGTACTAATGTACGTCAGAAAAATTGCCCATGCCCAACCAAGAGGGCAGGTGAAACCCATTAATCGCTTTGGTTAATGTGGCTTAATTTGTAACTAGGCCTGGAGGCAGCCCAGTTAAAATAAAAATTGGTTCAGGTGCAAGTTTCAACGCTTTAATGAGCATTGAAACGTATAAAAAATTTTTACAAAAATTTAATGACTGAGCCTTGTGGGCCTAAGAAAAATTGCCCGTTCGGCGTGATTACGTCAGGTTTCAGGAGGAGGAGGATGAATATTATACACAGATTGATGAAGCTAAAAGGTCCACGTTTTTGATGGTGATAGAGAACAATGCTTCCATCCGCGGGTGCAGCCTACGTATTGTTTAGGTATCGCTGCTGTCCGCTGGTGGAGAAGAGAAGTCTGGGGAAATCCAGGCTTTGTTCATCTTGATGAGTGTAAGCCTGTCGGCACTGTCAGTTGACAGGCGGGTACGCTTATCTGTGATGATTCCCCAGCCGCACTAAACACCCTTCTCTGACAAGACGCTAGCCGCAGGACAAGCAAGCACCTCCAGGGCATACAGCGCGAGTTCAGGCCACGTGTCCAGCTTCAACACCCAGTAGTTGTAGGGGGCAGAGGCGTCACGGAAGACGGTCATGCGATCGGCTACGTACTCCCTCACCATCCTTTTACAGTGCTCCTGCCGACTCAGCCTTGACTGGGGAGTGGTGACACAGTCTTGCTGGGGAGCCAGAAAGCTGTCAAAGGCCTTAGAGAGTGTTCCCCTGCCTGTGCTGTACATGCTGCCTGATCTCCGCGCCTCCCCTGCTACCTGGCCTTCGGAACTGCGCCTTCGGCCACTAGCACTGTCGGATGGGAATTTTACCATCAGTTTGTCTGCCAGGGTCCTGTGGTATAGCATCACTCTCGAACCCCTTTCCTCTTCGGGTATGAGAGTGGAAAGGTTCTCCTTATACCGTGGGTCGAGCAGTGTGTACACCCAGTAATCCGTAGTGGCCAGAATGCATGTAACGCGAGGGTCACGAGAAAGGCATCCTAACATGAAGTCAGCCATGTGTGCCAGGGTACCTGTACGCAACACATGGCTGTCCTCACTAGGAAGATCACTTTCAGGATCCTCCTCCTCCTCCTCAGGCCATACACGCTGAAAGGATGACAGGCAAGCAGCATGGGTACCCTCAGCAGTGTGCCAAGCTGTCTCTTCCCCCTCTTCCTCATCCTCCTCATGCTCCTCCTCCTCAACGTGCTGAGATATAGACAGGAGGGTGCTCTGACTATCCAGCGACATACTGTCTTCCCCCGCCTCTGTTTCCGAGCGCAAAGCGTCTGTCAGTCTGCAGCTAATTATACAGAGTATAGGGGCAGTACTGGTCAGGCAGGGACAGTGGTAGTGTAGAATCCTGTCAACAAGTATCCCAATGGTCTTTCTTAGGGCTACCTCTGACCGTGTGCATTACTGTTGTGGCAGCTGGGAGCAGTTTTGCACTTTTTTTTTACATCTTGGGCTGTGCAGACTATTGTGTTCTCAGCCTGCAGCCAATTATACAGAGTATAGGGGCAGTACTGGTCAGGCAGGGACAGTGGTAGTGTAAAATCCTGTCAACAAGTACCCCAAAAAAGCTCCTCCTTAGGGCTACCTGTGAGCTTGTGCATTACTGTTGTAGTGGCTCACTATTAGCCAGCTAGGCGTTTCTGCAGCCCAGCATATATTTTTTTCGGCCTACAGTGTGCGTTACGTAACCGCTGTGACCCTCCAAGTGCAGGCCAATAATTGCCTAAATTTTTACACTGCTCTGTGCGTCCCGTCAACTTCACGCACAGCGTACATCCACAGCCGCTGATAGAGGGAAAGACATATACACGCTATCTAGGCTGCAGTTTTTTTCAAAAAAATCTGAAAAAAAACAACTCCTCCTTAGGGCTACCTGTGAGCGTGTGCATTACTGTTGTAGTGGCTCACTATTAGCCAGCTAGGCCTTTCTGCAGCCCAGCATATAATTTTTTCGGCCTACAGTGCGCGTTACATAACCGCTGTGACCCTCCAAGTGCAGGCCAATAATTGCCTAATTTTTTACACCGCTCTGTGTGTCCCGTCAACTTCACGCACAGCGTACGCCCACAGCCGCTGATAGCGGAAAAGACATATACACACTATCTAGGCTGTTTGCTTTTTCAAAAACATTTGAAAAAAAGCTCCTTCTTAGGGCTACCTGTGACCGTGTGCATTTTACTGCGTGACCGCTGGGAGTTGTAGTGGCTCACTATTACCCAGCTAGGCCTTTTTGCAGCCTAGCGTATAATATTTTGCGGACTGCAGTTTGCGTAACATAACCGCTGTCAGCCTCCAACTGCACGCCCATCGCGGTGTTCTCCCTTTCTGGCCCGAAAAAAACCCCAAACTGACTAGGACATGGCGTGTGGGCCGCAGCCAACATGTATTTCCTCTCATGCAACCTCAACTATCTGGGCCACTGCAATGGGATTTCTTTCTGTACCGTCTGTGTGTTCCTGCTAGCCACCCATGCTGCGGGTGCACACAGACTTGCCATAGCGGAGTTGTACCTGCCTGGTGCTTTAAAAAAAAACAGAATGTCTAGAGCATGGCATGTGGGCCGCAGCCAACATGTATTTCCTCTCACGTAACGTCAGCTATCCGGGGCACTGCAATGGGATTTCTTTCTGTACCGCCTGTGTGTTCCTGCTAGCCACCCATGCTGCGGGTGCACACAGACTTGCCATAGCGGAGTTGTACCTGTCTGTCCCCAAAACACTGACAGACTTGGGTAAGGTGCAGAGTGCAGATGGTTTACCCCTTGCGTTGTCGATGAGGTATCCGACACCCAAACAGAATGAGTAGTGTTTGGACACATGGAGTCCCCATTGCTATGTCACTCGCAGACCTTGGGCCACACAAGGTGTTTGCTGGGACAGAGGCTGATCCAGGGCCCGCTCACATACTTCCCACACCGAATATTGCTGCATTGTGGAGATGTGTAGAAGTGCTGGGCTGGCAGCTTACTCCCCTTTATGCCCACGTTTGCAGCTCCTGACAGAGGTGGCAAAGGATTGGAATGCAGATGGAACGTCAATCTATTATCAATTCTCAACAGCATTGTGGGCTATCACCCACACTTTCAAAGAGGGTTGCTGCCTGGCCCTGCCAACCCTCTGCAGTGTGTGCCTCTGGTTCCTCCTCATGGCAGACGCACTTATAAATAGACATGAGGGTGGTGTGGCTATGAGGCCAGTATGTGGCATGAGGGCAGCTGAAGGCTGCGTAGCGGCATTTTTGTGTGTGCTGCGGACGCAGGGTCGTACAGGGGGGTTGGGCAGCATGTAACCTAGGAGAAGAGGCAGCGGTGTGTCCCGCAGGCAGTGATTGTGCTTGGTTGGAGGTAGTATGGTGCTTAGCTAAGGTGTGCCTTGCTAATGAGGGTTCGTCCGAAGTAAAAATTGTTAGGGGGGGGGGGCCCACTCTTGCCGCTATTGTGGCTTACTAGTGAGACCTGGGAACCTGAGATGCAGTCCTGCATGTTGCCCCTCGCCTGCCCTATCCGTATCTGTGTCGTTTCCATCACTTTCGTAGGTTTTGCAGATTTGCACAAATGAAAACCTTAGCGAGCATCGGTCATATACAAAATGCTCGAGTCACCCATTGACTTCAATGGGATTCGTTACTCGAAACGAACTCTCGAGCATCGCGGAAAGCTCGACTCGAGCAACTCTACTATTTATCGATCTCATATCTATCTATCTATCTATCTATCTATCTATCTCATATCTATCTAATATCTCTCTCTTATCTCTCTCATATCTTATATCTATATCTCCTATCTATCTCCTATATATCTATCTATCTATCTATCTATATCTATCTATATATCTATCTATCTCTGGTGATATCCCACAGCGGACCCAGCGGTAATAGTGACATCCAACAGCGGCCCCCCGTGTAATAGTGACATCCCACTGCGGCCCCAGCGGTAATAGTGACATCCCACAGAAGCCCCAGCGGTAATAGTGACATCCCAGAGCGGCCCCAGCGGTAATAGTGACATCCCATAGCGGCCTCCCCGTGTAATAGTGACATCCCACAGCACCCCCCTGTGTAATAGTGACATCCCACAGCGGCCCCCCATGTAATAGTGACATCCCACAGCTGCCCCAGCGGTAATAGTGACATCTCACAGCGGCCCTATGGTAATAATGACATGCCCCAGCAGTAATAGTGACATCCCACAGCGGCCCCTCATCTAATAGTGACATCCTACAGCGGCCCCAGCAGTCATAGTGTCATCCCACAGTGGCCCCAGCGTTAATAGTAACATCCCACAGTGGCCCCCCGTGTAATAGTGACATCCCAGAGGAGCCCCAGCGGTAATATTGACATCCCACAGTGCCCCCACGTGTAATAGTGACATCCCATAGTGGCCCCAGCGGTAGTGACACAACTCACAGCAGCCCCAGTGGTAATAGTGACACTCCACAGTGGTAATAGTGACATCCCACAGCCCCCCCCCCCACCCCCCTCGTGTAATAGTGACAGAGGCCCCCTGTGTAATAGTGACATCCCATAGTGGCCCCCCGTGTAATAGTGACTTCCTTCAGCGGCCCCCCATGTAATAGTGACATCCCACAGCAGCCCCCTGTGTAATAGTGACATCCCACAGCGCCCCCCCCCCCCCCCCCGGAGAATAGTGACATTGCTCAGCGGCCCCAGCAGTAATAGTGACATCCCTTAGCGGCCCCCATGTAATAGTGACATCCCACAGCAGCCCCTCGTGTAATAGTGACATCCCACAGTGGCCCCAGCGGTAATAGTGACATTCCACGGTGGCCCCAGCGGTAATAGTGACATCCCACACTGCCCCCCGTGGAAGAGTGCAATTCAACAGCGACCCAAGCAGTAATAGTGACATCCCACAACGGCCCCAGCGGTAATATTGACATCCCACAGCGTCCCCCCGAGTAATAGTGACATCCCACAGCGGCCCCAGCGGTAATAGTGACATCCTTCAGCAGCACCTTGTGTAATAGTGACACCCCATAGCGGCCCCAAGTGTAATAGTGACACTCCCTCCCCTCCCACAATCACAGTTGTGGTGCGCTCTCCTCCTGTGCCTCAGCTTCTGCCACCGCAGCTCCCAGGGTCGTCGCTGTCCTTCGTCCCGGGGCTCCCAGCCTCGCTGCTGTCCTGCATGCCAGGGGCGATAGGCAGGCTCTGCGCTGCCTGTGCCGTCACCGCTCTCAGCCTCGCCTGCCGGGGCTGAGAGCCTCGGGCCCATCGATCTCAGCCTTGCCACAGTCCTCCATCCCCAGCCAATCAGAAGCTGGGGGCGTGAGTCAGTTGATTGACAGGTGTATTATGTCGCCATCCCTTACTTTTGGTGGCGACATAGTACACCAGTACCGAGAAGACGTCGGGGGAGGAGGATCCCGGCTGCACACTAAAATCACAGTGTGTGCCGAAATTAGCGCTGCTAGCAGTGCAGCTGAGTGAATGCCGGCAGGGGAGCCGCAGCTCCTGCCGGTATTCACAAGTGGTGAGCGGCCGATGGCAGCGTGTGCCAGTCGGGAGGGCTCTGCGTGCCGTCTCTGGCACGCGTGCCATAGGTTCGCCACCACTGCCCTAAGACCACTCTTACACGTGCATTAAGAAAACGCAGCTTGAAATCAGGGCATTTTTACCGAAATTTTGAGCGGCGTTTTTGAATGCATAGTACAGCGTGTGAAAGTGATTTTTTTAAAACTCTTTTTTATTATCATTTCCATAATAGCAAAACAAACATAAATCACAGCAGTGTAATATTACTCTTGGTTCATAAAATCTATATCTTGCATTAATAACAAAAACAATGGTTCCAGAATTTCACATATCGTCCATTGTTAGCTGTAAATCTGCTCCTGTTTCTAAGTTGAAATAAAAAAATTAAACAAAAGAAAAAGCAAAAAAGAAGCACATACACAAGAAGCAAACAAATCTTATTAACCACTAAACTTAACAATCGGATAAATATAGGTGGAAAATTACTGATGTATCCTGTATCCTCGTAGTCTCATCTTTATTTAAATTATGGCTGTAATAAATCAAATTTCAAGGTTTTTACATCTCCTTTCTAGGATGTCTCATAACATATTTAGGTGCACCTAACTATGTTACTTTTAATTTCCCCAGGAGGTCTGCATCATCTTAAATATAATACCAGGTTGTGTTACTAAACAGCCTCATACATTCAATGATTTCATTTGGGTCTAGGACCACCAAGAAATCCACCTATTAAGTTTAAACAAAAAACTGAAAAACACGCTAAACTTAGTTCTCACATGTCGCATCTAGCGCAAAGTAGAGAACTGAAAAAGGAAAAAGAAGAAAAATGCGGTCTCTTTTAGGGAAGAATGCCTTGCATATGCCCGACAAGAGAATGCATGAATTGACTTCCCTTACTTCCACTTCGTCGGCAGAGTCAGGAGAAGATTTATCTATCACAACATATGTGCATCAGTAGAGATATCACACCACACCACTTCTTCTTTGCTCCTATTTACAACATAGTAAAAAAAAGAATAATGAAACAAAGTGGGACAAACCCCTTCTCCGTTTAAATCTGTATCAACTCTCCAGAATCTTTAGCTATATATCAATATCAGAAATGCATATCTATAACGAAATTGTGCTTAGAGTCCTGTAACAGTCCGCCTTTCAGATAGAACATTTATTTAAATCGGCATACTCACAACACGTCCCTCAAACTTTAAGTGGGTGATGCCGATGCTGGTAGATGCTTGCGACGTTGCTTCTTTGGCGCCGTGCAAGAAGCTGAGTCGGCTCCCCGCCATTCCATGTTGTCTCGCATCTTCTGGGAGGGAGTATCTTCTGGTCGGCCAGGTGAGGTTCGAGGTGACATCAGTCACAGCTCTCTCTCTGCCCTCTCCGAACCCTGAAATGTAAGGTACGAGCCTTCTGGATGATAAACTTTCAGAATAGTTTTTTTACAATAGAAAGTCGCATTGACAATCGCGTTAACAAAAAACGCAATCGCAAGTGTGTGGGAGCCCTCAGGGTGACTACCCACTACAGTTTTTTTTCACTGCGAAATTCACAGAATCTTTTTTTCTGCAGGGGTCTATGGGACTTGTAATGTTAAAATTGCGATCGCGCAAAATCGCGATTTCACGGTAAACTGAGTTTTTGGTGCATTGCGTTTTTAACATTGGAAAGTTCCATTGACAATCGCGTTAACAAAAAACGTAATCGCAAGTGTGTGGGAGCCCTCATAAATGACATATGTGCAAAAATATGAAATTTTATTTTTCCTTATCTCGATTGCATTAACTCCTGAAAAACAAAACTGTTGGGTCAAAGTACTTATGACACATCTTAGTGAATACATTCAAATGTTTTTGTTTTTTTTAATGGGGTAATTTGTGGGAGTATCTATTATTCTGACACCTATGAGCCTTTGGAATCTTGGCTTGGTGTAGGAAAACAAAATTTTCCTCAAAATTTTAACAATCAATATTAAATTTGTAAATCATTAAAAAAAATAAAGTAAACAGATGAAAATATATTATCTCATCAATAATTTATACAGTATGTTTACACATATTCGACATATTGCATTTTGAAAACGTGAAAAAAAATGTCGCTTTTAATAAATATACACAAATTCTATCGGCCTATTTTTACCACCTAAATGAATTACAACATGTGGCGAAAAAACAGAATCACTTGGATATCCGAAACCTTTACAGAGTTATTCTATGTTAAAGTGACATATGTCAGATTTGTTGCGGCAGTTCTGGGATTGCCGCCTTGCTGGTAGTCCAGTGCTGGTTTTGGAGATGTCTCTACTAGAGATGAGCGAGCACCAAAATGCTCGGGTGCTCGTTATTCGGGACGAACTTTTCGCGATGCTCGAGGGTTCGTTTCGAGTAACGAACCCCATTGAAGTCAATGGGCGACCCGAGCATTTTTGTATTTCGCCGATGCTCGCTAAGGTTTCCTTGTGTGAAAATCTGGGCAATTCAAGAAAGTGATGGGAACGACACAGCAACGGATAGGGCAGGCGAGGGGCTACATGTTGGGCTGCATCTCAAGTTCACAGGTCCCACTATTAAGCCACAATAGCGGCAAGAGTGGGGCCCCCCCCTCCCAAAAACTTTTACTTCTGAAAAGCCCTCATTAGCATGGCATACCTTAGCTAAGCACCACACTACCTCCAACAAAGCACAATCACTGCCTGCATGACACTCCACTGCCACTTCTCCTGGGTTACATGCTGCCCAACCGCCCCCCCCTCCCCCCCACAGCGCACAGCAAAGTGTCCCTGCGCAGCCTTCAGCTGCCCTAATGCCTCACCACCCTCATGTCTATTTAGAAGTGCGTCTGCCATGAGGAGGAACCGCAGGCACACACTGCAGAGGTTGGCACGGCTAGGCAGCGACCCTCTTTAAAAGTGGCGGGGCGATAGCCCACAATGCTGTACAGAAGCAATGAGAAATAGAATCCTGTGCCACCGCCATCAGGAGCTGCACACGTGGGCATAGCAATGGGGAACCTATGTGTCACACACTATTCATTCTGTCAAGGTGTCTCTGCATGCCCCAGTCAGACCGGGCTTTTTAATTCATAGACACAGGCAGGTACAACTCCCTATTGTGAAGTCCCTGTCGACCGACAGCATGGGTGGCTTCCTGGAACCCACCGGCGGTACATAAAAATATCCCATTGCAGTGCCCAACACAGCTGAGGTAGTAATGTCGTGCTTAATGCAGGTGGGCTTCGGCCCACACTGCATGCCCCAGTCTGACTGGGGTTCTTTACAAGTGGAAACAGATGCATTTATAATTCCCTGTGGACCCACAGCAGGGGTGGGTGCCAGGAAGCCACCGGCGGTACATAGAAATATCCCATTGCATTGCCCAACACAGCTGAGGTAGTAATGTCGTGCTTAATGCAGGTGGGCTTCGGCCCACACTGCATGCCCCAGTCAGACTGGGGTTCTTTACAAGTGGACACAGATGCATTTATAATTCCCTGTGGACCCACAGCAGGGGTGGGTGCCAGGAAGCCACCGGCGGTACATAGAAATATCCCATTGCATTGCCCAACACAGCTGAGGTAGTAATGTCGTGCTTAATGCAGGTGGGCTTCGGCCCACACTGCATGCCCCAGTCTGACTGGGGTTCTTTTCAAGTGTACAGATGTAGTAAAAACTCCGTGTGCACCTACAGCATGGGTGGGTGCCAGGAAGCCACCGGCGGTACATAGAAATATCCCATTGCATTGCCCAACACAGCTGAGGCAGTAATGTCGTGCTTAATGCAGGTGGGCTAAAAATTTATTTAATTACACTGTAGGCGAGGGCCCACAAAAATTGCTGTATCAACAGTACTAATGTACCTGAAAAAAATTGGCCATGGCCAACCAAGAGGGCAGGTGAAACCCATTAATCGCTTTGGTTAATGTGGCTTAAGTGGTAACTAGGCCTGGAGGCAGCCCAGTTTAACGAAAAATTGGTTCAAGTTAAAGTTCCAACGCTTTTCAGAGCATTGAAACATCTAAAAATTGTTCAGAAAAATTATTTGAGTGAGCCTTGTGGCCCTAAGAAAAATTGCCCGTTCAGCGTGATAACGTGAGGTTTCAGGAGGAGGAGCAGGAGGAGGAGGAGGAGGAATATTAGACACAGATTGATGAAGCAGAAATGTCCCCGTTTTGGATGGTGAGAGAGAACGTAGCTTCCATCCGCGGGTGCAGCCTACGTATTGCTTACGTATCGCTGCTGTCCGCTGGTGGAGAACAGAAGTCTGGGGAAATCCAGCCTTTGTTCATCTTGATGAGTGTTAGCCTGTCGGCACTGTCGGTTGACAAGCGGCTACGCTTATCTGTGATGATTCCCCCAGCCGCACTAAACACCCTCTCCGACAAGACGCTAGCCGCAGGACAAGCAAGCACCTCCAGGGCATACAGCGCTAGTTCAGGCCACGTGTCCAGCTTCGACACCCAGTAGTTGTAGGGGGCAGAGGCGTCACCAAGGATGGTCGTGCGATCGGCTACGTACTCCCTCACCATCCTTTTACAGTGCTCCCGCCGACTCATCCTTGACTGGGGAGCGGTGACACAGTCTTGGTGGGGAGCCATAAAGCTGGCCAGGCCCTTAAAGACTGTTGCACTGCCTGGGATGTACATGCTGCTCGATCTCCGCACCTCCCCTGCTACCTTGCCCTCGGTACTGCGCCTTCTGCCACTAGCGCTCTCGGCTGGGAATTTTACCATCAGCTTGTCCGCAAGGGTCCTGTGGTATAGCAACACTCTCGAACCCCTTTCCTCTTCGGGAATCAGAGTGGGCAGGTTCTCCTTATACCGTGGATCGAGCAGTGTGTACACCCAGTAATCCGTCGTGGCCAGAATGCGTGCAACGCGAGGGTCACGAGAAAGGCATCCTAACATGAAGTCAGCCATGTGTGCCAGGGTACCTGTACGCAACACATGGCTGTCTTCACTAGGAAGATCACTTTCAGGATCCTCCTCCTCCTCCTCCTCCTCCTCCTCCTCCTCCTCAGGCCATACACGCTGAAAGGATGACAGGCAATCAGCCGGTGTACCGTCAGCAGCGGGCCAAGCTGTCTCTTCCCCCTCCTCCTCATCCTCCTCATGCTCCTCCTCCTCCTCCTGTACGCGCTGAGAAATAGACAGGAGGGTGCCCTGACTATCCAGCGGCATACTGTCTTCCCCCGCCCCCGTTTCCGAGCGCAAAGCAGCTGCCTTTATGGTTTGCAGGGAATTTCTCAAGATGCATAGCAGAGGAATGGTGACGCTAATGATTGTAGCATCGCCGCTCACCACCTGGGTAGACTCCTCAAAATTACCAAGGACATGGCAGATGTCTGCCAACCAGGCCCACTCTTCTGAAAGGAATTGAGGAGGCTGACTCCCACTGCGCCGCCCATGTTGGAGTTGGTATTCGACTATAGCTCTACGCTGTTCATAGAGCCTGGCCAACATGTGGAGCGTAGAGTTCCACCGTGTGGGCACGTCGCACAGCAGTCGGTGCACTGGCAGCTTAAAGTGATGTTGCAGGGTGGCAGCGTCCGTGTGGGACTTGCGGAAATGTGCGCAGAGCCGGCGCGCCTTTACGAGCAGGTCTGACAAGCATGGGTAGCTTTTCAGAAAGCGCTGAACCACCAAATTAAAGACGTGGGCCAGGCATGGCACGTGCGTGAGGCTGCCGAGCTGCAGAGCCGCCACCAGGTTACGGCCGTTGTCACACACGACCATGCCCGGTTGGAGGCTCAGCGGCGCAAGCCAGCGGTCGGTCTGCTGTGTCAGACCCTGCAGCAGTTCGTGGGCCGTGTGCCTCTTATCGCCTAAGCTGCGTAGTTTCAGCACGGCCTGCTGACGCTTGCCCACCGCTGTGCTGCCACACCGCGCGACACCGACTGCTGGCGACATGCTGCTGCTAACACATCTTGATTGCGAGACAGAGGAGGAGGAGGAGGAGGAGGGTGCTTTAGTGCAGGAAGCATACACCTCCGCAGATACCACCACCGAGCTGGGGCCCGCAATTCTGGGGGTGGGTAGGACGTGAGCGGTCCCAGGCTCTGACTCTGTCCCAGCCTCCACTAAATTCACCCAATGTGCCGTCAGGGAGATGTAGTGGCCCTGCCCGCCTGTGCTTGTCCACGTGTCCGTAGTTAAGTGGACCTTGCCACTAACCGCATTGGTGAGGGCGCGTACAATGTTGCGGGAGACGTGGTCGTGCAGGGCTGGGACGACACAACGGGGAAAGTAGTGGCGACTGGGAACTGAGTAGCGCGGGGCCGCCGCCGCCATCATAGCTTTGAAGGATTCCGTTTCCACAACCCTATACGGCAGCATCTCAAGGCTGATAAATTTGGCTATGTGGACGGTTAACGATTGAGCGTGCGGGTGCGTAGTGGCGTACTTCCGCTTGCGCTCCAACACTTGCGCTAGCTACGGCTGGACTGTGCGGTGCGAGACATTGGTGGATGGGGCCGAGGTCAGCGGAGGTGAGGCTGTGGGTGCAGGCCATGAGACGGTTGTGCCTGTGTCCTGAGAGGGAGGTTGGATCTCAGTGGCAGGTTGGGGCACAGGGGGAGAGGCAGCGGTGCAAACCGGAGGCGGTGAACGGCCTTCGTCCCACCTTGTGGGGTGCTTGGCCATCATATGTCTGCGCATGCTGGTGGTGGTGAGGCTGTTGGTGGTGTCTCCCCGGCTGATCTTGGCGCGACAAAGGTTGCACACCACTGTTCGTCGGTCGTCAGGCGTCTCTGTGAAAAACTGCCAGACCTTAGAGCACCTTGGCCTCTGCAGGGTGGCATGGCGCGAGGGTGTGCTTTGGGAAACACTTGGTGGATTATTCGGTCTGGCCCTGCCTCTACCCCTGGCCACCGCACTGCCTCTTGCAACCTGCCCTGCTGATGCCCTTGCCTCCCCCTCTGAAGACCTGTCCTGAGTAGGCGTTGCACACCAGGTGGGGTCAGTCACCTCATCGTCCTGCTGCTCTTCCTCCGAATCCTCTGTGCGCTGCTCCCTTGGACTTACTGCCCTTTCTACTACCTCACTGCAAGACAACTGTGTCTCATCGTCATCGTCCTCCTCACCCACAGAAAGTTCTTGAGACAGTTGGCGGAAGTCCCCAGCCTCTTCCCCCGGACCCCGGGAACTTTCGAATGGTTGGGCATCAGTGACGATAAACTCCTCTGGTGGGAGAGGAACCGCTGCTGCCCAATCTAAGCAGGGGCCCGAGAACAGTTTCTGGGAGTGTTCCCGCTCCTGAGCAGGTGTCATTGTAGTGGAGTGAGGAGGCTGGGAGGAAGGAGGAGCAGCAGACAGAGAATTCGGATTTGCAGCACTGGACGGCGCAGAACTGTGGGTGGATGATAGCTTGCTCGAAGCACTTTCTGCCATCCAGGACAGGACCTCCTCACACTGCTCATTTTCTAATAACCGTCTCCCGCGTGGACCCATTAATTGGGCGATGAATGTGGGGACGCCAGAAACGTGCCTCTCTCCTAATCGCGCAGCAGTCAGCTGCGACACACCTGGATCAGGAGCTCGGCCTGTGCCCACACCCTGACTTGGCCCTCCGCGTCCTCGGCCGCGTCCACGTCCTCTAGGCCTACCCCTACCCCTCAGCATGCTGTATTACCAGTGATTTGATTTCACAGGCAGCTAATAAATTGGTGCAAGACTGCAGGCTAAATATAATTTTTTCCCTTTTTTGAAAACGAAAGGCCCCACTGCCTCTAGTGAATGTATAATCTAAGTTTAATAACTGTGCTGTTTTCCTGCTAATGTGTCACAGAACGTGAGGGTAGCAGAGTTATTAACTCTGGCAGAGCAGGTATTTTTTTTCCCAATTAAGGAAAGCAAATGGCGAAGCCAGCAGTAAACCATAGCTGGGTGCGTCTGATTTTTAAAGGTTGCACACGCAGCCGACACGTGTCCACCGCCCTTAGGACGGACAGAGGCAGGACAAATAGAATTATTTTCAGTTTTTTTCCACCAAAAGGCAGCACTGCGTATATTCAATGAACATGAGAAGTTTAATAACTGTGCTGTGTCCCTGCTAATGTGTCACAGAACGTGAGGGTAGCAGAGTTATTAACTGTGGCAGAGCAGGTATTTTTTTTCCCAATTAAGGAAAGCAAATGGCGAAGCCAGCAGTAAACCGTAGCTGGGTGCGTCTGATTTTTAAAGGTTGCACACGCAGCCGACACGTGTCCACCGCCCTTAGGACGGACAGTGGCAGGACAAATAGAATTATTTTCAGTTTTTTTCCACCAAAAGGCAGCACTGCGTATATTCAATGAACATGAGAAGTTTAATAACTGTGCTGTGTCCCTGCTAATGTGTCACAGAACGTGAGGGTAGCAGAGTTATTAACTGTGGCAGAGCAGGTATTTTTTTTCCCAATTAAGGAAAGCAAATGGCGAAGCCAGCAGTAAACCGTAGCTGGGTGCATCTGATTTTTAAAGGTTGCACACGCAGCCGACACGTGTCCACCGCCCTTAGGACGGACAGAGGCAGGACAAATAGAAATATTTTCCGTTTTTTTCCACCAAAAGGCAGCACTGCGTATATTCAATGAATAATAACTGTGTTGTGGCCCTGCCTACACAATTCTTTCCCTGCAGTATCAATGGAGGGTGCAATGCTCTGCAGAGGCGATTTTGAGAAGTAAAAAAAAATGCAGCACAGCTAACAGCAGCCAGCACAGTACTGCACACGGTTAAATATGGCCCTAGAAAGGACCGTTGAGGTTCTTGAAGGCTACACTCACTCCTAACACTCTCCCTGCCTATGCAGCACTTCTGTCCCTAATGCCGGGTGCAACGCTCTGCAGAGGCGATTTTGAGAAAAAAAAAATTGCCACTGCTAACAGCAGCCAACACACAGCTATCAGTGGCCCTAATAAGGACCTTTGGGGGGTCTTGAAGCCTACACTAACTACCAATTCTTTCCCTACAGCAGCTCCGGTACAAACAGCACTGTCCCTCATCTAACTCACACGGCATCTGAGGCGAGCCGCGGGAGGGGCCGACTTTTATATTCGGCGGACACCTGATCTTCCCAGCCACTCACTGCAGGGGGGTGGTATAGGGCTTGAACGTCACAGGGGGAAGTTGTAATGCCTTCCCTGTCTTTCAATTGGCCAGAAAAGCACGCTAACGTCTCAGGGAAGGAAGTGAAAGTAACCCGAACACCGCATGGTGTTCGTTACGAATAACGAACATCACGAACACCCTAATATTCGCACGAATATCAAGCTCGGAAGAACACGTTCGCTCATCTCTAGTTGTGAGGCCATTTCATTCTTTCTCCAACAACGGTAAAATTATTATAGAGAGCATCGTTCCTTTATCATTGATTCTGTCCGTTTTGTTTTAGGACACAACTTCTTCATTTTTGGTAGAAAAATCTACCATCAGCTCAGGGGGACGGCCATGGGGGACTCATGCTCTCCCACTTATGTGAACCTCTTCTTGGTATGGTGGAAGGAGAAGTTTGTGTTCATAGACAGTTGTAAAGGATGGACTGATTACATGCTTTTATGGCTCTGTTACATCCATGACATCTTTATTCTATGGACAAGTTCAGTTGACCACTTCTTTGATTTTGTTGGGTATTTCAATCAGAGTACTCTGGGGCTACACCTCACGGCTGACATTCAAGACCTCAGTCTTTCCTTTTTGAATTTATCCATAAACAAGGGAATAGATGGTAGACTGGTTACTATGGCATACAGAAAACCTACAGCCACCAATAATTTTTTTTAATTGGCATAGTTTCCATCCAGCCCCTCTCAAGAAAGGTATCCCCAAAGGTTAAATTTTTTGGGTTGAGACATAGTTGCTCAATTGATAGTGACGTCGACAGAGAGGCACTTACCCTTAGAAATCGCTTTTTGGAAAGGGGTTACCCTAGTAAAATCATTAAGAAGGGGTATAGGTTTGCAGATGATCAGGACAGAAGCGGTTTGTTGGTACCTTGGGTCCATCTTCGGGACAAAGACATCAATAGAGTCATTGGCACCTATGATACTCAATCAAAAGATGTCTATAAGTTCCTGAACAAATGCTAGAGTCTCCTGCATCTGGATTAGGATCTGTCGGGGTACTACATGCATATCCCTCTATCACATATCAAAGAGGTAGGTACCTCAAAGATAGGCTAGTACACAGCCATCTTGATACTATAACTGCCTCTGAGTTGGCTTGGGCAAGAAAATCTGAAGGGCATGTTACCATGTTTCAAATGTCTTCTTATATCTTAAGAGATTAATTATTGGTGGTTAGCAGTGTTTACTGAGCATATATCCTCACCTGTATCTAAATGTGTCATCTGTATTTGCATCTGGGTCGCGATTCCTTTTTGCCTCCAGTCTTTGATCACCACAGCTATTGAGCAATAGACTTAGCGCTAGCCCTGTGTGCAATATTGGATGCCCACAGCTAGTTAGTTAGTATTCTCTAAGTTTGCCATGGTGATGCGTCTTCCTTCTTTTCCTGTTGGTCATGCAGTTCACATGAAGGAGACTTATGCAAACATGACAGCCCTCCTCGACACAATCAAATATGTTGTACACAAGTGGAAAATCTGTGGCGATTTAAAAGTCATTGCTGTACTCTTGCAAATGGGGGTACACTAAATACTGTTGCTTTTTATGTATGTGGGACAGTAGAGATAGGAAATTACATTACATTCAAGTGGACTGGCCTGCAAGAAATCTTGACTCTACCAAGAAAAATGTCGTTGCCGAGCCTCTCGTGGACCCAAAAGATGTTCTTCTTCCATCCCTTCATATAAAGCTGGCTTTAGAGAAAAATTTTGGCAAAGGTATGAACCAAGAAGGACAGGCATTTAAGTACTTAAGAGACAAATTTCCTAGATTGAGTGATGCAAAGGTTAAGTAAGGTGTTGCGTCCAACCGGACAGACAACCTCAAAAACAAACGAAAAGGCACAACTGTGCAAACGAAACATAAAACTACGGGAAACCCTCTCCCTATAACCCCCTAACCTGGGAGGGGACCCTGCCTACTCGGCGGGCCGATCTCTCCAATAGGTGCGGACCTGCACTCGTGCCTGGGCCACTGACAAGTCCCTATCAGGGAGCCCTAGAACAAAAGAAAGGGAAACAGAAAATCAAACAAAGCAGAACTAGGAACTTAGCTAGCACAGAGGAGCTTCAGCCAGGATGTGTTCCTCAGCAGCTGTCCAGCGGCAACTGAAGCATTGACCAGCACAGGGGTCAATACTAGCACTGCTTAAATAGGAGCAGAGCTACTCAGCACCAGGTGATGACTGACATTACTCTTGAAACCACCACACCCTTCAGCTCCAGGAGAGGTAGGAATACTGCTAAACCCTGGTCTGGCCTGAAAGCAAAGTGGGAACCTCAGAACGGCTGCAACAGAAGATATTTTTGTTAAGCCACAAATTTGACAAATTGTAAAATATTTTGCATTTGCCAAGTTTTGGAGGGAAAAGAAAAGGAAGCTTGGCAAGCCTTAAAGGGAGTTATTCATGGATTCTTAGGCAACAAAAGAGATGATAACTACACTCAGTTGGTAACAGTACTCCTGGGAAAATACAATCAACTCGGATGCAACATGTCCCTTAAAATCCATTTTCTACACTCCCACCTTGACTTTTTCCCTCCTAGTTGTGGAGCTGTCAGTGATGAACCCGGAGAAAGATTCCACCAGGATAATTCTGTAATGGAACAAAGCTTTCAGAGCCATTGGAATGAAGCAATGTTTGCGGACTATTGCTGGTCTGTGTGTAGGGATGCTCCGGAACTCACTTACAAGAGGCAAGCCAATAGAAAAACGATCTCATGATGTCACCACATGATTCTCTTCACACTGAACCATCTGCCAGGAATTCTTCCATTACTTTAGAACTCCTAGACTGTAACTATCATTGAAAAAAATTTCAAATGCACTTTCAATGTTGTTAGCATATGTAATTAAAATGTATCATTTTTAGAGATGAGCGAACGTACTCGTTTCGAGTAATTACTCGATCGAGCACTGCAATTTTCGAGTACTTCACTACTCGGGTGAAAAGATTCGGGGGTCGTCGGGGGGCAGGGGGTGGCGTGGTGGAGCGGGAGGTAGCAGCGGGGAACAGGGGGGAGCTCTCTCTCTCTCCCCCTCCCCCCACTTCCCACCCACGGCGCCCCCCGAATCTTTTCACACGAGTAGTGAAGTACTCGAAAATCGCGGTGCTCGATTGCAAAATCGGCCTTACCGAGTACATTCGCTCATCTCTAATCATTTTCTCTTAACCCGTTAAAATAACATACTTCCACCTATTGTATATCACAGAACTAGAGCTAATAACAATTTTTCTTTGTCGTATTTGTTTTTCTCACCCCCAAATTAGTAAGATTTGACTCATGAAGTTAAGGAAACATTCCAAAATATTTTTTTTTGTTGGCTAGTGTTATCGCTCAAAAGATGGCTTTTGAGCGAATTTTGAGCGATAATCGATGTGTCTAAATGGGCCTTAACATTATCTGTTTGAACTGAACCAAAAAAGAATCAAAATAACATTATGTGCTTGTACTATCTAAGACATATGACGAAGTGATTACTGGACTGAGCCGTCTATATTAAACCTAACTCATTCCAGAATACATTTCTTTATTTCTTAACTTAAGGATTTCCTATAGGAAGTAATACAGATGACCATAATGATCATGGTGAGCTCTCTGCCATCAGAGTTCCCCCACGATCTATGGATAAATCATTATCAGTCTGAAGCTATAAAAAGGTGTCTGAAGTCGTATCTATTACTATACACCACTCAAATGTCATTTTTTCATAATAGGGAGTAAGTGGATGCTGGGTGTTTTTTTGTCCTGTTAGGACTTATACCCTGTCTTCTGAACCCTACCCTACTATTCCGGGTCTCTCTATCTTAGGGCACCCACCCACTGGCGATTTTGTTTCCCTGCGAAATTCGCAGCATTTTTTTCTCTGCAGGGGTCTATGGGACTTGTAATGTTAAAATCGCGATCGCGCAAAATCGCGATTTCGCGGTAAATTGCGATTTTAACATTACAAGTCCCATAGACCCCTGCAGAGAAAAAAATGCTGCGAATTTCGCAGGGAAAAAAATCGCCAGTGGGTGGGCGCCCTAAGGGCGCCCACCCACTGGCGTTTGCGATTTTCGTGCGTGAAAAACGCCGCGTCTTCGCGGTGTTTTTCCCGCGTTTTTCGCCGCGTTTTTTGCCGCGTTTTCGCGGCTTTTCCATTAATTTCCATTGACTTTCATGGGTGCATTAGGAGAAAAATAAGGACACATATGCAACTGACAGTTCCTATGTTAAAAAACGCAACGCAACGCAAAACGCCAGTGGACAGGCGTACATTCAATTCTAATTGCTCTGCAGAAAAAACGCAAAACGCAAAGAAAAAAAAATCGCCAGTGGGTGGGCGCCCTTAGACCCGAGATTTTAAATTTGGTGCATTCCTCATATAAACTCCTATCGATTGAATATATGTTTCAAGATACAGTAAGCCCTGTATGTACCTATAAGGCAATTAACTTTGTATTCTCTTATATTAATAAGAGGACATTCACAAGGGTGGTGAGATTAGTTTTATTTTATATTCACACGTGTGAAGCTCAGATATAGTTTTTAACTTATATTTATTAATAGTTACATCTTGGAGAATCAATTCAGTGAAAATGAATTAACAACTACATAAACTGCATCATAATGTATGCAATGCATTTAGAAAGTCATCAGACCCTTTGACCTTTTTTACATTTTATGTTATGGCCTTTTGCAAATTTACAAAAAATATTTCAAGTTTTCTCCATCATTCTGCACTCAATACCCCGTAATCAGAAGGTGAAAACAGTATGCTACAAATCTTTACAATTTTTTTAAAGATGAAAAACTAACCTTTTTTCATTGACATAAGTATTCAGGCCCTGCACTCAATACTTTGTCATTATAGTGTATTAAGAGCAGAATAATGGGGCAAAACATTTTTTATTATTTGCGTGAGGCCACAACATAAGAAAATGTAAAAAAAACGTGAAAGGGTCTGAAGACTTTTTGAATGCATTGTAGATCTGGTTTGCTCATTCAAATAGCTGTTTTTGTTTTTTTATAGGAGGCTGATGAATTTTTACATATTGGGAATTGGAAATTTATGATTCTACACAATACTGGCATTGGAATGAACTTGTCCAAATACACAACAGTTGAAGAATTCATTCTTCTTGGACTAGCCAGCCAGAAGAATATTCAGATAGTGCTATTTCCTGTATTTTTATCTTGTTACATTATATCACTAACTGGTAACATAATCATTATTATTCTCAGTAGAATAAGCTCCCGGCTTCACACCCCTATGTATTTCTTCTTGAGCAATCTGTCATTTTTGGACATCTGGTACACATCAAGTATTGTCCCAAATATGCTCATTAACTTTTTGTCAATGAGAAAAAGCATATCTTTTAATGGTTGTGTCACTCAGATGTTCATCCATCTCTTGCTAGGAGGGGTGGAGTGCTACATATTGTTATCAATGGCCTACGACCGGTATGTGGCTATATGTAGTCCATTACACTACACTACTATTATGCATCCCATCTTGTGCATTATGATGGCAACTGGTGCCTGGGTTGCAGGCTTAATAAACACTACTGTACACACAGTCCTTGCATTGCAGTTGCCCTTTTGTGGTCCAAATGTAATAAATCACTTTTTCTGTGAGATCCCATCAGTCCTGGAGCTAGCCTGTGCGGATACCTCTCTTAATAAGACTGTTATTTTCTTCTTTGCTATAGTGATGGTGATGGGTCCATTCTTCCTCATCCTCATTACATATGGTTATATCATTTCCAGCATACTGAAGATCAGCACAACTGTGGGGCAGAGGAAGGCCTTCTCCACCTGTGCTTCACACATTATAGTTGTATCCCTCTTTTATGGAGCCGGTGTTTTCATGTATATGAGACCTGGATCGGCCCATGTAAAGAGCCAAGACAAAATGGCTACTTTGTTCTATAGTGTTATAACCCCAATGCTGAATCCTTTGATATACACTTTGAGGAACAAAGATGTTATGGGAGCATTTGTGGACATCAGAAGGAAAACATTTGTATCTGGCAAATGATATAAACATTGATTCTTCAAACAAAGTATCTTTGTACTGAAGCCTTTTCTAATATATTCTTCTCAAGATACGTTGTTTAAGGCAATATAATATTAATATGGGTGAATATGGGTCTATGGCTACATTCAGTGTGTTGCGTCCTCCGGATGTGCAACCACAACAACACAAATAAAAGGCACAACTGTGCAAAGGAAACATAAACTAAGGGGGAATACTCTCCCTATAGTCCCCTAACCCGGGAGGGGGCCCTGCCTACTCGGCGGACCGATCGCTCTGACAAGTGCGAGCCCGCACGCGTGCCTAGGCCACTGACTTGTCCCTATCAGGGAGCCCTAGCACAAAAGAAAGGCGAAACAGAAAACCCAAAACAGAAAAGCACTTAGCTAGTATGGAGAGCTTCAGCCAAGGTGTGTTCCTCCGTCGCTGTCCAAAGGCAACTGAAGTATTGACCAGCACAGGAGATCATGCTGGCACTGTTTAAGTAGGAGCCAAGCTACTCAGCACCAGGTGCTGACTGACGTTACTCCTGCAACTATCACGCCCCTCAGCTCCAGGAGAAGCAAGGGCACACCCAAAACCTGGTCTGGCCTGCAAGCCCGGTGCAGGCCTCAGAATGGCTGCAACAGTACCTCCCCTTCTACAAGGGGCCCCAGGACCCTTAGGACCAGAACGACCAGGGTGTGAGCTATGAAAATTTTTTACCAGCCGATCTTCATGAACATCCGCTGCGGAACCCATGAGCTCTGTTCTGGGCCATAACCACGCCAGTGCACCAGGTACTGCAGGGAATTCCTGACTAGACGGGAGTCCAGAATGCGGCTGATTACAAATTGCTCCTCCCCATCCACTAGCGCAGGGGCCAGGGGTGGTGAGTCATTCCCAGAATCGATGAATCTTTTGAGCAGAAATTTATTGAACACGTTGATTTTCATCGTGCTGGGAATTTCTAACTGGAAGGCCACCGCGTTAATCTTTTCAATTATTTTAAACGGACCGATAAATCGCGGGCCCAGTTTAGCGGATGGTTGTTTGAGTTTTATATTTCTGGTAGACAACCACACCAAGTCTCCAACACAGAATCCCGCCTCCTCAGAACGGTGACTGTCTGCAACTCGCTTGCTGCACCGAACGGATCGCTGTAAATTTTTCTTGACCTCCGCCCACCCAGCCTCAATATCGGAACAAAACTCATTTGCTCCTGGTACCTCCGAAACCCTCTTGAAAAGGGGGCCAAAACATGGGTGAAATCAGTAGTTACAAAAGAACGGTGAGGTCCACGTAGCCTCCAGTGGTCTATTGTTTAGAGCAAACTCGGCTAGTGGTAAGAACTTCGACCAGTCCTCCTGATTTTCCGAGGCAAAACAACGTAAATACTGCTTCAGGTTCTGATTACACCTCTCCGCTTGCCCATCGGTCTCAGGATGGTATGCCGAGGAAAACGAAAGCAGGACACCCAAACAAGAGCAGACTATTCGCCAAAAGCTAGACACAAATTGTACGCCGCAATCAGAGACTATATTCTCTGGCAAAACATGTAGTCTAACGATGTGGCAAATGAACAAACTCGCCAACGTCTTGGCATTAGGTAAACCGGGGAGTGTCACAAAATGGCACATTTTACTAAACCGGTCCACTACCACCCACACAACCGTGTTTCCATCGGAAGGTGGTAAATCCGTAATGAAGTCCATGGACAAATGCGTCCATGGTCTCTTAGGAATAGGCAGCGGCACTAACATACTGGCTGGCCGACTGCGGGATGACTTGGTTCTGGCACACACCTCACATGATGAAACAAAACTGAACGTATCCCATCGTAATGACAGCCACCAATAGGTTCTCGAGAGTTACTTACGGGTATTATTAATCCCCAGATGCCCAGCCAACACCAAACTGTGAACCTCGGCCAGCACCTGTAACCTTAGATGAACAGGAACAAAAAGCTTCCCAGCCGGAAGCTTTGACGGGGCCAAATTTTGTGCTTTACGGACTTGCTCCTCTAACTCTAATGACACTGCCGACACCACCACCCCTTCAGACAGGATAGGGGCAGGAGGTTCCTCAGAAACTACTGGAAGAAAACTTCTGGAAAGAGCATCGGCCTCCATATTCATCCAGCCTGGACGATATGTAACTAAAAAATTGAAACAGGAAAAGAAAAGCGACCAGCCTGCCTGTCTGGAATTAAGTCTCTTGGCAGATTCCAGATATATGAGGTTTTTGTGATCCGTGAAAAGCGTTACTGTTAGAGATAAGCGAGCACCAAAATGCTCGGGTGCTCGTTACTCGAGTCGAACTTTCAGTGATGCTCGAGAGTTCGTTTCGAGTAACGAACCCCATTGAAGTCAATGGGCGACTCGAGCATTTTTGTATATGACAGGTGCTCCGCTAAGGTTTTCATTTGTGAAAATCTTAGCAAATCACCAAAGTCATGTAAAAAACACAGAAATGGATAGGGCAGGCGAGGAGCAACATGCAGGGCTGCATTTTGGGCTCCGAGGTCTCACTATTAAGCCACAGTGGCAAGAGTGAGACCTCCCCCCCCCCGCACTGTCAGCATAACGATCGTTCTCCTCTGCTGTGGCAGAGAAGAACGATGTTAGCCCATTGAATTCAATGGAGCCGGCAATACAGCCGGCTTCATTGAAAGCAATGGGCTGCCGGCGAGCGCGGGATGAATTTTCGGGTAGGGCTTAAAAATATAAGCCTTTAGCTGAAAAAGAAAGATTTTAGTGTAAAAAAGAATAAAAATGCAGGCATTCTCTTCAATGGAGCCGCTGCTGCTGCCGTCGACTCTATTGAAGACAATGGTCCGCTGGCACACCTGAATTCTTTTTCAGGGAAGGACTTTACATATAAGCCATTCCCTGGAAATGAATTAAAAGTGATTTAAAAAACAAAAATACATACTCACCTCCCTTCAGCTGCCGGGGCACAGTCGTGTGTTCTCCTGCTGTCCCCTGCACTGTGGTGCTGAACTGCTGTCATTCAGCTGAGAGCTGCGCTGAGCCAATCAGAGGCAACACTCACTCACCCATTCATGAATTCATGAATGGGTGTGAGTGAGATCTGCCTCTGATTGGCCCAGCTGAGCCAATCAGGGGCATGTCTGACTCACACCCCCTTCACACCCACTGCAGCCCAGCCGCGCTGAACTCCGTCTGCCGGGACAAGGTGAGTATATATATATTTTTTATTTTTACACATTTCTGGATGAATTGCAGGGAAGGGCTTATATATATTTAAAGGGGTTGTCCCGCGCCGAAACGGGTTTTTATTTATTTTTTTAACCCCCCCCCCGTTCGGCGCGAGACAACCCCGATGCAGGGGTTAAAAAAACAAACCGCTCAGCGCTTACCTGAATCCCGGCGGTCCGGCGTCTTCATACTTACCTGCTGAAGATGGCCGCCGGGGTCTGCTCCCTCCGTGGACCGCAGCTCTTCTGTGCGGTCCATTGCCGATTCCAGCCTCCTGATTGGCTGGAATCGGCACGTGACGGGGCGGAGCTACACGGAGCCGGCATTCTGCACGAGCGGCTCCATTGAAGAGAGCAGAAGACCCGGACTGCGCAAGCGCGGCTAATTTGGCCATCGGAGGGCGAAAATTAGTCGGCTCCATGGGAACGAGGACGCTAGCAACGGAGCAGGTAAGTAAAAAACTTTTTATAACTTCTGTATGGCTCATAATTAATGCACAATGTACATTACAAAGTGCATTAATATGGCCATACAGAAGTGTATAGACCCACTTGCTGCCGCGGGACAACCCCTTTAAGCCCTTCCCGACAATTCAACCCCGCGATCGCCGGCAGCCCATTGCTTTCAATGGAGCCGGCTGTATTGCTGGCTCCATTGAATTCAATGGGCTAACATCGTTCTGCCGGGACAAGGTGGGTATATTTTTTTTTATTTTTACACATTTCTGGATGAATTGCAGGGAAGGGCTTATATATTTAAGCCCTTCCCGACAATTCATCCCGCGATCGCCGGCAGCCCATTGCTTTCAATGGTCAGTGCTCGTTTAATCGAGACGAGTACCGCGTGGTGCTCGTCTCGAGTAACGAGCATCTCAAGCACCCTAATACTCGAACGAGCATCAAGCTCGGACGAGTATGCTCGCTCATCTCTAGTTACTGTGTGTCGCGCCCCCTCTGGAAAATGGTGCCACTCCTCGAATGCCCATTTAATCGCCAGCAATTCCCTGTCCCCAATGTCATAATTTCGCTCCGAAGATGAAAATTTACTGGAGAAGAATGCACACGGGCGGAGATCTTGCAATGTCTTTGTTCCCTGAGATAGAACTGCTCCAACCCCCACCTCAGAAGCATCGACCTCAACAATAAAGGGCCTGGAAGAATCTGGCTGCACCAGAACCGGAGCAGTAGCAAAACACCTCTTCAATCTCTGAAATGACTGCACAGCTTCCGTCGACCATTTAGTAGGAAAGCACCCCTTCTTAGTCATATCAGTGAGAGGTTTAACTATCACCGAAAAATTCCTAATGAATCTACGGTAATAGTTGGCGAACCCCAAGAACCTTTGTAAGGCTTTTACATTTTCTGGTAGGACCCAATCCTGTACAGCTTGGACCTTCTCAGGATCCATCATAAACCCTTCGTGGGTAATTATATGCCCCAAAAATGTGATCTCTTGTACAGCAAATACACACTTTTCTCTTTTGGCGAACAAACAATTCTCACGCAAAGCTTGGAGGACCTGGTGAACATGAGAAACATGGGACTCGAAATCCGGAGAAAAGATCAAAATATCATCCAAGTATACTGGTACAAATCTGCCCACAAATTGAGAGAGAACCTCATTGATCAAGGACTGGAATACAGCAGGGGCATTAGTGAGACCAAAAGGCATCACCAGACTCTCAAAATGACCCTCTGGGGTATTAAACGCAGTCTTCCAATCGTCCCCCTCCCTAATCCGGATTAAATTATATGCCCCGTGCAAGTCTAGTTTGGAAAACCAGTTGGAGCCATTCAACTGCGAAAACAGATCCGGAATAAGGGGGAGAGGGTATGGATTGCGTTTCATGATTTTGTTCAATTCCCTAAAGTCAACACAGGGACGTAACCCGCCATCTTTTTTCTTTACAAAAAAGAAACCAGCTGCTAGTGGGGAATTAGATGGTCGTATATGATTCCTTCTCAAGCTGTCCTGGATATAATCTTTGAGCGCCTGTCTCTCAGGGGCCGATATGTTGAACATGCGACTCTTGGGGTACTTGCAGTCAGGGAGAAGTTCAATGGCACAATCGCCCTGTCTGTGCGGTGGCAATTTGTCTGCCCCCTCTTGGGAAAACACATCAGAGAAGTCAGCGATAAATTCAGGCAACTCCTCTGCCTGAATGGAGGCTATATCAGCAGAAATGCAACGGGACAGACAACCAGGGCTCCATTTAACAATGTCCCCCTTTTCCCAGTCCACTACTGGGTTGTGTAGGCGCAGCCAGGGCAACCCCAGAACTACTTGCGTAGGGAGGGATTCCATGACATATAGTGTTATACATTCCGTGTGGAACAGCCCAATCCTTAAATGGACATTAGGTACCCAAAAACACAGATTTCTCTGAGATAGTGGAGCAGCATCAATGGCGGACACAGGGATGGGAGAATCCAAAGCACTCATCTCTAAGCCTAAACGTTTGACAGTCTCCTGATGTATTAAATTAACACTAGCTCCACAATCCAAAAAGACTTGTATGGGACTGTCAACACTGCCACAAGGAAATTCAGAGCAAAGTACAAGCCTGGAAGAGGATACCCAAGCAATCTGATGGCCTAGAGGAACCTTCCCTCTAACCTCCAGGCCATCTAGTTTTTCCCACTGAGCATTACGACGTGGGCAAAACTGAGCCATATGACCTGTATGATTACAGACAAAGCATCGGCCATTAAACTGTACTGTCCTTCTCCTCCTACCCCTGCCAGCCAGAGACCCCAGCTGCATGGGCTCTTCCATACCTGTAGGTAGGAGGTCGGGATCCGTAGACGGTTTCTGATGCCTCTCCCTGATCCGTCTCCCAACTTTAGTAGCCAGAGACATGGCCTCATCCAGACTGCGAGGTACTGGATGTCCTACCAGTACATCCTTGATCTCATTGGACAGACCACAATGGAGCTGACTCTTTAAAGCAGGGTCATTCCACTGAGTTTCTGCTGCCCAACGTCGAAACTTAGCACAATAATCTTCAACAGTGGAATCTCTCTGTCGTAAACGTCTGATATTTCCCTCAGCCACCGCTATCTTATCGGGGTCGTCATAAATAAGACCCAAAGCAGCAAAAAAGTTATCCACTGAGGTCAGGGCCTCAGACGTCAGGGGTAATGAAAACGCCCATGCCTGTGGCGCCCCCTGCAGTCTGGACATTACAATGCCCACCCTCTGGGCGTCGTCCCCTGAAGAGCTAGGACACAGTCTGAAATAGAGCTTACAGGCCTCACGAAAGGATCCGAATTTCTGCCTATCACCAGAAAAATGGTCTGGTAGCTCAATTTTTGGTTCCTTGCTGGGAACCTGTAGCGTAAGTTGTTGCTGTTTAATCTCAGCGACCTCCGCAGCCAGCGTGCCGAGCTGGTGCGACAAAACCTTAAGGGGATTTATGTTAACAGCACAGAATCTCCCTGAGTAGGTAAGGGCTGGTAATTCAGTTGCGTCTTCCCGACGTGCAACCACAACAACACAAACAAAAGGCACAACTGTGCAAAGAAAACATAAACTAAGGGGGAATACTCTCCCTATAGTCCCCTAACCTGGGAGGGGGCCCGGCCTACTCGGCGGACCGATCGCTCTGACAAGTGCGAGCACGTGTGCCTAGGCCACTGACTAGTCCCTATCAGGGAGCCCTAGCACAAAAGAAAGGCGAAACAGAAAACCCAAAACAGAAAAGCACTTAGCTAGCATGGGGAGCTTCAGCCAAGGTGTATTCCTCCGTCGCTGTCCAAAGGCAACTGAAGTAATGACCAGCACAGTAGATCATGCTGGCACTGTTTAAGTAGGAGCCAAGCTACTCAGCACCAGGTGCTGACTGACGTTTCTCCTGCAACTATCACGCCCCTCAGCTCCAGGAGAAGCAAGGGCACACCCAAAACCTGGTCTGGCCTGCAAGCCCGGTGCAGGCCTCAGAATGGCTGCAACACAGTGCATATGTCTGAAGTTACCTGGTGCATACTGTATAATAAGCTTACTGTATAATAAGCGATCAAGGAGGGTGGCAACCCAATATCGATCTGATATTTAGATGTGGGCAATGTGACGGTCCTTCTGCAAGCACTGCAGCATAAAAGCACTCATATGCCTTAAAGTGCCTGGGGGTGATGGCCCACATTCCTCAGGGTCAGGCCTAAGAATGTCACCATTTGTCGTGCCATCCATACAGAGTATCTGGGATTAGTGCAAGATGAAAGGAACTTTGCATAGCCACATCCCTGTCTTTGAACCTATATTATCCCCCTCCTCTTCTTTCTGAAAGGTGTTAGGAAGAGGTGGAGGAAAGGGACGAGGAGGGGACAGGCATGGATGAATGTCCCGCAATTCTTGGAAGCACCAGGAAACAAGAGCCAACCCTTTTGGCTTCATGCAACAATTCCATGACATTAACTCAGTGTGCTATTAACCCATTAAGGACCAAGTGTGGTAAGTATACAGCACTTGGTCCTGGGCTTAAAGCCCCGCCAATAGTAAAATTACAGCGGGGATTCAAGCCTCCTGTCTCTGCAATCAATCAGAGGCAGGACAGGATGTCAGCTGTTAGTCACAGCTGATAACCCGAAGGAAAAGTTAGGAGGTTTTTTTTAACCCTTTCTGCCTTTTTCTTCCCCAAGTACACAGCGCTCAATCAGTGCTGTGTACAAGAAAGTGAAAGCGGAAATGTAACTTCCACAAAGGGAGCTGGGGGGATTACGTGACTGCCGGGGTTTCCTGCTAAAGCAGAGCTGCAGGGTCATACTAGACCCTGTCCAGCTCTGCCAGTGACTATTGTCACTACAGGGGTTGTTTCCCCTGTAACTGGGGCTCCTATGGATGCCCCAACTACAGTGAGAAAGTGTCAAATAAAAAAAAACAGACATGTGAATGTCCCCCAGAGGTCTTAGATGACATCAGGCAGGTCATAGATAGTACATAATTACATACACAAGTAAAACAAAATTACAGAATAAAACAACAATATATGCATAAGAAAGAAAATAGCCCAAAACCGACGCCAACCAAAACCGTCGCTATAAGCACCCTGTAATCCAAAACCATACATATTATATATCATAAAATATATCAAAACAAATAGAGGAACCTGAACCCATACTTTATTTTAGCATAAATATACTAATAAAAAAATTAATAAAAATGTTTAAAAAATCATTTTTTTAGATTTTTAGCCCCAATAAAACTGAAAAAATGGTTTAAAAAAAGTCAGTGAAAAAGATATTTTAAAAAATCGCAGCAAAAATAATTTTGGTAGCTAAAGGAAAAAAAATTGTGCAGTTAAACCACCACATAGGTGAAATCCCTAAAAAGTGTCGTGACCATAAGGTACAAAACAACCTGGTCCTTAAAGGGTTAAGAATGTGTAATGCCCTTGACCATGCTTGCTGGCCTATATATCTATGGTTAGGTGCACGACCAAATGTATCATTCTATGGTAGGCAGTGCTTAACCCCTTCCCGCTCCAGGGCGTACTGGTACGTCCTGGCAGCCTGGTACTTCCCGCAACAGGGCGTACCGGTACGTCCTGGAGATAGCGCGGGATCACATAAGATCCAGCGCTATCCCGCAGCGGGAGCCGGCTGTCAGTCACAGCCGACGTCCCGCTGTAACAGCGGGGGGACATCGGAGATGCGCCGCCCGCTGTTAACCCCTTCGCTGCCGCGATCTAAGTAGATTGCGGCAGGGAAAGAGTTCACAAAGGGAGCGGACTCCCTCTGTGTCTCCGGCCGGCACTCACGATGTCATCGCGAGAGCCCGGCCTGTCGCCACTGGCGTCCTGTATTGCCTGTGCCTATAATCGCTGTATAAGCGATAAGGCATGGCAGAGCAGTAGCTCTGCCATGCCTTATAACAGCGATCATAGGCACAGTGTTGTAAGTCCCTCAGAGGGACTCAAATAGTATAAAAAAAGAAAAGAAAAGTGTAAAAAAAAGAAAAAATGTAAAAAAAAATGTAAAAAAACCCCTTTTTGTATGCTTTTTCTAATATTAGCATAAAAAAAGGGAAAAAAAATTAAAACCCCACATATTTGGTATTGACGCGTCCGTAACGAAGTGTACAAAAAGTTGAACACACTTTTTATTTTGTACGATAAAAAGCGTAAAAAACAACGCTAAAAAACAGAGGCAAAATGCTAATTTTTAGCATTTTGCCTCCCAAAAAATGCAATAAAAGCCATACATTCCCCAAAATGGTACCAATAAAAATTACAGCTCGTCTCGTAAAAAATAAGCCCTTATAGAGCTCCGTACATAGAAAAATAAAAAAGTTACAGGACTTTGAATGCAACTATAGAGGAAAAAAAGATTTCCAAAAAAAAGGGGGTTTTATTGCAAAAAAGTGTAAAAACCTAAAAAAAAAATAACAATTTTGGTATCGTTGTAACCGTACCGACCCGCAGGAAAAATTTAGTGTGTCATTTATGCTGCATGATTAACGCTGTAAAAAAAAGAAAAAGAAATCTATGGCAGAATTGATACGTTTTCTCTCCCTGTTATCATTAAAAAAAAAATTAAAAAATTTTACGATATTGTCTATGTACCCAAAAGTGGCACTGGTAAAAACTACAGCTCGCCACGCAAAAAACAAGCCCTTATACGGCCGCGTCCACGGAAAAATAAAAAAGTTATGGCTTTTGAAAAATGGAGATGGAAAAATACCAAAAAATCGCTTGGTCCTCAACGCCAAAATAGGCCATGTCATTAAGGGGTTAAAGGGATTTTGTCACTAAAACAAAAATGTTCTAGCCACTGGGCCCACCTTAAAACAAAAAAATTACTTATACTTACCTCCCTTAGGGCTCCCAGAACGCAGCTGAATGGCTCCCATGGCTCTGAAGCTGGCTTCAGAGTGTACTGACCGGTGGTAGTCAAATGACTGCTGTAGCCAATCAGAGGCGCAGTGCCACTTTCCCAAACTCCTGGTATCTTGGTGCCCAACATTTGAGCACTGATGTTGGAGTTATGATAGTGATGGTGCAGCTGGCACTAGAGCCATGGTAGCCAATTAGCTGCTTCCCAGGGGGCCAAGGAAATGTGAGTATAGGCAATTTTTTTTATTTTAGTGTGGGACTAGTGGCTAGAAACTTTTTGGTTTTAATGATAAAATCCATTTAAACACTGCATAAACAATAGTAGATACAGGGAAGCGTGGATTTTTGTAGTATATTCCTTGCTTTATTACAAATTCATGCTTTATATGGTCAGGCGCGCAGAAGAAGTATGCGTTTCAGCTTTACAGCCTGACCATGTAAAGCATGAATTTGTAATAAAGCAAGGAATATACTACAAAAATCCACGCTTCCCTGTATCTAGTATTGTTTATCAAAGAAAACCATTGGACCGAATGGTATGTGAAAAGTGAGTATATTGCATTTAAAAACAGACAGATCGCCGGACAACAAAAGAGGTGAGATACTTTCTATTATAAACACTGCATACCATCAGCTCAGAGCACTACCAGCTATGTACATCACAGATTGCAATTATACAGTTTTTAACAGCATTGTGTGGCTAGAGCGCAGCCCTCCCACTTGAATGTACCTTATCGCTTGAAGACATTGAAAAACTTTTTCTAGATGAGTAATGCAATTATATAAAAGATTTCACTATTTTTCTTTTTTACATGCTTTAACCAAAATCTCACATCTTTCGAAGCAGAGACTTCTATATGAAGACCTTCATTCTGCCTTTACTATCAATTGCAATCCAGTCTTTGGCGTACCTGTCTTTTGGCACTACTAAACTGCACATTTCAATTGAGCATAACCTCCACTGGGTCATCTCTTTTATCCCTCAGACATTTATTTACACATCCGAAATCTTTTAAATATATGATTTTCATGCTAATTACTCATTAGATCGAGCAGTATGCATAATGATTGTGCCAAGTGAATACATGCAGTGAAAGACCAATCAGCGATAAATCACTGATTGGATCTTTCATGCAGACCGCTGCATCGTTCGTTTAAAACAGGCAGTTGTTTATTTATGAAGTACTGTTTATTGTGAAAGAAAGAGGGTGGGTTGAAACTTTCTCCAGTGCGATCTGCCTCCTTTCACTGAGCATCAGATGTTTCTATTTTGTTATGTAAATTCCGGTAAAATACTGGACTGCTGGTCCGATATCAAACAGACCCGCATTATAGTCACTGGGGGCCGTTCTGTGCAATTTTGTTCCTTTGAACCATTTAGCTAGGGTGTGCTATTCTGGAAGCAAGAAAACGGATTCCCCTAACGCTGATGTGAATGAGCCCTTAAAGAGACTGGACCCCTAAACTCTGAATGGTCTTCACTGCTTTGTGTGGAGTACGTCATCTTTTCAGCCATGAAAGGGTTACAGCTAGAGATGAGCGAACGTACTCGTCCGAGCTTGATACTCGTTCGAGTATTAGCGTGTTCGGGATGCTCGTTACTCGTAACGAGTACCACGCGATGTTCGGGTTACTTTCACTTTCCTCTCTGAGACGTTAGCGCGCTTTTCTGGCCAATTGAAAGACAGGGAAGGCATTACAACTTCCCCCTGCGTCGTTCAAGCCCTGTACCACCCCCCTGCAGTGAGTGGCTGGGGAGATCAGGTGTCACCCGAGTATAAAAATCGGCCCCTCCCGCGGCTCGCCTCAGATGCGTTGTGAGATAGCTGAGGGACAGTGCTATAGTGTTGGAGCTGCTGTAGGGAGAGCGTTAGGAGTTAGTGTAGGCTTCAAGAACCCCAACAGTCCTTCTTAGGGCCACATCTAACAGTGTGCAGTAGTGTGGAGGCTGCTTCTAGCAGTGTTGCACAATTTTTTTTTTTTGCTATATTGGCCGTGCAGAGCATTGCGCCCTGCAGTAATACTACAGGGACAGAAGTGGTGGTTAGGCAGGGAGAGTGTTAGGAGTTAGTGTAGGCTTCAAGAACCCCAACGGTCCTTCTTAGGGCCACATCTGACCGTGTGCAGTAGTGTGGAGGCTGCTTTTAGCAGTGTTGCACTTTTTTTTTTTTTGCTATATCGGCCGTGCAGAGCATTGCGCCCTGCAGTAATACTACAGGGACAGAATTGCGTAGGCAGGGCCAGAAGACATCTAATAGATTGAATATACGCAGTGGTCCTTTTGAAAAAAAAATCTTTGAAAAACAAATATTTGGCCTGCCTGTCACTCTGCTCAGTGTTGTGGGTCCATGTGTGCTGGGGTTTGTAGTTCTCCAAATAAATACGCAGCCAGCTAAGTGTTACAGCAGGCTTGCGCAAAATTATTTCCTGCCTCTGAAATCACCGCTCTGTTGCACTTAATAACAGACAGTGCAACACTGCAGTTCCGTGACACACACATCAGGGACAGAATTGTGTAGGCAGGGCCAGAAGACATATATAGATTGAATATACGCAGTGGTCCTTTTGAAAAAAAAATCTTTGAAAAACAAATATTTGACCTGCCTGTCACTCTGCTCAGTGTTGTGGGTCCGTGTGTGCTGGGGGTTGTAGTTCTCCAAATAAATACGCAGCCAGCTAAGTGTTACAGCAGGCTTGTGCAAAATTATTTCCTCGGGTTCCGTAAATGAAGTCAGCCTCCAACCACAGGCCAATAAGCGGCACATTTAATTACAGCGTTCTGTTTCTGCACTACTGCTAATACACCATGCTGAGGGGTAGGGGTAGGCCTATAGGACGTGGACGCGGGCGAGGACGCGGAGGCCCAAGTCAGGGTGTGGGCACAGGCCGAGCCACTGCGGTGGCCAGGGGTAGAGGCAGGGCCAGACCGAATAATCCACCAACTGGTTCCCAAAGCGCCCCCTTGCGCCATGCCACCCTGCAGAGGTCAAGGTGCTCTACGGTGTGGCAGTTTTTCACAGAGACGCCTGACGACCGACGAACAGTGGTGTGCAACCTTTGTCGCGCCAAGATCAGCTATAGAGGCACCACCACCAGCATGCGCAGGCATATGATGGCCAACCACCCCACAAGGTGGGACGATGCCCGTTCACCGCCTCCGGTTTGCACCACTGCCTCTCCCCCTGTGCCCCAACCTGCCACTGAGATCCAACCCCCCTCTGAGGACACAGGCAGTACCGTCTCCTGGCCTGCACCCACACCCTCACCTCCGCTGTCCTCGGCCCCATCCAGCAATGTCTCTCAGCGTAGCGTCCAGACGTCGCTAGCGCCGCAATTTGAGCGCAAGCGCAAGTACGACGCCACGCACACGCACGCTCAAGCGTTAACCGTGCACATTGCAAAATTGATCAGCCTTGAGATGCTGCCGTATAGGCTTGTGGAAACGGAGGCTTTCAAAAGCATGATGGCGGCGGCGGCCCCGCGCTACTCGGTTCCCAGTCGCCACTACTTTTCCCGATGTGCCGTCCCAGCCCTGCACGACCACGTCTCCCGCAACATTGTATGCGCCCTCACCAACACGGTTACTGCCAAGGTCCACTTAACAACAGACACGTGGACAAGCACAGGCGGGCAGGGCCACTATATCTCCCTGACGGCACATTGGGTGAATTTAGTGGAGGCTGGGACAGAGTCAGAGCCTGGGACCGCTCACGTCCTACCCACCCCCCGAATTGCGTGCCCCAGCTCGGTGGTGGTATCTGCGCATTCTGGCCACTACGGATTACTGGGTGTACACACTGCTCGATCCACGGTATAAGGAGAGCCTTTGCACTCTCATTCCCGAAGAGGAAAGGGGTTCGAGAATGATGCTATACCACAGAGCGCTGGTGGACAAACTGATGGTAAACTTCCCATCCGACAGCGCTAGTGGCCGAAGGCGCATTTCCGCGGCCCAGGTAGCAGGGGAGGCGCAGAGATCAGGCAGCATGTACAGCGCAGCCAGGGGAACACTCTCTAAGGCCTTTGACAGCTTTATGGCTCCCCAGCAAGACTGTGTCACCGGTCCCCAGTCAAGGCTGAGTTGGCGGGAGCACTGTAAAAGGATGGTGAGGGAGTACGTAGCCGATTGCAGCACCGTCCTCGGTGACGCCTCTGCCCCCTACAACTACTGGGTGTTGAAGCTGGACACGTGGCCTGAACTCGCGCTGTATGCCCTGGAGGTGCTTGCTTGTCCTGCGGCTAGCATCTTGTCAGAGAGTGTGTTTAGTGTGGCTGGGGGAATCATCACGGATAAGCGTACCCACCTGTCAACCGACAGTGCCGACAGACTTACACTCATCAAGATGAACAAAGCCTGGATTTCACCAGACTTCTCTTCTCCACCAGCGGACAGCAGCGATACCTAAGCAATACGTAGGCTGCACCCGTGGATGGAAGCATCGTTCTCTATCACCATCAAAAGCGGGGACATTTTTGCTTCATCAATCTGTGTATAATATTCCTCCTCCTCCTCCTGCTCCTCATTAAAGCGTTGAAACTTTCACCTCAACCAATTTTTATTTTAACTGGGCTGCCTCCAGGCCTAGTTACCAATTAAGCCACATTAACCAAAGCCATTAATGGGTTTCACCTGCCCTCTCGGTTGGGCATGGGCAATTTTTCTCAGGTACATTAGTACTGTTGGTAAACCAATTTTTTTGGGCCCTCGCCTACAGTGTAATCAAATTAATTTTTAGCCCACCTGCATTAAAGCTGACATTACCTCAGCTGTGCTGGGCACTGCAATGGGATATATTTATGTACCGCCAGTGGGTTCCAGGGAGCCACCCATGCTGTCGGTCCACACGGAGTTGTAACTGCATGTGTCCACTTCTAAAGAACCCCAGTCTGACTGGGGCATGCAGTGTGGGCCGAAGCCCACCTGCATTAAGCATGACATTACTACCTCAGCTGTGTTGGGCAATGCAATGGGATATATTTATGTACCGCCGGTGGCTTCCTGGCACCCACCCATGCTGTGGGTCCACAGGGAATTATAAATGCATCTGTTTCCACTTCTAAAGAACCCCAGTAAGACTGGGGCATGCAGTGTGGGCCGAAGCCCACCTGCATTAAGCACGACATTACTACCTCAGCTGTGTTGGGCAATGCAATGGGATATATTTATGTACCGCCGGTGGCTTCCTGGCACCCACCCATGCTGTCGGTCCACAGGGAGTTGTAAATGCATCTGTTTCCACTTCTAAGGAACCCCAGTCTGACTGGGGCATGCAGTGTGGGCCGAAGCCCACCTGCATTAAACATGACATTACTACCTTAGCTGTGATGGGCACTGCAATGGGATATTTTTATGTACCGCCGGTGGGTTCCAGGGAGCCACCTATGCTGTCGGTCCACAGGGACTTCACAATAGGGAGTTGTACCTGCCTGTGTCTATGAATTAAAAAGCCCGGTCTGACTGGGGCATGCAGACACCTTGACAGAATGAATAGTGTGTGGCACATAGGTTCCCCATTGCTATGCCCACGTGTGCAGCTCCTGATGGCGGTGGCACAGGATTATATTTCTCATTGCTTCTGTACAGCATTGTGGGCTATCGCCCCGCCCCTTTTAAAGAAGGTCGCTGCCTAGCCGTGCCAACCCTCTGCAGTGTGTGCCTGCTTTTCCTGTGCCAGACACACTTATAAATAGACATGAGGGTGGCGTGGCATGAGGGCAGCTGAAGGCTGTGCAGGGACAGTTTGGTGTGCGCTGTGGACACTGCGTCGTGCAGGGGGGGTTGGGAAGCATGTAACCCAGGAGAAGTGGCAGCGGAGTGTCATGCAGGCAGTGATTGTGCTTTGTTGGAGGTAGTGTGGTGCTTAGCTAAGGTATGCCATGCTAATGAGGGCTTTTCAGAAGTAAAAGTTGTTGGGAGGGGGGGGGCCCCACTCTTGCCGCTATTGTGGCTTAATAGTGGGACCTGGGAACTTGAGATGCAGCCCAACATGTAGCCCCTCGCCTGCCCTATCCGTTGCTGTGTCGTTCCCATCACTTTCTTGAATTGCCCAGATTTTCACACATGGAAACCTTAGCGAGCATCGGCGATATACAAAAATGCTCGGGTCGCCCATTGACTTCAATGGGGTTCGTTATTCGAAACGAACCCTCGAGCATCGCGAAAAGTTCGTCTCGAGTAACGAGCACCCGAGCATTTTGGTGCTCGCTCATCTCTAGTTACAGCTCAAATATATTTCATCACAAGATGTCAATGGGTGTGAAAAAGTATATATATATATATATATATATATATATATATTAGGGAAAATGTCTGTCTGTGCATGGTTCCTTCATTCAAAATCAGCCGTTTTCTAGGGGTGCTATTTGTGCTGGGCGATGCAATCTTAAAGGGGCTCTGTCCGATATCACATTCATTTCAGTTATGCTTTTTCCTCTTTTCCATACCCCTGTCCCTTCTATGTTCTGATGATAATACTAATTTTATGGTGATACTAGTAACGGGCATGGTGTGTGTTGCGGCTTGTCGGTTGCGACAACGTTGTGGCATGGTGGCTTTTACACAGGTATGACCTGTTGCCTGGTTAAGCAGGTCAGGGGTTAATGCATCATGTGCAGAATCGGCTATTGCTGTATGCCTTGCTGCATGACTGCATGTTGAATTAGCCATGCCTGAGAGTAGGGTGGAGGTGTGGTTCTCTATTCACTCTGCCATTGTTTCAGGTGCAGAGTAGCTATTTATTCTCTGCCCTCTTGCTGATCAGTGCTGCTTGTTTTCATACACAGTGGAGTTGGAGAGATACTCTGCCTGGTGTTCTGCAACTGGCAGATAAGTAGCTGCTGTGTCCTTTCAGTTGTTTTCTTGTTCATTTATTTTGTTTTTGCCTTGCGTGTCGGTGCGTCTCTCCAGGGGTTCTTATAGGGACATTCAGGCGCCAAAAAAGAAGAACGCTGGGCCGTCTTTATTGAGACCATGTCCCTGCTTTAGGAAGGGACCTGTCACCCTCCCAGCTAAGTTAGGGACAGGTTTCCTTCCTCCTCTGGAGTTGGTGCCACCGACCTGCATTTCTGTGTTTATGGCTTTTCCACCATTTTGTACATTTCCTGTCACTGTGCTGAGTGGTGTGCTCTGGTGTCGCACGGTCCTTACTATCATGGTTATCACCACCCCGCGTCCGTACTAAGCGTAGTGTGGTGGTGTTATTTGTAATATTGTTTTTTTATATAGTTTTCTTCAAAACCAGTACAGAGGTAATATTTGGTCACTGCATGGTGGTAATATTTAGTCCTGGTATTTGATATCTAGGAATGTACATGACTTTTTTCAATCTCTAGTAACACCCCTGGAAACTGTAGATTTCTGCTTTACATACCGCCTCCTAAACATCTTGTATGTGACTGTGTTGTTAATGCAGTATTTCAGTATTTGGGTCCCTATTTTTAATTTTGCCCAAGGCCACACTTTCTCTAAAACTGGCCATGTGTGAACCTAAATGTTTATGCACAAATGCTGCCATATAAAACTTCTATGCAATGCCCATGGATTACTGCTGTTCAGGAGGAGCTAGGGGTTAAGATTTCGAAGCTTTATCTTTGGAGCCTGCCTTATCTTAAAAATGCTCAGCCAACACCTGCCATTTCGGTACAGCCAAAAGGTCTCCATGTGCATTATATTGCCAGTGGATTCCAGCAACATTAAAGTGGATGGGTAGCTTTATTCTGTGCAGGACTGAGGACCATGCATTATATAGATAAAGAAGTAGCAAGATGGTGCTAGTTGAATAGATGCTGAGTAGGCTGAAGAATGGCCAGTTAAAACAATTAAGCATTTACATTAGGGGTTCTGTATCATAAGCAATAACTCAATGTTAGGCTTTAAGTTTATCATAGAACTTAAAGTAAACTTACAAAGTTAAGTGTTTCAAAGTTTGACACATAATCCCTTTACATAAAAAATGAATGAAAAAAGTCTGCAGGGAGTACAAAGAAAACAAATAATGGTGCCTGTAGGAGCTCTGTTCTGCTTGCTTTACATCATTATCAGCTGGTAGACTACTGCAGGATGCTTTGATACTGAAGTACTTGGTGAGATTATTCCAGTGCATTTCTATGAAAACTGAAAAGAAAAAGCAAAGAGATAAACTGCTGTGAATTTTGACTGTTTTTAGTTAATATGCAGGTAGCCAATAAATATATTAACAGCACCTTATAAGGATTGGCACTAGAGATGAGCGAGCATGCTCGTCTATACTAATGCTCGAACGAGCATCAAGCTCAATCGAAAGTACTCGTTACTCGAGCAAGCACCACGCGAGGAGGAGGGAGGAGGGAGAAGCAGGGCCAGAGCAAGTAATCCCCCAACTGTTCCCCACAGCACCTCCTTGCAGCAAGCTCCCGTGCAGGGAGCTAGGTGTTCGAAGGTCTGGAGGTTTTTTAATGAGAGAGCGGACGACCAACAAACAGTGGTGTGCAACCTGTGCCACACCAAGATCAGCAGGGGAGCCACCACTACCAGCCTGACCACCACCAGCATGCGCAGGCATACGATAGCTAAGCACCCGACGAGGTGGAATGAAGGCCATTTACTGCCTGCGGGTGTCACATGCTGGCACTGAGATGCTATCCTCCTCCCAGAACGCAGGCATGAGCATCTCCTGCCCTGCATCCACCCCTTCACCTGCACGGTCCTCCACTGCCTCCACCAATGTGTCCCAGCGCAGGGTTCAGCTGTCCATAACACAAACATTAGAGCGCAAGCGTAAATATGCTGCCACCCACCCACATGCACATTCGCTAAACGTGCATATCTTCAAACTGCTGAGCTTGGAGATGCTGCCATATAGGCTGGAAGAAACAGGCTTTCCGCAACCACATGGCGGCGGCCGTCCCTCGCTACTCGGTCCCCAGTCGCAACTACTTTTCCCTCTGTGCCGTCCCAGCCCTATACCAGCACATGTCACGGAATATCAACCATGCCCTCACCAATGCGGCTACTGGGAAGGTCCCCCACTCCTCCTCCTCTTCCACCTCTCAATTACCATCTGTGAGCACGTCGCCTTCAGTCGGTAGCTCGAAGCACTGCCTTGGGGAAGCATCAACAGGCAGTGCTGAAACTCCTGAGCTTAGGTGACAAGAGGCACACCACCCAAGTGCTGTTACAGGGTTTGACGGAGCAGACAGATCTGTGGCTTTCGCCGCTGAACCTCTAACCAGGCATGGTCGTGTGTGACAATGGCCGTAACCTGGTGGCGGATCTGCAGCTTGGCAGACTAGCGCACGAGCCGTGCCTGGCCCATGTGTTCAATCTGGTGGTTCAGCGCTTTCTTAAAAACTACCCCAATTTGTCTGAGCTGCTCGGCAAGGTGCGTCGCGTGTGCGCACATTTCAGAAAGTCCACCACAGATGCTGCCACCCTCAGGACACTGCAACAGCCCTTCCAGCTGCCAGTTCACCAACTGTTGTGCGACGTGCCCATGTGCTGGAATTCAACTTTGCACATGTTGGCCAGGGTTTACGAGCAGCGTAGAGCCATTGTTGAATACCAGCTGCAACATGCCCGTCGAATGGTAGTCAGCCTCCGCACTTCTTCACAGAGGAGTGGGCATGGATGTCTGACATCTGTCAGGTGTTAGGAAACTTTGAGGAGTCAACACAAGTGGTGACCCGCGATGCCGCCATTATCGGCGTAACCATCCCGCTGCTTTGCCTGCTGGGAAGATCGGTGCTAAGTATTAAGGCCGACGCTTTGCGGATAGAACAGGAGATGGGGGATGACAGTATGTCGCTTGATAGCCAGACCACCCTCATGTCTGTTTCTCAGCATGTATTGGAGGAGGAGGAGGGGAAAGAGACTGCTGTCCAGACTGCAGAGGGTACCCATGCTACGTCCTTCACATCTTTTCAGTATGTGGGCTGAAGAGGAGGAGACTGAGAGTCATCCTCCTAGTGAGGACAGCGATGTTTTGCATACTGGGACTCTGGCACACATGGCTGACTTCATGTTAAGCTGCCTTTCCCGTGACCCTCGCGTTAGATGCATTCTGGCCAACACAGATTACTGGGTGTTCCCCCTTCTCGAGCCACAGTATAAGGAGAACCTTTCCACTCTCATTCCCAAAGAGGAAAGCAGTGAGAGAGTGATGCAATGCCACAAGGCCCTGGTGGAAAAGCTGATACTAAAGTTCCCATCTGACAACGCTAGCGGTAGAGGACGTAGTTCAGTGGGCCAACTGGCAGGGGAGACGAGGGGAACAAGCAGCATGTCCATTGCAGGCAGTGGAACACTCTCCAAGGCCTTTGCCAGTTCTATGGCACCCCAGGCAGACTGTGTCACCACTCCCCAGTGTAGGCTGAGTAGGAGGGAACAGTGTAAAAAGATGGTGAGGGAGTACATAGCTGACCGTACCAATGTTCTCCGTGATTCCTCTGCTCCATACAACTATTGGGTGTCAAAGCTGGACACGTGACACCAACTAGCGCTGTACGCCTTGGAGGTGCTGGCCTGCCCTGCCACTAGCGTGTTATCAGAGAGGGTGTTTAATGCTGCTGGGGGGATTAGCACGGATAAGCGTACCCACCTGTCAACTGACAGCGCCAACAGGCTTACATTTATTAAGATGAACAAAGCCTGGATTTCCTCAGACTTCTCTTCTCCACCGTGGAAAGCAGCTTAACATAAAGTATCTTTAAGCTTTAACTTGAGAACCATGCACCCTCTATCACCCCAAAAAAGGGTAGAAGTAGCTTGGTCTATCCTTCCCTGATCTTCCTCCTCCCTCTAAACCAGCATGTCAGCACGCTGAACAGCTAGTTCCTCAGAGGGCCAAAAGTGTCTGTAAAAACTATTTTTTTCGGAGGGCTGCCTCCAGGCTCTGTCAAAACAGTTTTTTCTGAGGGCCGCCTCCAGGTTCTTCACCACTAGAGCTCAACAAACGTGCTGGTTCCAGCTTTTTATGCCCACAGAGTCCACAAATGTATCTCAGCGCAGTGTCCAGCTTTCTGACACCAAGACAGAATGAATTGTCCTGGTTTGGCCACTCTAATTTCTTCATAGTACATGCTGTCTTTCCCTGGGGCACTGGTTAAAAAGCCCCATGGAGAGAGGCAGGGGCTGGGACAGGCGATAGCTTGCCTGTCAGTGGACCACCACCTGGATCCCATTAAGAAAGTACGAGCTCTGTTAAAAAAATATTTCAGGGGTTCACCTGCACTCTAGGTAAACAAATCTTTCAGGGGTACACCTATACTCTTGGTACACAAATTTTTCAGGGGTTCGCCCACACTCTTGGTAAACAAATCTTTCAGGGGTTCACCTATACTCTTGGTAAACAAATATCCTGCACGCTCGCTCAAAAAATTTTTCAGGTTCTCACCTGAAATCTTGGCAAAAAACTTTCTTCTTTTTAAAATGGGTTGTTTTCTTCATTAAAAATGTACTAGTACTGGCCTCTGAGTCCCCCCTATGCTGGGGTTTGTGGCTAATGAAATGCTGCGATGGAGGTGGCATGGGATGGCACTTACAATCATACCTAAATTTGTCTGCGATTTGTCAGCTGTGAAGCACAATTTTAAAAGGGTCACATGGCGTACGGAAACGTATCCCAGCGCGGTGTCCATCTTTGGCCACTAATTTCTATACAGTTCATGCTGTATTTCCCTGGAACACTGGTTAACAAACCCCTCGGGGAGAGGCAGGGGCTGGGACAGGCAGTAGCTTGCCTGTTGGTGGACCGCCACCTGAATCCCATTAAGCAAGTATGAGCTGTCGCTCAAAAAATCTTTCAGGTTTTTACCTGCACTCTTGGTAAACAAATCTTTCAAGGGTGCACCTATACTTTTGGTAAACAAATCCTTTCAGGGGTTCACCTATACTCTTGGTAAACAAATCTTTCAGGGGCTCAACTACACTCTTAATAAACAAATCTTTCAAGGGTTCACGTATACTCTTGGTAAACAAATCTTTCAGGGGTTCACCTGCACTCTGGGTAAAAAAATCTTTTGTTGTAGAATGGGTTGTTGAATTGTGGAGATGTGTAGAAGTACTGGCATCTGAGTCCCCTTTATGCCTACGTTTGTGGCTCCTGAAATTTTGTGACGGAGGTGGCATGGGATTGGAATTATGATCATACGTTAATTTATCATCAATTCTCTTCAGCATTGTGGGCTATCGCCCACAATTTCAAAGAGGGTTGCTGCCAGGCCCTGCCAACCCTCTGCAGTGTGTGTCTCCTGTTCCTCCTCATTCAATACACACTTATAAATAGACATGAGGGTGTTGTGGCTATCAAGCGACCGTGTGGCATAAGGATAGCTGAACGCTGAGCTGGAAAAAAATTTCAGTACACTGTGGACTATTGAGTAGGCGAAGGGGTGTGCCTTACCCCATCTGGGATGGAGATAGCTGGATGCTGCGCTGGGAAAAATCTCAGTACGCTGTGGACGCAGGCTCGTGCCTGCATCCTGGGGGGGATTGTACAGCAATGCCAGCATGTAACACAGGAGAAGAGGCAGGGGTGTCACCCGCAGGCGGTGATTGGCCTTCGTTCCACCTAGTGTGGTGCTGCTTAGCTAAGATGTGCCAGCGCATGTGACCACCAGGCTCTTGCCCACAATTTGTCCAACCAGGGGTGAGCAGTAGAGATGAGCGAACACCAAAATGTTCGGGTGTTCGTTATTCGGAACGAACTTCCCGCGATGCTCGAGGGTTCGTTTCGAACAACGAACCCCATTGAAGTCAATGGGCGACCAGAGCATTTTTGTATTTCGCCGATGCTCGCTAAGGTTTTCATGTGTGAAAATCTGGGCAATTCAAGAAAGTGATGGGAATGACACAGAAACGGATAGGGCAGGCGAGGGGCTACATGTTGGGCTGCATCTCAAGTTCACAGGTCCCACTATTAAGCCACAATACCGGCAAGAGTGCCCCCCCCCCCTCCCAACAACTTTTACTTCTGAAAAGCCCTCATTAGCATGGCATACCTTTGCTAAGCACCACACTACCTCCAACAAAGCACAATCACTGCCTGCATGACACTCCACTGACACTTCTCCTGGGTTACATGCTGCCCAACCGCACCCCCTCCCCCCACAGCGCACACCAAAGTGTCCCTGGGCAGCCTTCAGCTGCCCTCATGCCACACCACGCTCATGTCTATTTAGAATTGCGTCTGCCATGACGAGGGACCGCAGGCACACACTGCAGAGGTTGGCACGGCTAGGCAGCGACCCTCTTTAAAAGTGGCGGAGCGATAGCCCACAATGCTGTACAGAAGCAATGAGAAATAGAATCCTGTGCCACCGCCATCAGGAGCTGCACACGTGGGCATAGCAATGGGGAACCTATGTGCCACACACTATTCATTCTGTCAAGGTGTCTGCATGCCCCAGTCAGACCGGGCTTTTTAATTCATAGACACAGGCAGGTACAACTCCCTATTGTGAAGTCCCTGTCGACCCACAGCATGGGTGGCTCCCTGGAACCCACCGGCGGTACACAGAAATATCCCATTGCATTGCCCAACACAGCTGAGGTAGTAATGTCGTGCTTAATGCAGGTGGGCTTCGGCCCACACTGCATGCCCCAGTCTGACTGGGGTTCTTTATAAGTGTACAGATGTAGTAAAAACTCTGTGTGCACCTACAGCATGGGTGGGTGCCAGGAAGCCACCGGCGGTACATAGAAATATCCCATTGCATTGCCCAACACAGCTGAGGTAACGTCAGCTGTAATGCAGGTGGGCTAAAAATTAATTTGATTACACTGTAGGCGAGGGCCCACAAAAATTGCTGTATCAACAGTACTAATGTACATCCCAAAAATTGGCCATGGCCAGCCAAGAGGGCAGGTGAAACCCATTAACCGCTTTGGTTAATGTGGCTTAAGTGGTAGCTAGGCCTGGAGGCAGCCCAGTGTAACGAAAAATTGGTTCAAGTTAAAGTTCCACCGCTTTTAAGCGCATTGAAACTTATAAAAATTGTTCAGAAAAATTATTTGAGTGAGCCTTGTGGCCCTAAGAAAAATTGCCCGTTCAGCGTGATTACGTGAGGTTTCAGGAGGAGGAGCAGGAGGAGGAGGAGGAATATTAGACACAGATTGATGAAGCAGAAATGTCCCCGTTTTGGATGGTGAGAGAGAACGTAGCTTCCATCCGCGGGTGCAGCCTACGTATTGCTTACGTATCGCTGCTGTCCGCTGGTGGAGAACAGAAGTCTGGCGAAATCCAGCCTTTGTTCATCTTGATGAGTGTTAGCCTGTCGGCACTGTCGGTTGACAAGCGGCTACGCTTATCTGTGATGATTCCCCCAGCCGCACTAAACACCCTCTCCGACAAGACGCTAGCCGCAGGACAAGCAAGCACCTCCAGGGCATACAGCGCTAGTTCAGGCCACGTGTCCAGCTTCGACACCCAGTAGTTGTAGGGGGCAGAGGCGTCACCAAGGATGGTCGTGCGATCCGCTACGTACTCCCTCACCATCCTTTTACAGTGCTCCCGCCGACTCATCCTTGACTGGGGAGCGGTGACACAGTCTTGGTGGGGAGCCATAAAGCTGGCCAGGCCCTTAAAGACTGTTGCACTGCCTGGGATGTACATGCTGCTCGATCTCCGCACCTCCCCTGCTACCTTGCCCTCGGTACTGCGCCTTCTGCCACTAGCGCTCTCGGCTGGGAATTTTACCATCAGCTTGTCCGCAAGGGTCCTGTGGTATAGCAACACTCTCGAACCCCTTTCCTCTTCGGGAATCAGAGTGGGCAGGTTCTCCTTATACCGTGGATCGAGCAGTGTGTACACCCAGTAATCCGTCGTGGCCAGAATGCGTGCAACGCGAGGGTCACGAGAAAGGCATCCTAACATGAAGTCAGCCATGTGTGCCAGGGTACCTGTACGCAACACATGGCTGTCTTCACTAGGAAGATCACTTTCAGGATCCTCCTCCTCCTCCTCCTCCTCAGGCCATACACGCTGAAAGGATGACAGGCAATCAGCCGGTGTACCGTCAGCAGCGGGCCAAGCTGTCTCTTCCCCCTCCTCCTCATCCTCCTCATGCTCCTCCTCCTCCTCCTGTACGCGCTGAGAAATAGACAGGAGGGTGCCCTGACTATCCAGCGGCATACTGTCTTCCCCCGCCCCCGTTTCCGAGCGCAAAGCAGCTGCCTTTATGGTTTGCAGGGAATTTCTCAAGATGCATAGCAGAGGAATGGTGACGCTAATGATTGTAGCATCGCCGCTCACCACCTGGGTAGACTCCTCAAAATTACCAAGGACATGGCAGATGTCTGCCAACCAGGCCCACTCTTCTGAAAGGAATTGAGGAGGCTGACTCCCACTGCGCCGCCCATGTTGGAGTTGGTATTCGACTATAGCTCTACGTTGTTCATAGAGCCTGGCCAACATGTGGAGCGTAGAGTTCCACCGTGTGGGCACGTCGCACAGCAGTCGGTGCACTGGCAGCTTAAAGTGATGTTGCAGGGTGCGCAGGGTGGCAGCGTCCGTGTGGGACTTGCGAAAATGTGCACAGAGCCGGCGCGCCTTTACGAGCAGGTCTGACAAGCGTGGGTAGCTTTTCAGAAAGCGCTGAACCACCAAATTAAAGACGTGGGCCAGGCATGGCACGTGCGTGAGGCTGCCGAGCTGCAGAGCCGCCACCAGGTTACGGCCGTTGTCACACACGACCATGCCCGGTTGGAGGCTCAGCGGCGCAAGCCAGCGGTCGGTCTGCTGTGTCAGACCCTGCAGCAGTTCGTGGGCCGTGTGCCTCTTATCGCCTAAGCTGAGTAGTTTCAGCACGGCCTGCTGACGCTTGCCCACCGCTGTGCTGCCACACCGCGCGACACCGACTGCTGGCGACATGCTGCTGCTAACACATCTTGATTGCGAGACAGAGGAGGAGGAGGAGGAGGAGGAGGAGGGTGCTTTAGTGGAGGAAGCATACACCTCCGCAGATACCACCACCGAGCTGGGGCCCGCAATTCTGGGGGTGGGTAGGACGTGAGCGGTCCCAGGCTCTGACTCTGTCCCAGCCTCCACAAAATTCACCCAATGTGCCGTCAGGGAGATGTAGTGGCCCTGCCCGCCTGTGCTTGTCCACGTGTCCGTAGTTAAGTGGACCGTGGCAGTAACCGCGTTGGTGAGGGCGCGTACAATGTTGCGGGAGACGTGGTCGTGCAGGGCTGGGACGGCACATCGGGAAAAGTAGTGGCGACTGGGAACTGAGTAGCGCGGGGCCGCCGCCTCCATGATACTTTTGAAGGACTCCGTTTCCACAACCCTATACGGCAGCATCTCAAGGCTGATGAATTTTGCTATGCGGACGGTTAACGTTTGAGCGTGCGGGTGCGTGGCGGCGTACTTGCGCTTGCGCTCCAACAGTTGCGCAAGCGACGGCTGGACGGTGCGCTGAACTACACTGCTGGATGGGGCCGAGGACAGCGGAGGTGAGGGTGTGGGTGCAGGCCAGGAGACGGTAGTGCCTGTGTCCTGAGAGGGGGGTTGCATCTCAGTGGCAGGTTGGGGCACAGGGGGAGAGGCAGGGGTGCAAACCGGAGGCGCTGAACGGCCTTCGTCCCACCTTGCGGGGTGCTTGGCCATCATATGTCTGCGCATGGTGGTGGTGGTGAGGCTGTTGGTGTTGGCTCCCCGGCTGAGCTTTGCGCGACAAAGGTTGCACACCACTGTTCGTCGGTCGTCAGGCGTCTCTGTGAAAAACTGCCAGACCTTAGAGCACCTCGGCCTCTGCAGGGTGGCATGGCGCGAGGGGGCCCTTTGGGAAACAGTTGGTGGATTATTCGGTCTGGCCCTGCCTCTACCCCTGGCCACCGCACTGCCTCTTGCAACCTGCCCTGCTGATGCCCTTGACTCCCCCTCTGAAGACCTGTCCTCCTGAGTAAGCGTTGCACACCAGGTGGGGTCAGTCACCTCATCGTCCTGCTGCTCTTCCTCCGAATCCTCTGTGCGCTGCTCCCTCGGACTTACTGCCCTTACTACTACCTCACTGCAAGACAACTGTGTCTGATCGTCATCGTCCTCCTCACCCACAGAAAGTTGTTGAGACAGTTGGCGGAAGTCCCCAGCCTCTTCCCCCGGACCCCGGGAACTTTCGAATGGTTGGGCATCAGTGACGATAAACTCCTCTGGTGGGAGAGGAACCGCTGCTGCCCAATCTAAGCAGGGGCCCGAGAACAGTTCCTGGGAATGCTCCCGCTCCTGAGCAGGTGTTATTGTAGTGGAGTGAGGAGGCTGGGAGGAAGGAGGAGCCGCAGACAGAGGATTCGGATTGGCAGCAGTGGACGGCGCAGAACTGCGGGTAGACGATAGGTTGCTCGAAGCACTTTCTGCCATCCAGGACAGGACCTGCTCACACTGCTCATTTTCTAATAACCGTCTCCCGCGTGGACCCATTAATTGGGCGATGAATGTGGAGACGCCAGAAACGTGCCTCTCTCCTAATCGCGCAGCAGTCGGCTGCGACACACCTGGATCAGGAGCTTGGCCTGTGCCCACACCCTGACTTGGCCCTCCGCGTCCTCGGCCGCGTCCACGTCCTCTAGGCCTACCCCTACCCCTCAGCATGCTGTATTACCAGTGATTTGATTTCACAGGCAGGAAATAAATTGGCGCAAGACTGCAGGCCAAATATAATTTTTTCCCTTTTTTGAAAACGAAAGGCCCCACTGCCTCTAGTGAATGAATAATCTAAGTTTAATAACTGTGCTGTTTTCCTGCTAATGTGTCACAGAACGTGAGGGTAGCAGAGTTATTAACTGTGGCAGAGCAGGTATTTTTTTTCCCAATTAAGGAAAGCAAATGGCGAAGCCAGGAGTAAAACGTAGCTGGGTGCGTATGATTTTTAAAGGTGTCACACGCAGCCGACACGTGTCCACCGCCCTTAGGACAGACAGAGGCCGGACAAATAGAATTATTTTCCGTTTTTTGGCACCAAAAGGCAGCACTGCGTATATTCTATGAACATGAGAAGTTTAATAACTGTGCTGTGTCCCTGCTAATGTGTCACAGAACGTGAGGGTAGCAGAGTTATTAACTGTGGCAGAGCAGGTATTTTTTTTCCCAATTAAGGAAAGCAAATGGCGAAGCCAGGAGTAAAACGTAGCTGGGTGCGTATGATTTTTAAAGGTGTCACACGCAGCCGACACGTGTCCACCGCCCTTAGGACGGACAGAGGCCGGACAAATAGAATTATTTTCACTTGTTTTACAAGCAAAAGGCAGCACTGCATATATTCAATGAATAATAACTGTGTTGTGGCCCTGCCTATACAATTCTTTCCCTGCAGTATCAATGGAGGGTGCAATGCTCTGCAGAAGCGATTTTGAGAAGCAAAAAAAAATGCAGCACAGCTAACAGCAGCCTGGACAGTACTGCACACGGATAAATATGGCCCTAGAAAGGACCGTTGAGGTTCTTGAAGGCTACACTCACTCCTAACACTCTCCCTGCCTATGCAGCACTTCTGTCCCTAATGCCAGGTGCAACGGTCTGCAGAGGCGATTTTGAGGAAAAAAAAATTGCCACTGCTAACAGCAGCCAACACACAGCTATCAGTGGCCCTAGTAAGGACCTTTGGGGGGTCTTGAAGCCTACACTAACTACCAATTCTTTCCCTACAGCAGCTCCGGTACAAACAGCACTGTCCCTCATCTAAATCACACGGCATCTGAGGCGAACCGCGGGAGGGGCCGACTTTTATGTTCGGGTGACACCTGATCTTCCCAGCCACTCACAGCAGGGGGGTGGTATAGGGCTTGAACGTCACAGGGGGAAGTTGTAATGCCTTCCCTGTCTTTCAATTGGCCAGAAAAGCGCGCTAACGTCTCAGGGAAGGAAGTGAAAATAACCAGAACACCGCATGGTGTTCGTTACGAATAACGAACATCCCGAACACCCTAATATTCGCACGAATATCAAGCTTGGAAGAACACGTTCGCTCATCTCTAGTGAGCAGGCTTCTCCTTCCAGTACTTGGCCCGGGGTAAGAGAAGATCTTGATTCCCCCCTTAGTTTCCTCCTAGTGGCATTTAGCTTGCGCCTTTTCTCTAACCACATCTTGCCTTCCTCATCCAGACTTTCATAATGAGAGGAATCTGCAGAGTTGGTCTCCTACTCCCTCTGAATCTTCCTGCCCTCTTCATCTAACTCGCTGTCCCTCAAAGCCTCAGCCGCAAGATTCGCTTCAGGAACAGGGGCCCCCATTGACCCACTTGACACGTGGACTCCTGCCAGCTCCCTGCTCCGTCTGCATTTCTCATGACACCTCTGCTGAGCAGCCGTCTTTTGCTGGTTCTTCCCTGGCTCCTGAGCCCCCTCACGTCTGCTGGTCACATGGCGACCCCCATCTGTAGGAGCTGAGACTGCATTGGCAAAGTAGCGTGGACAGCGGCTAAATGGGTGACCAAGGTCACCACACAGGTTATACCCAATCTCCGCACAGAAGGCAGCGAGATGATGCAGACCCCCACACAGAGCGCACTTCACAGTCGTACAAGAGGCGCTCAAGTGTCAGGGGTCGATGCACCTGTGGCAGAGCTTCAGCTGCCCCTGGTAAAAGGCCAGGATACGATCCCTACCAAGGAAGGCTACAGATGGTATGTGAGCCACTGAGTTCCCTGAGCGCTTTAGTTTGAACATAAACGTCCAGGCCCCCAGACCATATGCCGTGCTCATCCCTGTTCTTCTTGGGTATGTCTGTCACTTCCCCGTACCGACTGAGCCACATAGCAAGGGACTCGTTACGGGTCAAAATGGCCACCTTTCTGACCTCACTCTGGCGAGACACCACCTGGACGCCAAAGTATGGCATGCCCGGCTCATATTTCATCAGCTCGTAGTCTCCCCAGAATATCTCTAGACCCTCTGGGCAAATGAAACTGATGTCAAACTCAGACGTGCCATAGGGATGGATCAGGGCAAAGATGTCAGCCGCCGTGAAGCCCATCTTTAGTAGAAGCTTCATTACCCCCCCCCCCCCTCCAGCAGTGACACTGGCATAACTCCTACCAGATGTTGTCCCCACTGGAGGGGTGACTGGAAACTGCGACCCCTCCTGACCACCTACAGATACAGTACCTGCTTGTGCAGCAGGTGCCACCATATTAGGAGCCCCAAGAGCTGCCCAGGTCTCTGAGCTCTTAACAGCTGCCCAGGTCTCTGAGCTCTTAACAGCATCAGAAACCCTGGCTGAACCAGAAGTATTCCCATTCACACGTGTATCCCTAATGCACACACCCTCACCATCCAGACCAGACCTTGGATCAGGACCAGATACCAAGTGGGTCTTAGCAGACCTAGGGGGTGACGTCCTGGGGGGGATTGGACAGCAATGCCAGCTTGTAATACAGGAGAAGAGGCAGTGGTGTCACCCGCAGGCAGTGATTGGCCTTCGTTGCCCCTAGTGTGGTGCTTAGCTAAGATGTGCCTTGCTGATTATGGTCTGGCCCAACTAAATTGTTAGGTGACCACCAGGCTCTTGTCCACAATTATGCTTAATAGTGCGACCTGGGAACCTCAGATGCATCCATGCATGCTGCCCCTGCTGTTCCCTATCCATTTCTGTGGTGTTTCCATCACTTTCTGATTAGAGATGAGCAAACGTGCTCGTTTAGAGCAATTACTCGATCGAGCATCGCTTTTTTCAAGTAACTGCCTAATCAGGTGAAAAGATTCGGGGGGCGCCGGGGGGAGTGGGGGGGGGAGAGAGAGAGAGCTCCACCCCGCTGCCCCCCCGCCTCCCTAATCTTTTCGTCCAAGTAGGCAGTTACTCGAAAAAAGCGATGCTCGAACGAGTAATTGTCCTAAACGAGCACGTTCGCTCATCTCTATTTCTGATGTTTTCAGGTGAATCACACACCCTCCCGTATGCAAAGCATGGGTAACTTTGAAAAATGCTTGAGTCTCCCATTGACTTCAATGGGTTTCGTTACTCAAAAGGAGCTCTCGAGCATTACAAAATGTTCGGCTCGAGTAACAAGCACCCGAGCATTTTGGTGCTCGCTCATCTCTAGTTGGCACCCGATCTGAGCACCACCGAAGTAGTACCATTTTTTTCATTTTTGTTTTGGACATACCTTATGTGATATGACATTTATCGGTTTTACTAATCTGAATGGTCAAAGGTATGTCTCTGGAATAAATTGTGAACAATTTGTGAACATTCTGCTATGGTAAGCACAAATAGTAAATACAAATCCATTCCACCAGTACTGTAGGTATACAACTGTTTTTATGATTTTCCTTTTCCTGTTTATCATTATCATTTTTTGTCTATTTTATTTCTCAGATAATAAATATTAATATTTTATAACTCCTTTTACCTTCGGGTACATTTTATTACAATAATGATGTCTGAATTTTGTTTCAAAAACTACTATGGAAGAGAGGAAGCTGCACTGTGATTGGCTATTATGGACAACAAGGACAGATTTTTCTTTAAGACGGTCTTTATAAATGAGGCCCACTTTTTAATGATTATCTTTGATATATGATGACTTGGGTGATTGTTAGGCTGGGTTCACACAGGGCGGATTTGCCGTGGTTTTGCCGCGCGGAATTCAGCCGCGGCAAATCCGCCCGCGGCCACTAATCTCGGGTTTAGCCAGCTATGTGGACGAGATTTCTCAGAAATCTCGTCCACACGGGACGGCTAATCCACTGCGGTAAATCCAGCTGAAGCTGCGGCCGCCGATGCAGCATGTCTGTTTATTATTTACTTTCGTGGCGGCCGCACTCTCCTCTATGGAGCCAACATAAAAACGAGCGGCCGGGCCACTTCAAAGCTGCCGCGGCTTTTTCCGTGGCGGTTCTCCCTGCGGAAATCTCGCGTTTTTTGCTGCGGCCAAACCGTGAGATTTCTGATGGGAACACGCCCTGTGTGAACCCAGCCTTAAAGTGACACAGGGGCTTCAGAAATGTACTATTTAGCAGAATACTTTACTATTCATTGTGCAGTAACTGGGCGCAGACCTTACCAAGTGAGGGAGACAGCGGGGTTTAGAAGATGGTTGTCACGGGTGGCTCTGCTGGTCCACTATGCCAATACCCTTTGACTTAATTAGATTGATTACGATAATAAAAGACAGTCCAGACACCAGAAGTTATGATAAACCGAGGGTATAAAGTTTACTCAACTCCTGAGCAAGGTATTTTAACAGTCTCTATGGTAACAAGCAAAATGTTGATTCTTTAGCAGATATAATAATTAGGCAGATTTGTCGCTGACAATCTGTAGACTTCAGTGCTCAGGAGGTAACATTATTTGTGGAGGAAAGAAGGGAACTTAAAGGGGTTGTCCCGCGAAACAAAGTGGGGGTATACACTTCTGTATGGCCATATTAATGCACTTTGTAATGTACATTGTGCATTAATTATGAGCCATACAGAAGTTATTCACTTACCTGTTCCGTTGCTAGCGTCCTCGTCTCCATGGTGCCGTCTAATTTTCAGCGTCTAATCGCCCAATTAGACGCGCTTGCGCAGTCCGGTCTTCTTCTTTTCTGAATGGGGCCGCTCGTGCTGGAGAGCGGCTCCTCGTAGCTCCGCCCCGTCACGTGCCGATTCCAGCCAATCAGGAGGCTGGAATCGGCAATGGACCGCACAGAAGACCTGCGGTCCACCGAGGGTGAAGATCCCGGCGGCCATCTTCGCAAGGTAAGTAAGAAGTCACCGGAGCGCGGGGATTCAGGTAAGCACTATCCGTTTTTTTTTTTTAACCCCTGCATCGGGTTTGTCTCGCGCCGAACGGGGGGGCTATTGAAAAAAAAAAAAAAACCTTTCGGCGCGGGACAACCCCTTTAAGCTGCCACTTCCATTGCCTCTATCCTGCTGCTTCTAAGTGGTAGTGTTACTCATGATTGACAATGACAGCTTGACTGTTGCTCCCAAGGCAGGTCTTACCCACACTGGGCATGCTTCTTCCAGTGGAGTGGAAATAGACTCTCCGGTTCCTGGAGCTCTCCTTCCTGTCCACCTTTCCTTGGTCTATGCTTTAGACTAGGCTCAACACTTGGTTACTGCTCTTACTTTCTTCCTCTTACTCTTTTCTTTTTCTTCCTCATTCTGACTCTCTTTGACTGACTCTCTCCTCTACACCCCTGCTGTGCTATTTATACACTACCCTCCAGCTAACCCCGGGGGATTCTGGGTGAAGCCCTCTACCCAATCCCAGGCCTGCTTTGGGGGTGACTCACAAGACACATGAGGATAGGGCATCTCACCTACAGACATATACAAGTTAGACATATACAACACAAGACATTTGAGTTGACAATGACTCTTCACAATACACAAAACCACCGACTGTCTCCTCCATTACACAAGGCAGCAGGCACTCACAAATACAATTAAGGCCCATTTAGACCCAACGATTCTCACTCAAAATCCGCTTAAAGCCATCTTTTGAGCAAGAATCCTTGGGTCTAAGAGCACGGCCATTGTGCAAATTTCATTAACAATTCGCTCATTGTTGTCTGTCAGCAGGCTGAAAGACAGCAATGAGTTTTTCAGTGCCCTGCACTGAGTTTTCAGCAGGATACTGCTGATTAGAGATGAGCAAGCGTACTCGCTAAGGCAAACTACTCGAGCGAGTAGTGCCTTATGCGAGTACCTGCCTGCTCGTCTCAAGATTCGGGTGCCGGCGGGGGAGAGGAATGCTCCTCCCTGCTCACTCCCGCAACTCACCGCTCTCCCCTGCCGGCACTCGAATCTTTTGAGACGAGCAGGCAGGTACTCGCATAAGGCACTACTCACTCAAGTAGTTTGCCTTAGCGAGTACGCTCGCTCATCTCTACCACTGATACTATTGTTTCAGTTGGTATCCCACTCTGAGAACACAGCAGGAGTATGCAGAAGACAGCGCTCCACCTGTGTTCTGCATACTCCGCTCGGAGCACTCGGCTGTATACCAGCTGAGCGCTCCGAGAAGACAACAGCTTTATGCAGAAGATAGCGTTCCCGCTTGTCTTCTGCATACAGCGTGAGCCTTCATTTACACACTTATGCAATGTGAATGCTCAAAGCTGTCATTTAAACTGCCATTTGAGCAATTTTTGAGCGATCATTTTGCTATGTAAATGCACACAATGATTATCGCTCTAAGGATGTCTTTGGAGTGAATTTTGTGTGATAATCGTTGTCTAAATGGGCCCTTACACACTACATGAGGTAATTAAAGTGCTACGTGGCCCTAAAGTCTGGGATACTACAATTGTACTTGTGCTAGAAAGCTGGTGTACATAACGTTATAGACTTGCCCAATGAATAGATTTAATGAAAGCAAATCGGTCACCTGAAAAAATGGTTTAACCCTTTCCAGTCCACTGTCTGACATCTAAAGACATTCTGATTAAAGGCTGTACAGCTCCGATGTCGGAAGACATCCGGCAGGGTGTTCTTACTGTAGATTACTGGCCGCTCTGTTGTCAGGGGGCCTCTCCAGCATGTCCGATACCACAGTACTGGCTCTAGCCAGAAGATGGCGCCATTGTCTAATGGCAGAAAGAGAAAACCCTCTAGGAAACCCTGAATCCAAAATTGGATTGCAAAGGGTTAAATCCAACACCAAAGTGTAATGGAGCATTACATAAGCACAAAAAAAGTCATTTATCACACAGGGATTTGTTCCACAATGTCCTCCACTTCTGGCAACAAATAATAATAGAACATTTCCATCCCTTACCAGGGAATATTTCTAATTATAAAGCAGAAGTTCTAAATTCCCTATCCTATTTTTTTATACTTACACATTCTATCCCCTTAGTGACCGCACGTTTTTGCTTTTTTCCATTTTCGTTTTTTCCTCCCCCCTTTTAAAAATTTGTAACTTATTTATTTATCTATCGACACAGCTGTATGAGTGCTTGTTTTTTTGTGGGATTAGTTGTACTTTTTTATTGGTACTAATTAATGTACCATATAATGTACTGCAAAACTTTAAAAAAAATTTTAAATGGAGAGAAATGGAAAAAAAATAACACTTCGCCATCTTTCAGTGCGCCCTGTCTCTACGGCGCACAAACTGCAACAAAAATCACACCATAATCTTATTCTACGGATCAGTACGATTACTACGATACCAAACTTGTACAGGTTTTTTTGGTGTACTACTTATATATATTTTTTTAAGATATTTAATTTTTAAAAATTTTCTGTCTCCATCTTCTGCGCACAATAACTTTTTTATTTTTCCATCATTATAGTTGTGTGAGGGCTCATTTTGTGTGGTACATCGTGTAGTTTCCGTTGGTACCATTTTTGGAATACATAGGACTTTTTGATCACTTTTAATTAGATTTTATTTTTGCAACAGAGGGACCAAAAAAGTGCATTTCTGGGGGGTTTTATTATTTTTATGGGACGACGTTCACCATCCGTGGTAAATAATGCATTACTTTGATAGACTGGACTTTTACGGATGCAGTGATACCAAATATGTATTTTTGTTTTATTTAGATTTTTAATGTAAATATGACAAAGGTTTTTTTTGAACTTTTATAACTTTTTAAATTTTTTAAATAATTAATAAAACTTTATTCTTTGTTTTACTTTTTCTTTTAGTCCTCCTAAGGGACTACAACTATAGATGCTTAGATCGTTTATGCCATAGCATTATATCATACTGCATTCTGACAGGCAGCCTATCAAGCCCCCCCATGGCAATGGCTTGATAGGCATTCTGCCATGACAGCCCTGGGGCCTTTCAGAAGGACTCCAGCTGCCATAACATCCGCATGGCTCTCCCGATCTCACCATAGGCGTTTGGGGAATTTAAATGCCACTGTCAGATTTGTCAGCGGCATTTAAAGGGTAAAAAGTCCCAGATCGGCCACGCTGCCAAGCGGGGCTGTTGCCCGCAGGTGTCAGCTTTAATTAACAGCTGACACCTGCAGTGTATGAAGAGAGATAGCAGGGCTATCTCCCTCCATACACGTCCTGCAATGGCAGGATGTAAAAAAAACCCTAGGGTAGTCACTAAGGGGATAATACTTTTTATATTTTATAATTTTAAAATATTCATAACCTAATAGTTATATACTTGATTGATTATGTATAATAATATCACCTTATTTGGCAACACTCGTTGCCTTTTTGAGAACATTTTTTATTAACATTTTATTAAAAGGGGGTGACGATCTAATGTGCTTACATAAATATTATATGCATATTCCATATACATGTATTGTATATTATGAATTACATTTTAGTTGTTTAAATCTTGAAGCTTTGTTGCACTTGGCACTTTATATAATAGTGTTAATAAAATTGCTGGACTCATCATACAACTGTATTGTATCTAGGTTTTCTTTCACATTATTCAAAAGTCAAGGCCACCCAGAATATCTTCTGAATGAGAAGATATGCAAGTAGGAAACTTTGTACAACACTTAGATGTGTGTGGGGGAAAAAAACATTTTGGCACTGTGGTGCTGCCTGTCAGCCATCTTGGATTCAGTCCAAAAAACTTCAGTGGAAAAGGGATCGTGGCATACATTATTTAAGGGTAGAATTTCATTAGAAATTGATAGGTGACAATCTTTTTCAATATCTGCCACCATTTTCGAGTTATGGGTGGTGTCATGTTGAGCATTAAAGGGGTTGTCTCGCGCCGAAACGGGGTTTTTTTTTCCATAGGCCCCCCGTTCGGCGCAGGACAACCCCAATGGATGTGTTAAAAAAAAATACATATTACTTACCCGAATCCCCGCTCTGCGGCGTCTTCCTTCTTCTTCCTTCAACAAGATGGCCGCCGGGATCTTCACCCACGATGCACCGCGGGTCCTTTCCCATGGTGCACCGTGGGCTCTGTGCGGTCCATTGCCGATTCCAGCCTCCTGATTGGCTGGAATCGGCACATGTGATGGGGCGGAGCTACACGATGATGCGTAGAAGGGGCGGAGCCAGAACGCCGCTCGTGCCGGACCGAGCAGAAGGGGAGAAGACCGCACAGCGCAAGCGTGTCTAAAAAAGCAAGAAGACAGCGAAATTAGACGGAGCCATGGAGACGGGGACGCTAGCAACGGAGCAGGTAAGTGAATAACTTCTGTATGGCTCATATTTAATGCACGATGTACATTACAAAGTGCATTAATATGGCCATACAGAAGTGTATACCCCCACTTGCTGCCGCGAGACAACGCCTTTAATAAAGTTATGTTGACTTATGTGCTTTGGAAACACTAGTCCCCAGACGTTCACAGCTGTACTTTTATGTGGACTTTTCATGAAAACAGCTAGAACAGCTGACGACAACTAGGGATCGGAAAGACTGCTCAGACAACCAGCTATCAGTTTGTCCTGGACACCAGCAGTTTCCCTGAACTTCTGAATCAGTTTCCTGACATTTCGTGCACGCACGGACTGTCTTACTTGGTGTTCTTTATTGAAATCCTCGTCCATCTCACATGAACACCTGTTACCAATCGTTAAGATGATCTCAAGTCTGTCCTAGATTTTCACAACATTTTCTGGTACCTGAAAAGACATACTACATCCAACTTGTATCTCTTTTCATTCAGAAGATATTCCAGGTGGCCCTGACATTTGAATCACCATGTGTTAGTGAAATAACCTAAGTATATATGAACTGTATAAAAAGGGAGCTTGTGTTACATGTTTTTAGATTAGGATTATGGATGGCTCAACTCTGCAAAAAATGATTATAGGTAGTTGAGGCAGTCCTTTGTGGTCTGACAGAGACCTCTCTCACATCTCAAGCCTCTGTCACAACTGTGATTGATGAATAATAAGCATAGCAGTTTACTGGGAGCTTATAACAGGTCTGTTTATATAGCACCTTTATTAACTCACATCCTGTTCATCCCATTATTGGTTGCTAACAGTTATGTCATTTCTCTAAACACTACGTGCTGTGTGAATAAATTAGTGGCTAAAAAGAATTGCCCTAACAGCCTGCCTAACAATATATATTTAATTCATTTACGGACTCAGTAGGGATTTAGTTCAGCCACCTATTCCTCAATTTTAGGGCTCTTTCACACGGGCGTATTTTTCATCAGTATTTTGTGAGCCAAAATCAGGAGCAGAACTTACAGAGAGAAAGTAGAATGGAAAGATTTGCATTTCTTCCAGATTTTAAACCCGTTCCTGGTTTTGGCTCACAAAATACTGCTGAAAAATACGCCCGTGTGAAAGAGCCCTAAATGTGTCTTTGTCTGTTTTGAGTGCATATATGTCAATAAAGTATATCATTTTAAATCATTCTTTTTTGTGAGGATATAATCATTAGGCTATTTTTTGCCTTTTGCAATTTTGGGGGGGAAGAAAAGGCATATATGGACTTTTCAAACCATCCTAGAACAAGAGTCTGCCCTCCATCTCTAATTGCTGTTGATTTCTCCTACAAATGATTTCTCTGATTTTGAGTAGGGGACCATGTAATATCTTTTTGTACAGTGATTTTCTTGCTCATATTTGGGATTCTGTAGTGGGGGACTCCCTACCATGGAATCCATATATATTAAGAGGGCATAAGGAAAAGGGAGTTTTCAGATGCGAAAATCCCTTTAAAAATATTCACACTAAAACAGAAAATATACCTGTTAAATCAGAATGTAACGCAGAAGTCAAAGTTTGGTTGTGTTTTCTATTTTACTTAATAGGTACTTTTCTGTCCCATTGCAGACAGAATCAGGACACGCTATCTCTTTAGTTGCTGTGGTAGTGATTGTGCTAGGTGTAAGTGTGAACCAATACTGTCACAAGGTCTAATAGTAGATATATCAGATAGTGAAAGAACAACATTCTTTTGTTGCACTTTAGAGTTACAACTTAATCCAACCTCTCATTGGCTGCAATGGTCACCTGATTTCCTGTGATATCATCTGGCACAAAACAAGCCAGGACCCGAGCGGGGCTATAGCGCTGGATTCTAGCAGCTGATAACCCCTTTAACCTAAAAAGAGAAACTTTTAGCACATTTCATATACTTATCTACTGCTCAGAGGTTGTGAATGTGTAAAATACTTCAACTAATATACAGACATTAAAGTTTCTGAAAATCTATTTTAAGTTTTACTTTCCTATTAACGTTCTGGGACATAATCCCTTGTGCAAACTACAATAAGTATAGCTAAAGTTCATAACACACTCATTATAGAACCTGAACTTCATCCAAGTCCTGATATGAAACAAAGTTGAGCACGGCCTCAAATCGTGCTCACTTCTGAATCTGGAATCCACCTCTAGACACCTTGATTTATATTATATTATGGTGTGCACTTCTATTACTGCCAAGAATACAATGGGAAATAAGGAAATGACATTTTAATCTTTCTTTCACATCAATGCCACATATGCATAATATATGTAAATTACAGGTAACTATCACTGCGGAGAACGTTATATTTGTATGTTAGTTTTATCTGTGTAAGATGAAATGTATCTAGTACAATATTGGCATCAAGCAAATGAAAAACCTAGGAACTTATACAATACATGTAGGGCACAACATTCACTGGGAGAGTTTGAAATTGTCCCATTATAGACAAATGTGCACCTATATAATTACATATGGTTGCCATTGATTACAATCAAAAACGTATATCGCCTAGCTTTATTGAAAAGCATACCGAACTGTACTTTTTAATACAGTCTTTGACAGCTAATTATGGTTGTTAACCCTTTGAATGCTGCTGTCAATTGTGACAGCGCCCTTTGAATGTCCAGATCAGTGTTCGGGAGTCCTGAACAACTTCCCCTGCAATGAGATCATGTGGTGCCATTTAATTGCAATAGTAGCCTTGGGCCTTCTGAAGGCCACCAGGGCTGCCATAATGAATTGTCTATCAAGACATGCTTGTAAAATGCAATACTACCACTGTATGGGCGATCAAACAAATGCAAGTTCCATTCCCCTATGTGAAGTTTTAAAATTGATTGGTAAAATAAAATACACACAGCTAGACTTGCACTTTCTCTGTCACCCTGTCTCCAAGAAAAAATGAAAATAAAAAGCAATTAAAACAGCATATAAACACCAAAATGGTACCAAGAAAAAATGCAAAAAAACAGCCGACAGAAAATTATATGAACAGAAAAATAAAAAAAGTTATGTCTCTCAGGAGATGATGGCAGAAAATGTTTTTTTCAACTAAGCAAAGCTCTGTCCGTTACAAACTTTACCTTATACATAGATTAATGGCCAAATGAACCGCATTGTTATGTATACATTTGGTTTGCTAATTCAAATAACTGTTTTTGTTTTTACACATTAGGAATTGGAAGACCAGCCAGAAGAATATTCAGCAAGTGTTATTTCCTGTCTTGTAGCATATTATTATTATTATTATTGTCAGTAGAATAAGCTCTCGGCTTATTTCTTCTTTACTAATCTGTCATTTTTAGACATCTGGTAGACATCAAGTATTGTTCCAAAAATATTCATGAATTTTTTCTTCTGTCACTAGAGATGAGCGAGCACACTCGTCGGAGCTTGATGCTCGTTCGAGCATTAGGGTGTTCGAGATGCAAGTTACTCGAGACGAGCACTACGCTGTACTCGAGTCAATTCCATTTCCTTCCCTGCATGTTTAGCGCCATTTTCTAGCCAATAAACATGTGGGGAAGGCATTACCACATCCTGCTGTGATGTGCCAGCCCTCTGTCCGCCAACAGCAGGGAGTGGTTAGGCCGATCAGGTGACCGCGGAGTACTTAAACTGGTCCCGTCCGCATCTCGCCTCGGACACACGCTGGCAGTGGCTAGGGAAGGTGCTGATGCTTATACAGGGAAAGTGTTAGCGTAGGATCCTGTCTTCAAGAACCCCAACGGTCCTTCTTAGGGCTACTTTTTTTTTTTAGCATCTCGTGCTGTGCAAGCCATTTCAGCTATTGTGTTCTCAGTCTGCAGTGCATTACACCGAGGTCTCACCGTGAAACAGAAATCTAATATTTCCTAGGCTACTGCAAAGTATTTCAGCTATAGCGTTCTCAGTAGAGATGAGCGAGCATACTCGTCCGAGCTTGATGCTCGTTCGAGTATTAGGGTGCTCAAGATGCTCGTTACTCGAGACGAGCACCACGCGGTACTCGTCTCGATTAAACGAGCACTGACCATTGAATTCAATGGAGCCGGCAATACAGCCGGCTCCATTGAAAGCAATGGGCTGCCGGCGAGCGCGGGATGAATTTTCGGGAAGGGTCACAGCCTCACCAATCAGAGGCAGCTCTCACTCACACCCATTCATGAATTCATGAATAGGTGTGAGTGAGAGCTGCCTCTGATTGGTGAGGCTGTGACCAATCAGAGGCAGCTCATTCAGCAGGCGGGGATTTTAAATCCCCGGCTGCTGAATACTACTCACAGCAGTTCAGGAGAACTGCCGGCCAGACGCGGCTGAACTCCGGCTGCAGCGGAAAGGTGAGTATAATTTTTATTTTTTATTTTTACACATTTTAGGATGATTTTCAGGTAAGGGCTTATATTTTTAAGCGATTCCCGAAAATTCATCCCGCGCTCGCCGGCAGCCCATTGCTTTCAATGGAGCCGGCTGTATTGCTGGCTCCATTAAATCCAATGGGCTAACATCGTTCTTCTCTGCCACAGCTGTTCCAGCTGTGGCAGAGGAGAATGATCTTTATGCTGACAGTGCGGGGGGGGGGTCTCACTCTTGCCACTATTGTGGCTTAATAGTGAGACCTCGGAGCCCGAAATGCAGCCCTGCATGTTGCTCCTCGCCTGCCCTATCCATTTCTGTGTTTTTTACTTGACTTTGGTGATTTGCTAAAATTTTCACAAATGAAAACCTTAGCGGAGGACCAGTCACATACAAAAATGCTCGAGTCGCCCATTGACTTCAATGGGGTTCGTTACTCGAAACGAACTCTCGAGCATCACAGAAAGTTCGACTCAAGTAACGAGCACTCAAGCATTTTAGTGCTCGCTCATCTCTAGTTCTCAGTCTGCAGTGCATTAGGCAGAGTTTAGGGACAGAGCTGCCTATATAGGGAAAGTTTTACAGTCATAATCTTCTGTACAAGAACCCCAACGGTTCTTTTTAGGGCTACTTCTCACCATGTTCATTATAGTTGTGGCTGGCTGGGAGCAGTAGTGCATGAATTTTTTAATTACGCATGTAGGCCTGTTCCCAGCCTTTCACTTGTAGCGTTCTCAGTCTGCAGTGCATAACACCGAGGTCTCACTGTGAAACAGAAATCTAATATTTCCTAGGCTACTGCAAAGTATTTCAGCTATAGCGTTCTCAGTCCAACAGCTTCATATCGCAATTTGCATGTCCGCATGGTAGACCTTTATTACAAACCGAGCAGTGCAAGCAGGTCCTGTCATGGATGGCAGAAAATGCGTTCAACAATGTATCGACCACCCAGTCTTCTACGCAGTCCACTACTCCCGGCCTAGGGACTGCAACTGTGAAACCTCTGGCTGCTCCTCCTTCCTTCCAGCCTCCTCACTCCATAAAAATGATATATTCTGAGCAGGCAGACTCCCAGGAACAGTTTTCAGGTCCCTGCCTTGAGTGTGAAAACACGGTTCCTCTCTCACCTGAGGAGTTTGTCGTGACCGATGCCCAACCTTTGGAAAGTTCCCGGAGTCCGAGTGATGAGGCTGGGGACTTTCGGCAACTGTCTCAAGAGCTTTTTCTGGATGAGGATGATGAGACATAGTTGTCTGTCAGTGAGGTAGTAGTAAGGGCAGTAAGTCCAAGGGAGGAGCGCACAGAGGATTCGGAGGAAGAGCTGCTGGACGATGAGGGGACTGACCCCACCAGGTTTGCTAAGCCTACTGAGGACAGGGCTTCAGAGGGGGAGGCAAGTGCAGCAGCAGGACAGGTTGGAAGAGGCATTGGAGTGGCCAGGGGAAGAGGGAGGGGCAGAGCGAAGAATTCCCCAACTGTTTCCCAAAGCACCCCATCGCAGCAAGCCTCCGTGCAGAGGGCTAGGTGTTCAAAGGTATGAAAGTTTTTTAGTAAGAGCGCGGACGACCGACAAACTGTGGTGTGCAACTTGTGTCACACCAAGATCAGCCGGGGAGCCACCACTACCAGCCTCACCACCACCAGCATGTGCAGGCATATGATGGCCAAGAATCCCACAAGGTGGGACGAAGGCCATCCACTGCCTCCGGGTCACACCACTGCCTCTTCCCCTGTGCCACAACCTGCCACACAGATCCAATCCCCCTCCCAGGATGCAGGCACGAGTGCCTCCCGGCCTGCACCCACCCCCTCACCTCCACGGTCCTCCACTCTATCCAGCAATATCTCTCAGCACAGCGTTCAGCTGTCGCTAACACAAGCGTTGGAGCGAAAGTGGAAATACGCCACCACCCACCCGCATGCATAAGCTTTAAACGTGCACATTGCTAAATTAATCACCCTGGAGATGGAAACAGAGGCCTTCAAAAACATGATGGGGTGGCGGTCCCACGCTAATCGGTCCCCAGCCGCCACTATTTTTCCCAGTCTCCGCCCTACACTAGCACGTCTCCCGCAACATAAATCATGCCCTCACCAACGCAGTTATTGGGAAGATCCACTTCACCATGGACACGTGGAAAAGTACTGGCGGGCAGGGCCACTATATCTCCCTGACGATACTTTGGGTGACCTTGGTGGAGGCTGGGACCAAGTCAGAGCCTGGGACTGCTCACGTCCTACCCACACCCAGAATAGTGGGTCCTACCTTGGTGCTGGTATCCGCGGCGTTTTATGCCACCTTCTCCAAACTCTCCCCCTCCTCCGCCACCTCTACCTCTAAATTAAGAAGTGTGAGCACGTCGCCAGCAGTCGATAGTGTGCGGCAGCACAGTGGTTGGCAAGCGTCACCAAGCCATGCTGAAGCTAATCAGCTTAGGTGACAAGAGGCACACGGCCCTCGAGCTGTTGCAGGGTCTGACAGAGAAGACCGACCTCTGGCTTTCGCCGCTGAACCTCCAACCGGGCATGGTCATGTGTGACAACGGCCGTAATCTAGTGGTGGCTCTGCAGCTCGGCAGCCTCCCACACGTGCTATGCCTGGCCCTCGTCTTCAATCTGGTGGTTCAGCGGTTTCTGAAAAACTACCCCCACTTGTCTGACCTGGTCAGCAAGATGCGCTGCGTCTGCCCACATTTCCGCAAGTCCACCACGGACGCTGCCACCCTGAGGACCCTGCGACGTCAGTTTCAGCTGCCAGAGCACCGACTGCTGTGCAATGTGCCCACATGCTGGAATTCTACGCTGCACATGTTGGCCAGGCTGTACGAGCAGCACAGAGCAATAGTGGAATACCAGCTGCAACATGCGTGGTGGAGTGGTAGTCAGCCTTCGTAATTCTTTACTGAGGAGTGCGCATGGATGGCAGACATCTGCCAGGTCCTCGGAAACTTTTAGGAGTCTACGCAGATGGTGAGCGGTGATGTGGCCATCATTAGCATTACCATCCTGCTGCTTTGCCTGCTGAGAAGTTCGCTGCTAAGCATAAAGGCAGACGCTTTGTGGTTGGAACAGGAGACAGGGGATGACAGTATGTCGTTTGATAGCCAGACCACCCTCATGTCTATATCTCAGCACGTTTTGGAGGAGGAGGGGGAGGAGGGGGAAGAGACAGCTGGGCCCACTGCTACCCATGCTGCTTGCCTCTCATCTATTTTGTGTAGCACAAAAGAGTGCTTTTTTTATTTAAGTCTGATCGTACCACCGTCCTCCGTGATGTCTCTGCTCCATACAACTATTGGATGTCAAAGCTGGACACGTGGCACGAACCCACCTGTCAACTGCCAGTGCCGACATGCTTACAGTCATTTCCCCAGACTTCTCTTTTCCACCGGCCGAAAGCAGGGGAACTTAATGATTCTTTTCGCTGCAACAGGAGAAAAATGCATCCTCTATCACCACAAAATAGGGGGAATTAGCTTTGTAAATCACTCTCGGATATTATTACTCCTCCTAGTCCTACTCCTAAAACATCATGTCATCACGCTGAACTGCCAATTTTTCTGCGGCCCAAAAGGCTCTGTTTAAAAGCTTTTTTTTACAATTTTTCAAAGGTTCAAAAGTATTTATACTTTAACAGAAACCAATTTTTTTCACAGGGCTGCCTCCAGGCTCTGTATCTTTAAAAAATGTTTATGGCTTTTACCTGCCCTCGCGGTTGAGCAATTTTTCAGGGGTACATTTGTACTCTTGGTACACCAATTTTTCAAGCCCTTGCCTATACTGTTATCTAACTAATTTTCCGGCCTTTGCCTACACTTTTGGTAACCAAATTTTTTCAGGTGTTCGCCTATACTCTTGGTACACCAATGTTACAGGGGTCCGCCTATACACTTGGTACTGAAAGGTTTGAGGGGTTCACCTATACTCTTTCTACAGAAATGTTACTGTTGTCCGCCTATACTCTTGCTACAATAATGTTACTGGGGTCCGCCTACACTCTTGCTACAGAAATGTCACTGCGGTCCGCCTATACTCTTGCTACAGAAATGTTACAGGGGTCCGCCTATACTCTTGCTACAGAAATGTTACAGGGGTCCGCCTATACTCTTGCTACAGAAATGTTACTGGGGTCCGCCTATACTCTTGCTACAGAAATGTTACTGGGGTCTGCCTATACACTTGGTAGTGAAAGGCTTGAGGGGTTCACCTTGCTACCGAAATGTTACTGGGATCCGCCTATACTGTGGGTGCACAAAGGTTTCCCATTGCGGTATTCAGCTGCCTGACACATACACAGAATGAAGTGTGTCGGGACACATGGATTTCCCATAGCTATTTAAATCACGGCACCTTGGGTCACACAAGGTGGAGGCTGGGACCGAGCCTGACCCAGGGCCCGATCACGTACTTCCCACACAGAGTATTGCGGGTCCTACCTCGGTCATGGTTTCTCGGCCTTATTATGCCACCTCCTCCTCCTGCTTGGGGTCTGGGGATCAGCGCTGGGCAACATGTATTTTCCCTCGTGTTACCACAGTTATCTGAGACACTGGTTTGGGCCAAACAAAAGGAGCGCTACTGTATTAATGAGACGTTTACAGCTGCACTAGCATCCGAGTCCATTTGAGGCCCACGATTTATAAGGGTGTGGGCAGAGGCCAAGGTCCTGGGGGGGGGGGAATCAACTGCGCCAGGTTTGGCCTGTGGAACTTCTTTGCGATTCCTCCAGTCTTTGGAGCGATGACTGATGACAGATCCGTAACTGATTTAAAGAGACCTTCACAGCTGTACTAGCATCTGAGTCCGCTTTATGCCCACGATTACTGAGGGTGTGAGCCGAGGCCCTTGGCGGGGTGAAACTCTGCCATGCTTGAGCACTCTGATTTCCTCATGTGTAATACCAAGTTTGAGTTCCTTGGACTCGCCTATGCTGTGGGTGCACAAAGACTTCCCATCGCGGTATTTTACCTGTCTGGCACAAATACACTGACTGACTAGGGTAGAAATGTGGGCTGAGGCTCTTGGCGGGGTGAAACTCTGCCATGTTTGGGCACTCTGATTTCTTCCTGTGTAATACCATCTTTGTGCACCCACAGCATAGGCGAGCCCAAGGAACTCCAAGATTTCCTATTGGAGTGTTGAGCTATCTGACACCTATACAGAATGAATTGTGTGGGGACACATGGATTTCCCATTGCTATGTAACTCGCGACACCTTGGGTCACACAAGGTGGAGGCTGGGACCGAGCCTGACCCTAGGCCCGCTCATGTGCTTTCCACACAGAGTATTGCTGCATTGTGGAGATGTGTAGAAGTGCTGGCACCTGAGTCCCCTTTATGCCCATGTTTGCGGCTCCTGACACTTTTGTGACGGAGGTGGCATGGGATTGGAATGATGATCATACGTCAATTTATCATCAATTCTCAACAGCATTGTGGGCTATCACCCACACTTTCAAAGAGGGTCGCTGCCTAGCCCTGCCAACCCTCTGCAGTGTGTGCCTCTGGTTCCTTCTCATCCAGTACGCACTTATAAATAGACATGAGGGTGGAGTGGCTATCAAGTGAGCGTGTGGCATGAGGCAAGTCAAATTTATGTATACGAGACCTGGATCCAGCCATGTAGCAAACCAAGACAAAATGGTGACTTTGTTCCATAGTGTTATAACCCCAATGTTAAATACTTTGATATACACTTTGAAAAACAAGGATGTCAAATGAGCATTTGTGAACATCACAAGAAAAGCAATTGTGTTTGACAAATTATAAAAACATTGATTCTACAAACAATGGGACTTATTTACTATACTGTCAAAAAATTACACAATGCAAACTTAGACTAGACAGTGTTAAAGTACAACAGATGTTTCATAGTGGCTCTGCTGAATGATAAAGCTGACAAATTTTAAGACCAGTTAGTCTAAGTTCAGACCACTTATTTATTGGCTTAGTTTATGCCAGAAATTGCTCAAAATGTTTGATACAATTTAGTGCAATTTTTGGTGAAATTTAGGCCACATCCCTTTTTCGAACATGTTGTAAAAACTGTCTGAAAATGTCATGAAACACTTAGCACTTTTGGTTTGAACAATGGATTTTAGTTCACTTAAAATCTATCATTCAGCCTCTGAAAGACTGAGCAAATACATTCCATTTGAATGTATTATGCTCATCTTTTTTAAAAGACTGCAGGATATCCTCCCTGTGGCATGTTTAGACTAGCCAAGAGAAGTACAATGAAATGTGTCGGCAGCAGTTTACACAGCTGTGTGTGTGTTTAAACACACGCTGGGCTCTGCAAACAACTCTTGCAGGTCCTTTTACATGCAAATGAAGATGATAAAGTGTTAATTGCCATTAATACTTTAGCCAAATACATAGCTAAATCTTTCAATCTTTTAGTCATCTGAAAGATTCTTTGCATGTATGAGGGCCTTTAGTTATGCTTTATTGCTGTAAAAAGTAATAAATCCTACAAAAGTCTAATAGTTCCGAATAAATAAATTATGTGAGATGTTGCTTACATCACTTTCACTGATAAGAGTGAAAAGATGCAGATATAATGATTAAATATGGTCTCTATGGAATGTCCAAATCCCCGACTACCAAGAATAGCTCAGTCTTTGTTGCTTTAAAAGTTTCAGACACAAAGTTCTATTAACTCATGAATGACGAGTGTAATAATTACCTTAATACTCTAACATTAACCCCCTATTCATTAGATTTTTATTAGCAAACTAGGTATATCACATGGGGTAGTCACTTCAGCTTTACCTCCTAAACTGCCTTCCTAGGTTAATACGGTTGTTGTAGTAGTACTTGCATAGCCAGTGCATATACTTGCAGTGGCCTGAAGACGGCAGTTATGGCCTGAGTGGGAAAATTCGGAAACGTGTCATGGTGGTGGCCACCCGACCATCATCAATGACTCCCACAGCCAACGGATCAATCGACAAAGGGGTTAGAGCAGTAACCACTTGACTCCAGTACCTCTAAGAGTAACATTATTAGATAATAAAGTAGTCCAAGCCAAGTCAGTGTGCAAAACCGGAGATATACAGTCTTACTGTAGCTTGCAAATTGCATACAATAACATCAATAAGAACAGTTCTTTAAATAATTGTATTCAACAGTTGCTTTTTCAGATATTTAACAATAGTCCTTATTGCTCTAACTGTCCATTTCCGCAGTATACTTTTCCTTGTTTTAATTACACAGCCACAGTGGTCAGTATAAGTTATCTGAACCTTGCTATGCATTATTATTTGTGTGGGGAAAATTGTCTGACCTTGTTAGAAGAACATTGACTTCTTGATGATAAGGTTATGAGCCACTATATAGGCCCGTCTCGCTGTTTTGGAAGCACAGGGTTGGCTCTTACGTAGACACCTTCTGGTAGGGTGCAAGCGGACCCTTGACGCGACCGACTTCACTGCTTATCTTCCTGACAAGGGCAGGTGGACAAAGACGAGTTCCATCTTGGTGAGCTGGTCCCCGATTGCTGGGGGCCATCTGCCAATGAACCACCAAACCTCCCTCAGAGCCTATTTCCATGAGGCTCTCCTTTCCTCTTGCTTCTCGCCTCCTTCCCACGATTATCCTTTTTATTCCTGTCATTCTACTAATCTTCCCCCTCTGTGGCGTAAATTCTCCCTAGTTTCACCCCTCAAGCAATCCAGATTCAGCTAGGGAGCAACAAACCGAAACCCTGGGTGGGTTAGTGAAGACGACACACCTACAAACACCAAACAATGATTTACTAACAACACATACAGTCAGTCCACATAAACCAAGACACACACATAGACAAAAACACACCAGGAAAGTATTAGCCACCTAAGTGCTGTGGGGGCCCCTAATTCAGGGCACTACATCCTGTCTTGCACAACCCAAATTTGTAACATCTGAAGCCATCTACAAAAAATGGAGAAACTACATTAGCAATGGGATTCTCTTTAAAGGAGTTTGGTCATTAAAAAAAAATCTACACTTACCTATTCCTCCCCAGGCAGTCGCATCTTCTACTCACCAATCTTCTCATGGCTCCTGCAGTCCCAGAGTCATCTCACCGCAAGCCAACCAGATTCTTCTTCTTCTGTTATGCAGCTGCAGTCTTCTTCCGGCAGGTGAGTGTAGGCTATGTCATAGTGATGCAGTGTTCACTGCCTAGCAGGAAGCGCCAGATGCTATGTCAGACTAATGCAGAGACTGCGCATGCGTACTGTCTTGCGGCGTTAGTATAGGAATAGGTAACTATTGATTTTTTTATTAATGGCAGAACCCCATTAACATTTCTTAATATTCTGATTTCATGCATTAAAGGCAGTTGTCCTTAGCATCTTTCTGCTTACTCTCGTAAACCACCCATCTATGGCTTGAGATATAACATAAAGATTAGAGATGAGCGAACGTACTCGTCCGAGCTTGATATTCGTGCGAATATTAGGGTGTTCGGGATGCTCGTTACTCTTAACGAGCACCACGCGGTGTTCGGGTTACTTTCAGTTTCCTCTCTGAGACGTTAGCGCGCTTTTCTGGCCAATTGAAAGACAGGGAAGGCATTACAACTTCCCCCTGTGACGTTCCAGCCCTATACCACCCCCCTGCTGTGAGTGGCTGGGGAGATCAGATGTCACCCGAGTATAAAAGTCGGCCCCTCCCGCGGCTCGCCTCAGATGTCTTGTGAGTTAGCTGAGGGAAAGTGCTGCTGCTGGTGCTGCTGTAGGGAGAGTGTTAGGAGTGAGTGTAGGCTTCAAGAACCCCAACGGTCCTTCTCAGGGCCACATCTATCCGTGTGCAGTACTGTGGAGGGTGCTGTTAGCAGTGTTGCACAAATTTTTTTTTTTTTCAAAATCGGCAGTCTGCAGAGCATTGCGCCTTGCAGTAATACTACAGGGACAGAAGTGGTGGTTAGGTAGGGAGAGTGTTAGGAGTGAGTGTAGGCTTCAAGAACCCCAACGGTCCTTCTTAGGGCCACATCTATCCGTGTGCAGTACTGTGCAGGCTGCTGTTAGCAGTGTTGCATATTTTTTTCTTTTCAAAATCGGCTGTCTGCAGAGCATTGCGCCTTGCAGTAATACTACAGGGACAGAAGTGGTGGTTAGGTAGGGAGAGTGTTAGGAGTGAGTGTAGGCTTCAAGAACCCCAACGGTCCTTCTTAGGGCCACATCTATCCGTGTGCAGTACTGTGCAGGCTGCTGTTAGCAGTGTTGCATATTTTTTTCTTTTCAAAATCGGCTGTCTGCAGAGCATTGCGCCTTGCAGTAATACTACAGGGAGAGAATTGTGTAGGCAGGGCCAGAAGACATATCTTATCTGATTGAATATAGTCAGTGGGCCCTCCGTTTCCCAAAAAGGGAAAAATTGTATTTGTCCTGCAGGCTTGCGCCAATTTATTTGCTGCCTGTGAAAAGTCTCCGCTCTGCTGCGCTTCATATAACTGCATTTCTGTGCAACACATATCTTATCTGATTGAATATAGTCAGTGGGCCCTCCGTTTCCCAAAAAGGGAAAAATTGTATTTGTCCTGCAGGCTTGCGCCAATTTATTTGCTGCCTGTGAAAAGTCTCCGCTCTGCTGCACTTCATATAACTGCATTTCTGTGCAACACATATCTTATCTGATTGAATATAGTCAGTGGGCCCTCCGTTTCCCAAAAAGGGAAAAATTGTATTTGTCCTGCAGGCTTGCGCCAATTTATTTGCTGCCTGTGAAAAGTCTCCGCTCTGCTGCACTTCATATAACTGCATTTCTGTGCAACACATATCTTATCTGATTGAATATAGTCAGTGGGCCCTCCGTTTCCCAAAAAGGGAAAAATTGTATTTGTCCTGCAGGCTTGCGCCAATTTATTTGCTGCCTGTGAAAAGTCTCCGCTCTGCTGCACTTCATATAACTGCATTTCTGTGCAACACATATCTTATCTGATTGAATATAGTCAGTGGGCCTCCGTTTCCCAAAAAGGGAAAAATTGTATTTGTCCTGCAGGCTTGCGCCAATTTATTTGCTGCCTGTGAAAAGTCTCCGCTCTGCTGCACTTCATATAACTGCATTTCTGTGCAACACATATCTTATCTGATTGAATATAGTCAGTGGGCCCTCCGTTTCCCAAAAAGGGAAAAATTGTATTTGTCCTGCAGGCTTGCGCCAATTTATTTGCTGTCTGGGAAATCACTGGTAATGCAGCATGCTGAGGGGTAGGGGTAAGCCTAGAGGACGTGGACGTGGACGTGGCCGAGGACGTGTAGGCCCAAGTGAGGGTGTGGGCACAGGGCGAGCTCCTGATCAAGGTGTATCGCAGCCGACTGCTGCGCGATTAGGAGAGAGGCACGCTTCTGACGTCCCCACATTCATCGCCCAATTAATGGGTCCACGCGGGAGACCTTTATTAGAAAATGAGCAGTGTGAGCAGGTCCTGTCATGGATGGCAGAAAGTGCTTCGAGCAAGCTATCATCCACCCACAGTTCTGCGCCGTCCAGTGCTGCAAATCCAAATCCTCTGGCTGCTACTCCTCCTTCCTCCCAGCCTCCTCACTCCACTACAATGACACATGCTCAGGAGCGGGCAGACTCCCAGGAACTGTTCTCGGGCCCCTGTTCAGATTGGGCAGCAGTGGTTCCTCTCCAAGCAGAGGAGTTTATCGTCACTGATGCCCAACCATTCGAAAGTTCCCGGGGTCCGGGGGATGAGGCTGGGGACTTCCGGCAACTGTCTCAAGACCTTTCAGTGGGTGAGGAGGACGATGACGATGAGACACAGTTGTCTTGCAGTGAGGTAGTAGTAAGGGCAGTAAGTCCGAGGGAGGAGCGCACAGAGGATTCGGAGGAAGAGCAGCAGGACGATGAGGTGACTGACCCCACCTGGTGTGCAACGCCTACACAGGACAGGTCTTCAGAGGGGGAGGCACGGGCAGCAGCAGGGCAGGTTGCAAGAGGCAGTGCGGTGGCCAGGGGTAGAGGCAGGGCCAGACCGAATAATCCACCAAGTGTTTCCCAAAGCACACCCTCGCGCCATGCCACCCTGCAGAGGCCGAGGTGCTCTAAAGTCTGGCAGTTTTTCACAGAGACGCCTGACGACCGACGAACAGTGGTGTGCAACCTTTGTCGCGCCAAGATCAGCCAGGGAGCCACCACCAACAGCCTCACCACCACCAGCATGCGCAGACATATGATGGCCAAGCACCCCACAAGGTGGGACGAAGGCCGTTCACCGCCTCCGGTTTGCACCGTTGCCTCTCCCCCTGTGCCCCAACCTGCCACTGAGATCCAACCCCGCTCTGAGGACACAGGCACTACCGTCTCCTGGCCTGCACCCAGACACTCACCTCCGCTGTCCTCGGCCCCATCCACCAATGTCTCGCACCGCACCGTCCAGCCGTCGCTAGCGCAAGTGTTTGAGCGCAAGCGCAAGTACGCCGCCACGCACCCGCACGCTCAAGCGTTAACCGTTCACATAGCCAAATTTATCAGCCTTGAGATGCTGCCGTATAGGGTTGTGGAAAAGGAGTCCTTCAAAAGTATGATGGAGGCGGTGGCCCCGCGCTACTCAGTTCCCAGTCGCCACTACTTTTCCCGATGTGCCGTCCCAGCCCTGCACGACCACGTCTCCCGCAACATTGTACGCGCCCTCACCAACGCGGTTACTGCCAAGGTCCACTTAACAACGGACACGTGGACAAGCACAGGCGGCCAGGGCCACTACATCTCCCTGACGGCACATTGGGTGAATTTAGTGGAGTCAGAGCCTGGGACCGCTCACGTCCTACCCACCCCCAGAATTGCGGGCCCCAGCTCGGTGCTGGTATCTGCGGCGGTGTATGCTTCCTCCACTAAAGCACCCTCCTCCTCCTCCGCAACCTCTGTCTCGCAATCAAGATGTGTCAGCAGCAGCAGCACGTCGCCAGCAGTCGGTGTCGCGCGGCGTGGCAGCACAGCGGTGGGCAAGCGTCAGCAGGCCGTGCTGAAACTACTCAGCTTAGGAGATAAGAGGCACACGGCCCACGAACTGCTGCAGGGTCTGACAGAGCAGACCGACCGCTGGCTTGCGCCGCTGAGCCTCCAACCGGGCATGGTCGTGTGTGACAACGGCCGTAACCTGGTGGCAGCTCTGCAGCTCGGCAGCCTCACGCACGTGCCATGGCTGGCCCACGTCTTTAATTTGGTGGTTCAGCGCTTTCTGAAAAGCTACCCACGCTTGTCAGACCTGCTCGTAAAGGTGCGCCGGCTCTGCGCACATTTCCGCAAGTCCCACACGGACGCTGCCACCCTGCGCACCCTGCAACATCGCTTTAATCTGCCAGTGCACCGACTGCTGTGCGACGTGCCCACATGGTGGAACTCTACGCTCCACATGTTGGCCAGGCTCTATGAGCAGCGTAGAGCTATAGTGGAATACCAACTCCAACATGGGCGGCGCAGTGGGAGTCAGCCTCCTCAATTATTTTCTGAAGAGTGGGCCTGGTTGGCAGACATCTGCCAGGTCCTTCGAAACTTTGAGCAGTCTACCCAGGTGGTGAGCGGCGATGCTGCAATCATTAGCATCACCATTCCTCTGCTATGCATCTTGAGAAGTTCCCTGCAAAGCATAAAGGCAGCCGCTTTGCGCTCGGAAACAGAGCCGGGGGAAGACAGTATGTCGCTGGATAGTCAGAGCACCCTCCTGTCTATATCTCAGCGCGTTCAGGAGGAGGAGGAGGAGCATGAGGAGGATGAGGAGCAGGGGGAAGAGACAGCTTGGCCCACTGCTGACGGTACCCATGCTGCTTGCCTGTCATCATTTCAGCGTGTATGGCCTGAGGAGGAGGAGGAGGAGGATCCTGAAAGTGATCTTCCTAGTGAAGACAGCCATGTGTTGCGTGCAGGTACCCTGGCACACATGGCTGACTTCATGTTAGGATGCCTTTCTCGTGACCCTCGCGTTACACGCATTCTGGCCACTACGGATTACTGGGTGTACACACTGTAAGGAGAACCTTCCCACTCTCATTCCCGAAGAGGAAAGGGGTTCGAGAGTGTTGCTATACCACACGACCCTTGCGGACAAGCTGATGGTAAAATTCCCACCCGACAGCGCTAGTGGCAGAAGGCGCAGTTCCGAGGGCCAGGTAGCAGGGGAGGTGCGGAGATCGAGCAGCATGTACAGCCCAGGCAGTGCAACAGTCTTTAAGGGCCTGGACAGCTTTATGGCTCCCCAGCAAGACTGTGTCACCGCTCCCCAGTCAAGGCTGAGTCGGCGGGAGCACTGTAAAAGGATGGTGAGGGAGTACGTAGCCGATCGCACGACCGTCCTCCGTGACGCCTCTGCCACCTACAACTACTGGGTGTCGAAGCAGGACACGTGGCCTGAACTAGCGCTGTATGCCCTGGAGGTGCTTGCTTATCCTGCGGCTAGCGTCTTGTCGGAGAGGGTGTTTAGTGCGGCTGGGGGAATCATCACAGATAAGCGTACCCGCCTGTCAACCGACAGTGCCGACAGGCTAACACTCATCAAGATGAACAAAGGCTGGATTTCGCCAGACTTCTGTTCTCCACCAGCGGACAGCAGCGATACGTAAGCAATACGTAGGCTGCACCCGCGGATGGAAGCTACGTTCTCTCTCACCATCCAAAACGGGGACATTTCTGCTTCATCAATCTGTGTCTAATATTCCTCATCCTCCTCCTGCTCCTCCTCCTGAAACCTCACGTAATCACGCTGAACGGGCAATTTTTCTTAGGGCCACAAGGCTCACTCATATAATTTTTCTAAAAAATTTTTATACGTTTCAATGCTCTTAAAAGCGTTGGAACTTTAACTTGAACCAATTTTTCGTTAAACTGGGCTGCCTCCAGGCCTAGTTACCACTTAAGCCACATTAACCAAAGCGATTAATGGGTTTCACCTGCCATCTTGGTTGGGCATGGCCAATTTTTACTGAGGTACATTAGTACTGTTGGTACACCAATTTTTTTGGGCCCTCACCTACAGTGTAATCATAGCAATTTCTATGTTCTTCGCCTGCACTCATGGTACAGAAAGGTGTGTGGGGTTGGCCTACACTTTAGCTACATAAATGTAACTTGGGCCTTGGCTATACTGCAGCTACTGAAATGGAACTAAGACTGCGCTCCCACTATACTGCTGCTTCGGAATTGTTCCTGGGGCCTGTGTAGGCTGCTACTATTACTTAAATGGAACTTAGACTATGCTCCTCCTATACTGCTGCTTCGGAATTGTTACTGGGGCCTGTCTTGAGTGCTACTATTACTGAAATGGAACGAAGACTGCGCTCCCACTATACTGCTGCTTCGGAATTGTTACTGGTGCCTGTCTTGAGTGCTACTATTACTGAAATGGAATGAAGACTGCGCTCCCACTATACTGCTGCTTCGGAATTGTTACTGGGGCCTGTCTTGAGTGCTACTATTACTGAAATGGAACTAATACTGTGCTCCCCCTATAATGCTGCTAGTGATATTTAAGTGGGGCCTGTCCTAATGCTACGGCTGAAATGTTACGAATTATGGGCTCTGCCTATACCGCTGCTAATGGTATGTCTCTGGGGTGTGGAAACAGAGGCTTCCCAAAGACATGATGGCGGCGAGGCCATTTCCCACCAACGCGGTTACTGTTAAGGTGCATATAACCACGGACACGTGGAGAGGACACGTAGTGCCTCAAAAACATCCCCCTCCTCCTCCAACAATGAAAACATTCTTGGCAAATGCCTTTGCATTGGTTCGTCTGGTGGCAGTCCAAGAATTTCACCTTTACCGACACAACAAGAGAGCCCCCCCACCATCCCCCCGCCACGGCCCACTTAATCCTGGCCACATTCCGAAAACCAACAAAATACAACCGCGCTACTAGGTCCGCAGTCACCACCACATTACCACCAACGCGGTTACTGTTAAGGTACATATTACCAGTCTGACTGGGGCATGCAGACACCTTGACAGAATGAATAGTGTGTGGCACATAGGTTCCCCATTGCTATGCCCACGTGTGCAGCTCCTGATGGCGGTGGCACAGGATTATATTTCTCATTGCTTCTGTACAGCATTGTGGGCTATCGCCCCGCCCCTTTTAAAGAGGGTCGCTGCCTAGCCGTGCCAACCCTCTGCAGTGTGTGCCTGCGGTTCCTCCTCATGGCAGACGCACTTCTAAATAGACATGAGGGTGGTGTGGCATGAGGGCAGCTGAAGGCTGCGCAGGGACAGTTTGGTGTGCGCTGTGGACACTGCGTCGTGCAGGGGGGAGGGGGGTTGGACAGCATGTAACCCAGGAGAAGTGGCAGCAGAGTGTCATGCAGGCAGTGATTGTGCTTTGTTGTAGGTAGTGCGGTGCTTAGCTAAGGTATGCCATGCTAATGAGGGCTTTTCAGAAGTAAAAGTTGTTGGGAGGGGGGGGGGGCCCACTCTTGCCGGTATTGTGGCTTAATAGTGGGACCTGTGAGCTTGAGATGCAGCCCAACATGTAGCCCCTCGCCTGCCCTATCTGTTGCTGTGTCGTTCCCATCACTTTCTTGAATTGCCCAGATTTTCACACATGGAAACCTTAGCGAGCATCGGCGAAATACAAAAATGCTCGGGTCGCCCATTGACTTCAATGGGGTTCGTTATTCGAAACGAACCCTCGAGCATTGCGAAAATTTCGTCCCGAGTAACGAGCACCCAAGCATTTTGGTGCTCGCTCATCTCTAATAAAGATATATATCACAGTTAGAACATATTACTTTTGGCACATAAGTGTATTCATCCAAAGTATGACGTAGGGCCTTATTTGTTGTCACATATGTAATCCAAGCAAGCTTTGTTAGTTACTTACATCTAAAGAGATGTGATGTACATATAAAAAACCTTATTGGCATGTTTTCAATATAAACTTTTTAAACACCAATGTTTGTTACCTGGATTTAAAAGATAAAACACTTTAAGGCCCCTTGCTAGAGATGAGCAAGTACCAAAATGCTCGGGTGCTCGTTACTCGAGTCAAACTTTTTGTAATGCTCGAGAGCTCGTTTCGAGTAACGAACCCCATTGAAGTCAATGGGCGACTCGAGCATTTTTGTATGGGACCGATGCTCCGCATAGCTGATGACTTGTGAAACACCTGAAAACATCAGAAAGTCATGGAAACACCACAGAAATGGATAGGGAAGGGCAGGGGCATCATGCATGGCTGCATCTGAGGCTCCCAGGTCCCAATATTAAGCCAAAATGGGAGCAAGAGTCTGGCGTCACCCCCCCTAACAATATACTTGGGACAAACCCTCATTAGCAAGGCACACACTCTGGCACATCTTAGCTAAGCACCACACTACCTGCAACCAAGAACAATCATTGCCTGTGAGTGACAACGCTGCCTCTTCTCCTGGGTTACATGCTGGCATTGCTGTCCAACCCCCCGGCACGACCCTGCACCCACAGCGTACGCAAAAGTTTCCCTGCACAGCGTTCAGCTGGCCTCATGCCACACGCTCGCTTCATAGCCACACCACCCTCATGTTTATTTATAAGCGCGTACTGGATGAGGAGGAACCGGAGGCACACACTGCAGAGGGTTGACAACGCCAGGCAGCGACCCTCTTTGAAAGTGTGCGCAATAGCCCACAATGCTGTTGAGAATTAATGATAAATTGACATATGATTATCATTCCAATCCCATGCCACCTCCGTCACAAAACTGTCAGGAGCCGCAAACGTGGGCATAAAGGGAACTCATGTGCCAGCACTTCTACACATCTCTACAATGCAGCAATACTCTGTGTGGGAAGCACGTGACCGGGCCCAGGGTCAGGCTCGGTCCCAGCCTCCATCTTGTGTGACCCAAGGTGTCGCGAGTTACATAGCAATGGGAAATCTATGTGTCTCCACACAATTCATTCTGTATAGGTGTCAGATAGCTCAACACCGCAATAGGAAGTCTTTGAGTTCCTTGGGCTCGCCTATGGCAGAGTTTCACCCCGCCAAGGACCTCGGCCCACATTTCTACCCTAGTCAGTCAGTGTATTTGTGCCAGAACGGTAAAATATCACAATGGGAAGTGTTTGTGCACCCACAGCATAGGCAAGCCCAAGGAACTTAAAGATGGTATTACACCTAAAGAAATCACAGCGCCCAAACATGGCAGAGTTTCAACCCACCAAGGGCCTCGGCCCACATTTCTACCCTAGTCAGTCAGTGTATTTGTGCCAGACCGGTAAAACACTGCAATTGGAAGTCTTTGTGCACCCACAGCATGGGCAAGCCCAAGGAACGCAAGCATGGTATTACACATGGGGAAATCAGAGTGCCCAAACATGGCAGAGTTTCACCCTGTTAAGAGCATCTGCCTACATTTCTGCCCTCGTCAGTCAGTGTGTTTGTGCCAGACAGGTAAAACAACGCAATGGGAACTCTTTGTGCACTCACAGCATAGGCAAGCCCAAGGAACTCAAGCATGGTATTACACATGAGGAAATCAGAGTGCCAAAACACGGCAGAGTTTCACCCTGCTAAGGGCCTTGGCCCACATTTCTGCCCTAGTCAGTCAGTGTGTTTGTGCCAGACAGGTAAAACAATGAAATGGGAAGTCTTGCAACCACAGCATAGACAAGCCCCTGGAACCCAAGGAAAGTATTATATATAAAGAAATCAAAGCGCCCAAACAAGGCAGTTTCACCCTGCCAAGGACCTCAATCTCGGGTCACACCCTAAAGTAATCGTGGGCATAAAGCGGACTCGGATGCTAGTGCAGCTGTGAACGTCTCATTAATGCAGTAACGCTCCTTTTGTTTGGCCCAAGCCAGTGTCTCAGATAACTGTTGTAACACAAAAGAAAATACATGTTGCCGAGTGCTGATCCCCTGACCCCAAGCAGGAGGAGGAGGTGACATAACAATGCCAATAAACCATGACCGAGGTAGGACCCGCAATAGTCTGTGTGGGAAGTATGTGAGCGGGCTTAGGGTCAGGCTCAGTCCCAGCCTCCACCTTGTGTGACCCAAGGTGCTGCGAGTTACATAGCAATGGGAAATCCATGTGTCCACACACCATTCATTCTGTGTAGGTGTCAGATAGCTCAACACCGCAAGGGGAAGTCTTTGAGTTTCTTGGGCTCGCCTATGTTGTCAGTGCACAAAGATGGTATTACACAGGAATAAATCAGAGTGCCCAAACATGGCAGAGTTTCACCCCGCCAAGGACCTCGGCCTCGGCCCACATTTCCGCCTTAGTCAGTCAGTGTATTTGTGCCACATAGGTAAAACACCACGATAGGAAGTCTTTGTGCACCCACAGTATAGGCAGACCCCAGTAACATTCTGTTGCAAAAGTATAGGCAGACCCCAGTAACATTTCTGTAACAAAGGTATAGGCAGACCCCAGTAACATTCCTGTAGCAGAAGTATAGGAGGACCCCAGTAACATTTCTGTAGCAAAGGTATAGGCGGACCCCTGTAACATTTCTGTAGCAAGAGTATAGACAGACCCCTGTAACATTTCAGTAGCAAGAGTATAGGCGAACCCCTGAAACATTGGTGTACCATGAGTGTAGGCGAAGGCCGAAAAAATTAGTGAGATAACAGTATAGTCGAGGGCCAGAAAAATTGGTGTACCAAGAGTACAAGTGCACCCCTGAAAAATTGCTCAACCACGAGGGCAGGTGAAACACATAAACATTTTTTTAAAGATACAGTTCGCTGTTGCTTAATGTGTAACAGAGCATGGAGACAGCCCTCGGAAAAAAAATTGGTTTCTGTTAAAGTATCAATACTTTTGAAACTTTGAAAAACTGGAAAAAAAATTATAAACAGAGCCTTTTGGGCCGCAGAAAAATTGGCAGTTCAGCGTGATGACATGCTGTTTGGGAGGAGGAGGAGTAATAATATCCGAGAGTGATTGACAAAGCTAATTCCCCCTTTTTTCTGGTGATAGAGAATGCTTTTTTCTCCTGTTGTAGCGAAAAGAATCATTAGGTTCTGCTGCTTTCCGCCGGTGGAGAAGAGAAGTCTGGGGAAATCCAGCCTTTGTTCATCTTTATGAGTGTAAGCATGTCGGCACTGGCAGTTGACAGGTGGGTTCGTGCCACGTGTCCAGCTTTGACATCCAATAGTTGTATGGAGCAGAGACATCACGGAGGACGGTGGTATGATCAGCTAAGTACTCCCTCACAATCTTTTTACAGTGCTCCCTCCGACTCAGCCTTGACCGGGGAATGGTGACACAGTCTTGCTGGGTAGCCATAAAGCTGGCAAAGGCCTTGGAGAGTGTTCCCCTGCCTGCACTGGTCATGCTACCTGATCCACTCGCCTCCCCTGCTACTTGGCCCTCGGAACTGCGTCTTCTGCCACTAGCACTGTCAGATGGGAAGTTTAGCATCACTTTTTCCACCAGGGCCCTGTGGTATTGCATCTCGTACCCCTTTACTCTTCAGGAATGAGAGTGGAAAGGTTCTCCTTATACTGTGGGTCGAGAAGGGTGTACACCCAGTAATCTGTGTTGGCTAACGCGAGGGTCACGGGAAAGGCAGCCTAACATGAAGTCAGCCATGTGTGCCAGGGTCCCAGTATGCAACACATCGCTGTCCTGACTAGGAAGATGACTTTCCAGATCCTCCTCCTCCTCTACAGCCCATACACACTGAACAGATGTGAGGCAAGCAGTATGGGTACCCTCTGCAGTGTGCCCATCTGTCTCTTCCCCCTCCTCCTCCTGCTCCTCCACCTCCTCCTCCTCCAAAACGTGCTGAGATATAGACATGAGGGTGGCCTGGCTATCAAGCAGCATACTGTCATCCCCAGTCTCCTGTTCTAACCGCAAAGCATCGGCCTTTATGCTTTGCAGTGAACTTCTCAGCAGGCAAAGCAGCGGGATGGTAACGCTAATGATGCCCTTATCGCTGCTCACCATTTGGGTAGACTCCTCAAAGTTTTCAAGCACCTGGCAGATGTCTGCCATCCATGCCCACTCCTCAGTGAAGAATTGTGGAGGCTGACTACCACTCCGCCACCCATGTTGCAGCTGGCATTCCGCAATTGCTCTACACTTCTCGTACAGCTTGGCCAACATGTGCAGCTTAGAATTCCAGCACTTGGGCACGTTGCACAGCAGTCGGTGCTCTGGCAGCTGAAACCAAGGTTGCAGGGTCCTGAGGGTGTCAGCACCCGTGGTGGACTTGCGGAAATGTGTGCAGACGTGGCGCACCTTGCTGAGCAAGTCAGACAAACCGCTGAACCACCAGATTGAAGACGTGGGCCAGGCATGGCACGTGTATGAGGCTGCCAAGCTGCATAGCCGCCACCAGGTTACGGCCGTTGTCACACATGACCATGCCCGGTTGGAGGCTCAGCGGCGAAAGCCAGAGGTCAGTCTGCTCTGTCGGACCCTGTGACAGCCGCTGTGGCCATGTGCCACTCGTCACCTAAGCTGATTAGTTTTAGCACGGCTTGCTGACACTTGCCCACCGCTGTGCTGCCGCACGCTACCGACTGCTGGCGATGTGTTCACACTTCCTAATTGAGAGGTGGAGGTGGCGGAGGAGATGGGGTGGATGGAGGAGGTGGCATAAAACGCCACAGATACCAGCACCGAGGTAGGACCCACTATTCTCGGTGTGGGTAGCAAGTAAGCGCTCCCAGGCTCTGACTCGGTCTCAGCCTCCACCAAGTTCACCTAATGTGGCGTCAGGGAGATATAGTGGCCCTGCCCACCAGTACTTGTCCACGTGTCCATCGTTAAGTGGACCTTCCCAGTAACCGCATTGGTGAGGGCACGGTTTATGTTGCGGGAGACGTGCTGCTGTAGGGCCGGGACGGCACACTGGGAAAAATAGTGGCGACTGGGGACCGATTAGCGTGGGACCATCATGTTTTTGAAAGCCTTTGTTTCCACAAGCCTGCACAGCAGCATCTCCAGGCTGATTAATTTGGCAATGTGCATGTTTAAAGCTTGTACATGTGGGTGGGTGGCAGCGTATTTCCGCTTTCGCTCCAACGCTTGTGTTAGCGACAGCTGAACACTGCGCTGAGAGACATTGCTGAATGGAGTGGAGGACCGGGAAGGTTGTGGCACAGGGGAAAAGGCAGTGGTGTGACCCGGAGGTGGTGAATGGCCTTCGTCCCACCTTGTGGGGTGCTTGGCCATCATGTGCCTGCGCATGCTGGTGGTTGTTAGGCTGATAGTGGTGGCTCCCTGGCTGATCTTAGTGCCGCACAGGTTGCACACCACTGTTCTTCGGTCGTCCGATCTCTCGCTAAAAAACATCTACACTTTTGAACACCTAGCCCTCTGCACGGAGGTTTGCCACGAGGGGGTACTTTGGCAAACAGTTGAGGGATTCTTTGCTCTGGCCCTGCCTCTCCCCCTGGCCACCACATTGCCTTTTCCAACCTGTCCTGCTGCTGCACTTGCCTTCCCCTCTGAAGCCCTGTCTTCAGTAGGGTTAGCAAGCCAGGAGGGGTCAGTCACCTCATCGTCCAGCAGCTCTTCCTCCGAATCCTCTGTGCGTTCCTCCCTCGGACTTACTGCCCTTACTACTACCTCACTGACAGACATTTGTGTCTCATCATCCTCATCCAGAAAAAGCTTTTGAGACAGTTGCTGGAAGTCCCCAGCCACATCACTCGGACTCCGGGAACTTTCCAAAGGTTGGCCATCAGTCACGACAAACTTCTCAGGTGAGAGAGGAACTATTTTTCCTACTCAGGGCAGGGACCCAAGAACAGTTCCTGGGAGTCTGCCTGCTCAGAATATGTCATTTTCATGCAGTGAGGCGGCTGTGAGGAAGGAGGAGCAGCCAGAAGATTCAGAGTTGCAGTCCCTAGGCCTGGAGTAGTGGACTGTGTAGAAGACTGGGTGTTCGATACATTGCTGGACGCGTTATCTGCCATCCACGACAGGACGTGCTCGCACTGCTCTGCTTGTCATAAAGGTCTACCACGCGATCTAGCAAATTGTGATATGAAGCTGGGGAGCGTAGCGACTTGGCGCTCTCCTAATCGCTCAGCAGCAGGCTGTGCCCACTCCCTCACTTGGACGCCCGCGTCCACATCCACGTCCTCGACCCTTACCCCTACTCCTCATCATGGCGGATTAAGAATAGAGCAGGGCCCAAATAAATTACTACACCGTACAGCGCTGATGACAACTGTGGCTAATTCACCGCACACAGATACTTGTAGATAGCGGAGGCTCTATGCTGCAACTTGAAAAAAATTAAACCGCTGTCTTGCGCTGATACTTATGGTTCATTTACCACTCACAGAGACTTGTAGATAAGAGAAGCTGTATGGAATGCAAAAAAATTCTAAAGTCAGTGGATAGTGCTGGTAACTGCGGCTACCTAAACCCACCAAGGAAAGTGTATTGTGACACGCTCTGCACAGGGGCAGAACACTATACAGCCAGTGGATAGTGCAGATAACTGCAAATACTTCACCGCACCCAAGGAAAGGGTATTGTGAGACACTCTGCACAGTGGCACAGCTGAAATAGTTTGCAGTGGCCCAGGAAATATTAGAGTACTGTTTAGCGGTGAGACCTCTGCCTAATGCACTGCAGACATAGAACGGTATAACTGAAATAGTTTGTTATGGCCCCGGAAATATTAGAGTACTGTTTAGCGATGAGACCACTGTCTAATGCCCTGCAGACATAGAACGGTATAACTGAAATAGTTTGTAATGGCCCTGGAAATATTGGAGTACTGTTTAGTGGTGAGACCTCTGCCTAATGCACTGCAGACATAGAACGGTATAACTGAAATTGCTTGCAGTGGCCCATGAAATATTAGAGTACTGTTTAGTGGTGAGACCTCTGCCTAATGCACTGCAGACATAGAACGGTATAAGTGAAATAGTTTGTAATGGCCCTGGAAATATTGGAGTACTGTTTCGTAGTGAGACCTCTGCCTTATGCACTGCAGACTGAGAATGCTATAGCTGTAATGCTCTGCACAGGCCTAGATGCTTTAAAAAAAAAAAGGGTGCACTACTGCTCCCAGTCAGCCACAACTGTAATGCACACGATGAAGAGTAGCCCTAAGAAGGACTATTGGGGTTCTTGAAGAGAAGATCCTACTCTAATACTTTCCCTATATCAACATCAGCACTTACCCTAACCACTGCCAGCAAGTGTCTGAGGTGAGCCGAGGGCAGGACCAGTTTAAGTACTCGGCGGTCACCTGATCGGCCTAGCTACTCACTGCTGTTGGCGGGCAGAGGGCTGGCACATCACAGCAGGAAGTGGTAATGCCTTCGCAGCATGTTTATTGGCTAGAAAATGGCGCTAAACATGCGGGGAAGGGAAATGAAATTGACTCGAGTACCGTGTGGTGTTCATCTTGAGTAACGAGCATCTCTAATACCCTAATACTCAAACGAGTAGCAAGCTTGGACGAGTGTGCTCGCTCATCTCTACGTAGGAGCTTGACTTCCCTTAGGGCTTAACGACATGGGCGTGTTTTTTTCCCTTTTTTTTTTTTATTTTCCCAGCCACATACCGGGACGAAATGAAACCATTGATTTTGTTAATACTACGTGCAAGAAAGATAGGGAAGGATCTTTATCCAGCTTTCTTTTTTCAAGCTCACGTGTATTAGCGTAGGGTTTAAATAGTCCAAAAAAAAAGCTTGGTTCATGCACTAATACGCTCCATTGCGGTGAGTGTACTAGCGCATGCACCCATGTGTTTTTGCGCTTAAAAACAGGTCAGCCAACGTCTGCCATCAGGTTACAGGTTACAACCAAGAGGCTTCCATGTGCATTAGATTGCCAGTGGAATCCAGCAACATTGGTGGATGGACAGCTTTATTCTGTGCAGGACTGAGGACCATGTATGATACAGTTCAAGAAGTAACAAGATGGTGCTGGTTGGATAGATGCTGAGTAGGCAGAAGAATGGTCAGTTGAAACAAATAATGCAGTTACATAACATGGGGATAGAGGTTCTGTGTCATAAGCAATAACTCAATGTTAGGCTTTACGTTTATCATAGATCTAAAAGTAAACTTACAAAGATGTTAATTGGTTCAAAGTTTGACACATAATCACTTAACTAAAAAAAAATAATTTATAAAGTCTGCAGGGAGTACAAAGACTACAAATGATGGTGCCTGTAGGAGCTCTGTTCTGCTTGCTTCACATCATTACCAGCTGGTAATGGAACTGCAGGATGCTTTGATCCTGAAGTACTTGGTGAGATTATTCCAGTGCATTTCTATAAAACCCAGAAGAAAGAAGCAAAGAGATAAACTGCTGTATATTTTGTTTGTTTTTGGCTAATATATTTATTGACCATCTGCATATTAACAGCACCTTATAAGGGCTGGCACCCTATCTGAGCACCACCAAAGTAGTGCCTTTGTTTGTTTTTTTGGAAATACCTTATGCGATATGACAAGGATGAGTTTTACTAATCTGAATGGTCAAAGGTATGAAAAATGTCTCTGAAATAAATTGTGAACAACTTGTGAACATTCTGCTATGGTAAGCACAAATGGTAGGTACAAATCCATTCCACCAGTACTGTAGTTACAAAAACAGCTGTTTTTTTGTTCTTCATTTTCCTGTTTCATCATTTCTATTTTTTGCCTATTTTATTTCTCTAATAATAAATAGTAATATTTCATAACTTATTTTTCCTTCAGGTGCGTTTTACATTACAATAATGATGTTGTTTGACTTTTGTATCTAAAACTGCTATGGAAGAAAGGAAGCTGCACTGTGATTGGATATCAGGGACAACAAGGAGAGATTTTCTTTTAGACCGTTTTAATGAATGAGGCCCACTTTTTCATGATTATCTTGGATATATGATGACTGGGGTGATTGTTAAAGTGACATAGGGGCTTCAAAAATGTACTATACAGCAGAATACTATATTATGCTAGAAAGCTGGTGTACATAACGTGATAGATCTGCCCAATGAATAGATTTACTGAAAGGGAACCAGCCACCAAAAAAATTGGAGGGCTGTAGAAACAACTATGATCGGCAATACAGAGCGTAGTTGTGCCTGAACAAGGTTTTTCTTCCCCTTGCTGGCCATTCAAACTCCACGCCATAGCGCAGGAGTTTGAAAAAAATTGCGGGAAGATAGGTCCTGCCCTATCTTTCCTGCACGTACTTAATCGGGCAAATCCTATCTTTTCTCGCCTGTACTATTAACGGGTGAGAATCCTGATAGTGAAAATCAAACCACTGAAATCCATCAAAATCTGTGGTTTTGTTTTGTCTAGTTGTGTGTCTGTAATTTGCCACAGCCGCATAAGGGGAGAAAAACTCGTTCTTCTGAACTGTCCTAAATCCAACACCAAAGTAAAATTGAGTATAAGGAAGTCACACATAGTTTTTCACAAAATAAAAACGTCATTTAGCTTTTACAGAAATTTTTACTTTATATCCACCAGTATGCAAATATACCGCCTCAAGTCAAAGATGTCACTATGAACCTTTCCTCTTTTCCCGTTCAGTGCCACCCCTTCTGTACAGATGCCCGTGCTGCTAGCACTGAAATCTCGTGCACAGGCTGCGCCTCCTTGTTGCCATGTCTTCCCCATGCTTGCATCGTGAAGCGAGGTGTAATAATAATAATCTTTATTTGTATAGCGCTAACTTATTCTGCAGCTCTTTCAAGCATGAGAGAACACAGACAACACAACAATTACATGTGATATACAATGAGTTAAAACAAACAGGGTAGGGGTGATACAGGAGGTAAAAGGGGGGGGAGATAAGACATAAGGGAGGGCAGTATTGGAAATGAGTTACTAGGAAGCAAACGGGGTGGAGGCAGTAAGGAGGTGAAGGGGTAGAGGTCGTAAGTGATAAGCAGGGTGGAAGGTGTGGGGAGCCATAGGGAGGGGCAGGGGACTAGGTCTGGTATGCCTCCCTCAAGAGGTACATTTTTAAGGCACGTCTGAAATTTTGTGCATAGGGAATTAGGGAATTGTCCGGATGCCTTGGGTTAGAGCATTCCAGAGGATGGGTGCTACTCTGGTGACGTCCTGTAGGCAAGCATGTGAGGTTCATATTAGAGGGTTTAGTTTTTAGTCTGAGTGTGTTAGCGGATCAGAGTGTGTGCGAGCTGGGTGGTGTCCGGACAGGAGGGAAGCAACATACGGTGGCACAGCGGTGGAGAGCTTTGTGGGTGAGGAGTTTAAATTTACTTCTGCAGTGGATGGGCAGCCAATGCAATGACTGGCATAGTGCAGAGGCGTCTGAGAAATATATCTTGACTTCACCAGCACACTGCAGATACACTGGAGGAGATCTCAGCATTATTTGCGCTGTCATCCATACATGAGGTTGCGGCGAGAAGGAGAAGAGGCGGGGTTTCTTTAGTAACATCTTGACTTGGAGGGATAATGCACTACCTTTTTGACTCAGGGCGGTGCATTTGCATACTGGGCGCACTAAATATAAATTAAGAATTTCTATAAATGCTGAAGAACTTTTTTTGCGTTAAACCATGTGTGGCCTGCTTATGTAATGCTCAATTGCACTATGGTAGTGGATTTAGGGCTTAAACAGACAAATTATGGGCAAAAACGCTTGCCACAATGCAGGGTATTTGCGCATGAACAAGTTATAAGTCTTCGTATTTTTTACCATTCAATACCAGCGCTAATATGCACGCAAAAAAAACCCCTGCAAAATAGGGCAGGACCTATCTTTTCTCGAACATTTAAAAATAACGTCCAGTAATAAAACTTAAAAAATTGTAACTGTACAAATTCGGTATAGCCGCATTTATACTGACCCACAGAATAATGTTAGTCATTTTTGCTGTACCATGAACACCATAAAAACAAAACCTTAAAAATAATGGTGCAGTTGTGGGTTTTATTTATTTCACATTGCTTAAAAATGTTAAAAAGTTTTTCAGTACATTGTATGGGACATTAAATAGTATTATTAAAAATACAGCTCATCCTATCTAAAACAAGCCATATGGCCATCTCGACAGAATAATGAAAGAAAGTTATAGTTCTTGAAAAGGTGAAAAACTAGAAAAATTGCCTGTGGCACATCTTGATAGAGTGCCTGTAAGAGTGCAGTATATTGCAATGCTACAGTAAGTTAGAAAGTCCCATATGGGGACTAAAACAAAATTGCAAAATTAAGAAAAACTGGTCCTAAAAGAGTTAAATAAATGTCAATTTCAATGCTAGAGTTTTTAGGTTGTAGGTAGAGATGAGCGAGCGTACTCGGATAAGCACTACTCGCTCGAGTAATTGGCTTTATCCGAGTATCGCTGTGCTCGGGTCTAAAGATTCGGGTGCCGCTGCGGCTGACAGGTGAGTCGCAGCGGGGAGCAGGGGAGAGCGGGCGGGAGAGAAGGAGAGAAAGATCTTACCTCCGTTCCTCCCTGCTCTCCCCTGCAGCTCCCCGCTCCGTGCCGGCACCCGAATCTTTAGACCCGAGCACAGCGATACTCGGATAAAGCCAATTACTCGAGCGAGTAGTGCTTATCCGAGTACGCTCGCTCATCTCTAGTTGTAGGGGATCTTTCACTAATATCAATCACAATTTTCTTTTCAGACTTTTGTAATGGTCACATGGAATTCCACCACCGTGGACGAGTTCATCCTTGTAGGAGTAACCGGCAGCCAGGACTTGCAGATATTACTATTTATTGTCTTTCTTACATGCTACTTAGTTTCCTTGCTAGGTAATGCATTAATAATTTGGCTCAGTAACGTAAACCCTCGACTCCACAAACCAATGTACTTCTTCTTGAGAAATCTCTCCTTCTTAGATATCTGCTTCACATCAAGTGTTGTTCCTAAAATGCTCATAAATATCTTATCAGTCAAGAAAACTATATCTTATAATGCTTGTTTCACCCAAATGTGCGTTCATCTTTCTCTAGGAGGCACGGAGTGTTTTTTATTGTTGACAATGGCCTATGACAGGTATGTGGCTATATGTAGCCCCTTACGGTACACTCATATTATGCATCCCATTTTGTGCATTAAGATGGCAGCTGCATCCTGGGTTGGAGGTTTTATAAACGCCATAGTACACACAGGGATCACATTACTATTACCTTTCTGTAGCCGAAATGTTGTGAACCATTTTTTCTGTGAGTTACCCTCATTGTTAGAGCTGGCTTGTACAGATACATCTCCTAATAAGATTTTCATTTTCTTCTCTGCTATAGTGGTAGCTGCTGCCCCATTTTTCTTCATTCTTATTACTTATGTCAATATCATTTCCAGCATAATGAAGATTCGGACAACTAGAGGACGGAAAAAAGCTTTTTCCACTTGTGCTTCACATGTTTTTGTAGTCACATTATTTTATGGCACCATTTTCTTCATATATTTGAGACCTGGGACTGTTCATGTCACCAACCAAGACAAAGTTGCCACCTTGTTCTACAGTGTTATAACCCCAATGCTAAATCCACTTATTTATACTTTAAGAAACAAAGATGTAAAATTAACGCTGAAAGAAACCATAAGAAAGAATGCTTTGGCTTGACTTTGAGTTGATTTCATGATATCTGGCAAGTCAACGTGTAGGAAACAACACTATCTGAGCAGTATTGCTTTCCCTCACATATTTAAAAGGTCTTTCTCAGAAAAACCATTTATCACCTATCCATGGAGTATACGATAAATGAATATTCGGTAGGTGCCTCACTGCAGGGAACCACGCTGATCACCAGAAAAGGGATTTTGAGTTACAGTTCCTCCTACTACATGACCGCTTGAATGCAGAGGTGATCAAACATGTAAGCTGATGGAGACAGCAGAGTACTGTCCCAGCCCAACATTGATCATACATATATTAACTATCGGGTTCTTAGCTGATAAATGTTTTTGGTTTGTTTTTCCTTTTGATAAATTACTTGAAGTTAACTTCAGTCCTATAAAAATGTTCTAATTTTTTTTTATATGTGTATTTAAATAGTCGTTTATGATTAGAATAAGGACCTGCTTTTTATTTCCAGAAATACTAAAAGCAAGCAAGTTGAGACACTAGGGAGAGACAGATCATTAATCAGTTATAAAGAAAGTTGTCTATTGGCTTAAAGTCCCATATAAAAGCATCCCTGACCAGTCACTATATTATTACATTTCAAAACAACTGTAGGGGGGGCGTGGCCTGGATGGAGAGCTGGTTGGTCGCACCTTAACTTAGCTCCCGTCCAAACCTGTCTAGCGACTACCAAAACGGTCATTTATCCAGCTCAATTTTTATAAAAATCACTCCTGGGAACGACCAGCATCAGAAATCATGACTAGAAGGCTAAGAAAGCTGTCTCTAAAGAAGTTAACAGACTTCTACGCCACAAGAAGCCGAGAACAAGATCCCAAAGATGGCGGCCCTGGGCTCCCGCACGCGGCAACAGGCGAGAGATTTCCGTCTCTCACGACTGCACCAACACAGAAAAGCAGCGGAGGTAGATAACTGCCTATAATACCAACAGGTGGTAGAAAGCTCTCCCCTGCCATGCCAAACTCAGAGCCGCCAGGAACCAACAGAGAAGAGTCCCTGCCCGACCGCTCAAGCTGCGAACTGCGGCGCTTGCCTGCCGAAACACCACACTACTCACCGGGAGGTCCTCCTGCTGCCGACAGTGAGAGCCGCTCGAGCGGGAGGCACGGAGCGCCCGCTGTCACTCCAGAGTTGGCTGTGGAGGCGCCGACGGCTCACCAGGAGAACACAGGAGTCGAAAATACAAGAAGCGCTCGCCGCGGCTCTCCCTCTCTCCTGGATGCGGCGACGGACTCATCTCCTCCACTGACACCCGGATCCGCCGCTGAAAGCCCGGACCAGATGCAGAAATCGCAGGTGGGTGAGCGGGGGCCCCCAGGGCTGGCTCCGGATGAGAGCACTCTGTCCCAGGCAGCGGCATCAGCAAACTTAAAGGCGCAGTCCCCCCCAACTTACACAGCCCAGCCACCCAGCAGTGTCCCACACTGCAGAGCATCGCAAACTGTGCTGCAGAGGGATAACCATGAAATAATAGCAGCCAACCATCACAAGAGTGGGGCAGGGGCCCTAAATAAAACAAAACATGATCTTCAAAACACAGGGTCTGTTGCCAATCTGCTGGGCTCCCAAGGGAGCTGTGCAGACAGACCAGTCACTCCCTCAGACACAAGATCTCCCCCACCCTCCTCTCCCACAGAAGGACCTCCGATTAATAATTCCGTTAGGCCAGATATAAGCCTTTCAGACTGGGCCCAAGTAAGACCCTCCGATTCTCCCCAGACGGTTGCAGGGATACCAAGTAACAAAAGAGCCTTACAGAAGCCTCCACCAATCCCTGACCTGACGCAAAACAAATCAAACGGCGCCAGTCTACTAAAGCAACGAGCTCGCTACTCTAATGACTCCGAGCTACTACCTGAAATGTCACTAGAAGACATACCGGCTCACAATCACGCAGCCTCTGAAAAATTTATGAAAGAAGCAATGCCAGCATTGCAGTCCTCTATAAAAAGAGACATTGCTATAAGCCTTGCAGGCATAAACGTGACAGTAGAAGAACTAGGAGAACGCGTGGATCATATAGAGCGTAAAATGGGAGATTTCGCTTCGGCCCACAACTCACTGGTGGACTCACATAACACACTAGAAGAAGAAGTGGAATCCCTACGTAACAAACTGGCAGATATTGAAGACAGAAATCGCCGAAACAACATCAAATTCAGAGGCATTCCAGAATCGACTCCTCCCTCCGAGCTCATTACCTTTCTTCAAAGCTTAATTTGAGCGGTTATACCACATTGCTCCCCAATGGATCTCACTATTGACAGGGCCCATAGACTTCCTAGAGCCCAGTCTATTCCAACTTCTTACCCCCGAGACACGATTGCTCGGATACACTTCTTCCACATTAAAGAACTACTCATGAAAGCTTCAAGACAGTCATCCAAGCTACCAGCTCCTTTCCAGGACATTTCACTCTATGCAGACCTCTCCCAAATTACAATAACAGCAAGAAAGAAACTGACCCCCATAACCTCAGCCTTACGAAATCACAATATAAGATACAAATGGGGCTTCCCAACCAAGATTATCATTATAAAAAATGGGGGAACCCATGTAATTTCGACACTAGATAAAGGTATGGATCTCCTGGAGGAATGGAACATTCCCTGCACAACACGGTCGAACCAAGGTCAATCTAAGAACAACAACTCTTCTCCCAAGATCGCGCAGGAGTGGAGAGATGCAACCTAGAAGTTTCAACTTGCTGAACACTCGACCCAAAGTACAGGTTTTGTCACATTTACTGCAGATATTCTAACGTTCTTTATCCCCTGCAAGGTACCTAACATTTGGCGCCCTACAGACTGTATGCTTCTGTTGAAAACTAATAATACCCACTGTCTTAGATTTGACTGGTGCTGTGGTGCGGCTTCCTTGATGCAAACCCTTGATAACTCAAATGGCGTTGAAAATCTTGTCTCTTAATGCAAGGGGTTTGAATAGACCCTTTAAAAGATCCCTCTTGTGGAAGGAAATTAAAAGATCCAAAGCAGAGGTGGTTTGCGTCCAGGAAACCCACTTTCAAAAATCTGACACTAATAGATTGATCAACAGGGACTTTCCTCGTATTTTCTATGCAAACGGACTAAAAAAAAAAAAAGCAGGAGTCCTTGTTGCAATCAAAAAAAACGTTGCCTTTCAGCTACTGCAAGAGGTCTTGGATGAGAAAGGTAGATTTGTCGCTTTGGTATGCAAGATCAATAATGTGACACTCACCATAGTGAGTGTTTACGCTCCCAACACTGCACAGACGACCTTCCTAAATTCTGTCCTCAAACAGATCTCACACATTGTGAAAGGCAAACTTTTACTATGTGGCGATTTCAACATCATCCACAGTCCAGATTTGGACTCCACTTCAAGAAGCGACAAGTCTCCCCCTCATCTCTCTCAGTGGCTCCGTAGAGAGGACCTACATGATGTGTGGAGATGCAAGCATGCTTCTGAAAAAGATTTCACGTTCTTCTCACACAGACACAATACCTACTGCCGCATCGATATGTTTCTAACAACCAAATGGCTTTTACCACTGGTTGAAAAGTGCGAAATAGGAATTATTTCCTGGTCTGATCACACCCCAATTACCATGACCCTTCGCTTGTCCCCTCTAACCCAAAATACTTTCATTTGGAGAAACAACATTCACGTAATGTCCATAAAAGACAACATCTCAACAATTGAAAAGATGCTTTCTGAATTTTTTGCCTTAAATGCCCTTCCCTCCACTAACCCAGCCACGCTATGGAACGCACACAAGGCATATATAAGGGGCCTTCTTATCCAACAAACGGCGCACTACAAGAAACAACGCAACGCCAAAACAACTGACCTATTAACTAAAGTGTCCACCTTAGCTGAGATTCACAAAGCGGACCCCTCTTTAGCAAACTTACTCTCTCTAAAAAAAATAAGAACAGAACTTCAAGCTCATCTCGCAATAGACTACGAAAAACACATAAGACTCAAAATGCAACACTACTACATGCATAGCAAGGCAAGTAAATTAATGGCTAACAAAGTAAAAGCAATTAACGCAAACGCGAGAATTCCCTTCCTAATATCCCAGACAACTAAAAACAAAGTTTACAGCCCTCAAGAAATTGCCGATGAGTTCAGTAAATATTACAACGCATTATATAACCTAAACAAAGATAAAGACACTCCTCAGCCTAATGAGGAATCAATCAACTTATTTCTCTCTACACTCTCTCTACCATCCCTTTCACAAAAACAAACTCAATTAAATCTCCCTATCACAATTCAAGAAATCGACCAAACTATCTGTTCCCTAAAAAAGGGTAAATCTCCAGGTCCGGACGGATATTCCAACGAATATCTTAAACTATTTAAACCGACCTTACTCCCATATATATGCAATTTCTTTAATAAGATAATGTCATCAGGCACAATCCCCCCGGAGAATCTAAAAGCAACAATAGTTACCATTCCCAAAGAAGGGAAACCCCCTGAGATTCCAAGCAACTTCCGCCCCATCTCTCTCCTAAACTCAGATATTAAACTATATGCAAAAATAATAGCTAATAGGCTACTTCCCATTTTACCCCAACTCGTTAAAAATGACCAAGTAGGGTTTATGAGGGGACGCCAGACTCCAGACGGAACAAGACGATTGATCGATCTGATAGCAAAAATTGGCCAAGCACGAATGCCTTCTCTGCTCCTCACTCTGGATGCGGAGAAGGCATTCGATAGGGTGCATTGAGGATTTATGCGCCACACGCTAGAAAAATTTGGCCTCTCAGCGCCGATCCTATCAGCCGTGACAGCCCTTTATACCGCCCCTTCAGCTTCCGTGCTAACAAAGGGGGTCCTATCTGAGCCATTTCAGATTACAAATGGTACACGTCAAGGGTGCCCACTTTCCCCTCTGGTATTCTCAATGATGATAGAACCATTGGCAGAGGCAATACGGACTAACCCACAAATAGAAGGCATCCCCATAGGAACAAGCTCTCATAAAACCAATCTATTTGCCGACGATGTGATTCTAACTTTGACAAACCCAAGAACCTCACTTCCCCAGGTGATGTCTACCCTGCAACTATTTGGCTCTGTCTCCCTCTATAAGGTAAACCCCACCAAATCACAAATGATGGGCATCAATCTAACCAGATCGGAAGAAAATTTCCTAAAATCTTCATTCCCATTTCAATGGTGCTCTGACTCCCTACCCTACTTAGGAATCGGCCTAACTCCCTCAGCTGACGCCCTCCCATCAGCAAACTTTCCTTCTTTGAGGTCCTCAATACAAAAAGAACTAGATCAACTCTCCACATACGAGCCCAGCTGGATGGGCAGGGTGATACTGTACAAAATGAATATACTTCCTCGAATTTTGTACTACTTCAGGACCATCGCGGTACCTATCCCGGACTCCATATTTGCTTTATTTCACCAACAAATGTGCAAGTTTATATGGAGAGGAGCAAAACCCAGAGTGGCATTTTCTATCCTAAACAGGCTTCTGAGACTCAGAGGACTGGGCATTCCCAACCTCCGAAATTACCATAAAACCTTCTTAATCAACCAGACCAGACACTGGGGTAACTCGGAGACAGACAAAAAATGGGCGACCATTGAATCAACCACAACAGGAACACCCAACTGGAAGGCATATCTCTTAGCTAACGCAATACAACTCCAAGGAGACCCACAACTCCTCCCGTCAGTGAGGGCCTCACTACAAGCATGGCACACAATAGGGGGAGGTGTAAACAAAACATAACAAAAATCCCTCTTCCACTTCTCACCTTAAAGCACTTAATCCCAGACCTCTCCTTACACAACTGGCCACACAAAACATCCATGACTATTTCAGACCTGTTCCAGGGTAGCAACCTACTTGACTTTCGACAAATACAGGAAAAATATGCAGTTCCCCCCTCTGAACAATATACATATCTCCGTATTTGCAACTATTTAAAAGCTAACAAAGCCACCTCCGTATCCCTCCCAGACCCTCTTAACGACCTGATAAACGCAAAAATAGCAACACAGAAAAAACTAACAAAAAGCATCTACACCTGTCTTTCTGGCATCCAATTTTTCAAGAAAACGATAGATTTCCTAAACTGGGAAAAAGACGAATAAGAAATTCTCTCAAAACATGTGGTGCGATGCCCTGAAATGGGCCCACAAATCCTCTGCCTGCGCCTCTCACTGGGAACAATACCAAAAACTCTTAACCAGATGGTATTGCTCTCCATTAAGATTGTCACAGATGAAAAAAGACATCTCACCTCTTTGCTGGAGAGGTTGTGGGGGAACCGGATCTCTACTCCACATATTCTGGTCCTGCCCCACATACGCCAATACTGGACTAAGATTTCACAATATATTTCCAACCTGCTACACGTCTCAAACAAACTAGAACCTGAACTTGCTCTGCTTTTATTAGGTATAGGAAACATACCCAGAAATCACAGAGTAATAGTATCTCACATACTTCATACATTGCGAAGTCTCATAGCGAGGAAATGAAGATCCAAACATATTCCATCTATAGAAGAAATGCAGGATATTGTTTCATTAAACTGTGTTCCAGAAAGATTGATTGCCCGTCATTCGAAAATATAGTGTTAATGATTTAAGGTACCTTAGAGTTATGGTTAAGTCTTTTCCCTGATTTTCCCCTGCCTCCCCTGCTTCTTCCCTCCAACTTTCCTTTCTCCCCTCCTAGAAATAAGTTGTAACATGCAACATTGTAAAACATTGATTGCAAAACAACTGCCTAATCCTTGTACATGTTGTATGAATCAAATGCCAATAAAAATTCTTTGATTTAAAAAACAACAACTGTAGGGCACTTATTAAAAACACAGTTGCCTTAACACGCTGTAGTTTAAGTACTGGCACAATGCTAGATTTGGAATGAAACACTTTCATAATGCACTAATATAGTTCCTCAACATTGTTTCCCAATAGAAGAAAATGAAAGTTTTCTAGCAACTCAGGCAATATAAAATACTTCTTTATTTCAGTAAGAACATGGATTAAAAAAAGTATGAGTATTTAAACGCCTACATTTTTCGAGCAGGACTTCTTAGTCATGCAATGAAAGATATTAGTGCTTAAATGCCCATACTGAGATTCTTTTTCCATACTCTTACTGAAATAAGTCTTTTTTACTGCCCAAGCTGCTGGAAAAGTTTTATTTTCTTCTATGATCAGCAGTGGCTCTCTGCTTCTGTGCTCTCGGTGAGGAGGAATAGCAAGACTGGGTGAGATGACAGTTTCTCAACATTGTTTCCCAATAGAAGAAAATGAAAATTTTCTAGCAACTCAGGCAATATAAAGTACTTCTTTATTATTATTTTTTTTTTTGTAAATCAGATTTTATTGGAGTTTTATCAATACAGAAATAATCTCCCTAAGTGGGAGGTCTCATATTAACGAAAAATAAACAATCATTACAAAGTTGTGCAACTGATTAAGTGTTATAGATGACTGGGGAAATCGCTCTTTCAGCAAATATCAAGTACTTCTTTATTTCAGTAAGAACATGGATTTTAAAAAAAGTATAGGTATTTAAACTCCTACATGTTTCGAGCAAGAGTTCGTAGTCATGCAATGACTTTCATAGTGTTAAATGCCCATAATGGGATTCTTTACCCACGTTCTTACTGAAATGCTGAAGTAAGTCTTTTTTACTGCCTAAGTTGCTGGAAAACTTTCATTTTCTTTTATGTTTATCAGCACCGGCTCTCTGCTTCTGTGAACTCAGTGAAGAGGAACAGCAAGACTGGGTGAGCTGACAATTTCTCAACATTGTTTCCCAATAATATCAAATCAACTGCAGCATGGATAAATCAGTGGGAGCAAAAAATAAAACAAGGGTTTCTTCTGCAGGCAGAGAACCGCTCTTTGGCTGCCTGTCCCCAGGTGTTTTTGCATTGCGTTCCCCGCGGAAATAATCAGTCTGCGGGGAACACAGTGCACACTTTCAATAACATTGCTATGGAAAGCGTAGCCCCCCCTGTCCACTAGCGGAGAATCATAGCTAGTTTTAAAAATTCCCTGCTGCTGCATCTGCACATCTGTGATAGATGCAGCAGAGGAATTCTTAAATTCTCTACCGCAGCTGTCACACGTGTCAGTTGCGGTAGAGGATTCTGCTGCTGGCAATTGATTTCAGGGACGGGCTTTAAATATAAGCCCTTCCCTGAAAATCAAGTAAAAGTGGCTTAAAAAACAAAAAAAATGTGTGACAGCTGCATTAGAGAATTGAAGAATTCCTCTGCTGCTTCTGAACTGGATGCTATTTTCTCCAGCAGGTTCTCCAGCCTTGCAATAACCAGTCAGACACAAGCTATAGGTCTCGGGTCTGAACTGGATCTGGGTGTACAATGCTCAGAGCCTCAGGTTTATTGAAACACATAATACCTGCCCTTTGTGGGCATATAACATATTACATCAATAACATATTGTATTTTCATTCGTTGGGCCATATAGAATCCCCCAGCCCTCTCAAGTCCAGTGTATGACCCAGTCTTTGTCTCCTCAACAAGTGGTCAGGCAAAAGCAGCTTCTTTGTCTCAGAAGTTGAGGGTGGGGGAGAGCTGGGAAAATGCCTAAAGTGGACACAGTTCTTCAGTCTTACAGTATAGCATTGTGACTTTAACCCTTAAGAGGCTGCAGAGGAGCTTTACATTAGGCTAACATTATAGCACACATCCTTCACCATGCCATTGTCCAGCAATTACCATAATGAAATTGTGTGGCCATTTACCTCTACAGAGTTAAAGTCACTACAGCTGTGTAATACATCTAGTTTATACAAATCAATAGACATTTTACACTAACTAATCATCATGTTTACAACAATCCCCCCCTTGAAATGTCTATTCCCTAACTTTCCCTGATAATTTTCACAGTCCTCTGCAGGTGACCCTATAACTGGAGCATGTTGAAGGTTGGATTTAGGGTCTTCAAGGGGGTGTAGGATTCGTCCACTCCTTCTGGGGATTCATCCAGCAACCTCAATGTGGGAGCGGCTTTTTTTCAACAGCAGTTTCACAGGTCTTTCTGACACAGGGGATAGAACAGCAGACTAGAACGGAAAAGATAATCAGTGCACATACAACAGCAACGCCTATCTGAGCCAGGATCCTTTTCCACCCACTCATCCATAAAAAGTACTGGTCCCTAGGGTTAGCTCTTTTTAGTTCTTCCGATAGTGCGGTCAGCTTCTTAATGGCAATTGTGACTTTACCCAAGGGTCCTGTATTGTCTGGGAGGAAGGTACAACAGGTTTCCTTTATCATCTTACAGACACCCCCCTTTTTAGCTAAAATCGTATCTACCATTCTAGTTTGAAAAGTCATAGTCGAGGCAGGTCCAATTGGTCGACTAGTCCCTATAAGGCATTTCTAGTATAATTTATAAACCGCTGCTGATTATAATAAATATAATGAATCCAGTCGTTTTTATTTACCGTAATGATTGGAAAAATAGACTCAAATCCAGCTTTAACTTGGTCCCTAGTTTTAAACCTCATCAGGTACCCCCCTTGGCTGTCCTATGACGTCAATGTACACGTGTAGATCAAAACTACCACCAGGAGCCTCTCTTCTCGCTCTAGGGTTATGTTATAATACAAGTAAAGTGCACAGGTACGCATGGCGCAGAACTCCCTGACCAATGTCCCTTCCTGGAGATAGCCCCAAAGGTGGACAGGCCCAGGCAGCCAACACTGACCCTACGCTCCCTAGGGGCAAGACAGGAAGGGACCGCCGTAACTATGCAAAAGACAAGCAAGGATAGACCAACATGACAAGAAAACCACAGAACACAGGCAGAGTTGGATCGAGATAAGGTAACTATTGGGGGTAACTTCATTATCCTCAATGCTGTCTGACAGGATGTAACCCCATTGTAGCCCCATTCCCGGCGTCATTTTAAGCATCTTGCTTTTTAGCGCGCCACTAAGTCTCTCCACCTTTCCACTACTCTATGGGTGGTAGAATGTGTAAAAGGCCTGGGATATATTCAGAGCAGACATGATGTGTTGTATTATTTCACCTGCGAAGTTTGTACCTCTGTCTGACTCAATCACTTCTGGTACCCCATATTTGTAGATTACCTCGTTCATGAGCTTCTTTGCGGTTACCTACTTGTTTGCCTTGGTAACAGACTAGGCCTCCAACCTTAAAAGACATCAAAAACAACAAGCACATATTCATACTTCCCAACAGGTGGGAGCTGAATGTAGTCAATTTGCAATCCCTGAAATGGGTAGAGTGGTCTAGGCAAGTGTCTTTGGGGCATCTTTTCCCTTCTGTCCTGACTCACCTATGGCATAGATCATGCTAACTGGACAAATGATGCAACAGCGACAGAGAACCCAGGAGTCACCCGTCCTCATTCAAGCGTAGAAGTCATTGCTGCTTTACTAGGTTCATCTTTCCGTGTGTCAGCTGGGCCATCATGGGATACAGGAACCGTGATAGGCAAGTACTGTTGACTGTTCACCATACGCTGTCCAATTTCTTCTACTCCCATTTTTAGTCCATTTATCCTTCCTTGCTGGCTTGTAACTGTAAAGTCCTTAGCATATCAATGTCCAAATTTTGTCAATGTCCAGGATTTTTGCCTCTGACTCGTGCTGTCAGTATCTTGTCTTCTTTCTTCCACGGCTTGAGGGATGCTGCCTTTGCTGTGCTGTTGGCAAGGGTGTTGCCTCTTGCTTCTCCAGTGTAGGAATTGGTGTGAGCTCTCCACTGTCAGGTAGTAGTAGGGCCTCCATGGGACTCTGCACCATTCTTAACTGGTTGTCCTGCTAAGGTAAGAAACTGTCTGGCCTTCCATATTGGGCCGTAATCATAAGCTATGCCAAATGCATACCAGGAATCAGTGTAAAAGGTTGCCGTCTTACCTTTCGTCACTCTACATGCCTCAGTGAGGGCATTCAGTTCCGCTTCTTGTGCTGAGACATGCGGAGGCAGAGCTTCTGCTTCTAGGACATCTTGTTTTGTGACCACTGCATATCAGATGTGGAGTCGTCAATCCTCACCCTGGTACCATCTGCAAAAAGCTCAAAATATGCAATGTCAAAAGGGGGTTCCAGTAACTGTTTGCATACCTACAGTTTCTTGCTGCATCAGTACTAAATAATCATGTTGATGTTCTATTTCACATGGATCAGAATCTTGCAGCAAAAAATTATTATGCCCTAGATCACCTACGACTTCCCCTCCCCCCTTTTGAACCGGGATACTCAATTGAAAAAGGAGTAGTTGGGTTCACAATAGTACAACATTGAAAACGGAAACCAAGAGGTACAAAAACAAGCCCATTGTAGGTCAAGGAGACATTGTATGCAGCAAAATCTAAGCAAAAATATCCTTTTGTTTTTATGTGTTGCAGTTAGCATTTCTAACACATGGGGGCGCAACACAAGCAACAATGGAAAAAAAAGCCTATTAGCAGCCACCCAGTCGAAATGGCATTCAGGGGATTACACTGTTTGACTTTGACTATCCTGAATGCAGATGAATTGACATCCTACTCTGAACAGTTAAGTCCCTCTTTCTCACATAAAAACCATGACTACTTTTGGCAAATTGCGTGAAAAAGTTTGCTGGGTGACTGTAGGGAAATTATTCTATCTGTAGGAGCCTTCCTTAACATCATCTGTCTGAATATCCATTGGAGAAGCAGGCAGCGGGAGACAGAGACCCTGGGAACACGCCATGAGAGGGCGTCCCCTGTTCATGGGTCCCTGGCCTCTGTCCTCCAAGCATCAACTCCAATCTTCTATATATTATAAACCAGCTTAGTCATCTACTATGTCCTAAGCTGTATCTTTGCAAAGAACAAAGGTTTGTTTCACTGAAATTATCACACATCCAAGGTGGCCACATTTTGGAGTGTAATAAAGTCTGGTCAAACAAGACCTTACTTCAGACAATGATGATGTTAGCACTGGATACAGTGGAATAGGGGAATTAGGCCTCCCGAGTGTAGCAAGATGGCCACCAGAGGAGGAAGGGGTGGGGCTATAGATCTTCCAGATGAGGCAAGATGGCTGCTGGAGGAGAAAGGGGAGGGGCTTAGTCATGTCCTGGATTGATGGGGCCAGAAGTGACGTCACACACCCTGAAAGTGAGCACATGGGAGGAAGTAATTTCAGGATGAGGGCTGGGCTCCCCACACTTGCTGCAGAGTCACACTATGTGGGGTTTTAAACATTGCCCGCCATCATAGGGAGGGGCTGTAGTCAACACAAAGGCATTTCATTGGTTATGATACAGGCAATACACATCCCCCACTACCCTCTCACCTCCTCCCCCACCCAATTCTGCTTGTGAATCATTTTTCTACCTTAAACCACCTTTTATCAATCTAAAGCACCTTTTTGTTTGCCAGGGCCCACTGCTTATCTTCTAAAAATTTTGTTCCTTTCTTTCAGCAACTAAGTTACATGCTCTATGCCCCATATCTTTGCTTGCTTTGTTCCCCATTCTCTGGAATTCCTGGACAACCTGGATCTATGCCGTATTCTACGCTGCCTGCTCATTCTATCCTATATGAAATTTCTGGACACAGTAAAACTCCTTTACTAGATTCTGCCTTTCTCAAATCCTCCCAGTAGAATCTTCTTTCCTCACAAATCACAATGCACATTAACTCAATAACACAAAACAAAAGGAACAGACGGCTTTACTGGAATACTCTCAGTGGCTTAAAGTATACATCTCACACTATCTGTGCAAAAGCCCACTCTCTATCACTCTCCCCATTACTAAATCCTGCACACCTTTTAGACAAGACATTTGGCTATACACAAAGACTGACAATTATATTCAGTGACCAAGACCTCAACAGTATCTGGAGTATCCAGCCATCTCACACCACGGCTATAACCCCCGCGTATCCCTTTCCACATATGAGAACACTAGCTGATATACTCGGCATCGCCCGAGTTAATTTGGTACTGGTGTTTATCTGGTGTTCACACTGAAAATCTTATGAAGTCGTGGTTACTTTAGAGATACCGGGAAAAAAATATGTTCATCATTTTGCATGGTTCTTTGCGTTACCCAGGAAACACCACGTGGAGGCAACCATGCGACGTTTTCTTTATATAAAATGACATCAGGAAGTGAGAGAATTAAATTGCGTACATAAAATTTGGACGCTAATTCTTTTGCGCTTAGAATTGCATAATTGAGTTGGGACTCATTAGCTTTTTCTATTTATGATATAATCAATGCCCGTGCCAAATCTCAAGTTTGTATTACACCAAGAAGTGAGAGAATTAGATTTTGTACGTAAAATGTGGACGCTGATTCTTTTGCGCTTAAAATTGAATAATCGAGTTGGGACCCATTAACTTTTCCTATTTATGATATAATTAATGCTCGTGCCAAATTTCAAGTTTTTATGACATCGGGAAGTGAGAGAATTAAATTACGTACGAAAAAATTTGGACGCTAATTCTTTTGCACATGAAATTGAATAATCGAGTTGGGACCAATTAACTTTTCCTATTTATGACATAATAATCAATGCTCATGCCAAATTCTAAGTAAGAGAATTAAATACATACGTAAAATGTGGACGGTAATTCTTTTGCGCTTAGAATTGAATAATCGAGTTGGGACCTATTAACTTTTCCTATTTATGACATAATCAATGCTCGTGCCAAATTTCGAGTTTCTATGACAGTGAGAGAATTAGATTCTGTACGTAAAATTTGGATGCTAATTCTTTTGCGCTTAGAATTGAATAATCGAGTTGGGACCCATTAACCTTTCCAATTTATGACATGATCAATGCCCCTGCAAAATTTTCACGTTTCTATGACACAGGGAAGAGAGAGAATTAGATTCCGTAAGTAAAATTTGGACGCTAATTTTTTTGCGCTTAGAATTGAATAAATCGAGTTGGAACCCATTAGCTTTTCATATTTATGACACAATCAATGCCCGTGCCAAATCTTAGGTTTCTATTACACCAAGAACTGAGAGAATTAGATTTCGTACGTAAAAAGTGGAGGCTAATTCTTTTGCGCATAGAATTGAACAATCTAGTTGGGACCCATTAACTATTCCTATTTCTGATATAATTAATGCTCGTGCCAAATTTCACGTTTTTATGACATCGGGAAGTGAGAGAATTAGATTACGTACATAAAATGTGGAGGCTAATTCTTTTGCACATAGAATTGAAAAATCGAGTTGGGACCCATTATCTTTTCCTATTTCTGACATAATAATCAATGCTAGTGCCAAATTTTAAGTGAGAGAATTAGATTACGTACGTAAAATTTGGACGCTAATTCTTTTGCGCTTAGAATTGAACAATCAAGTTGGGACCCATTAGCTTTTCCTATTTATGACATAATCAATGCTCGTGCCAAATTTCACGTTTTTATGATATCGGGAAGTGAGAGAATTAGATTTCGTACGTAAAATTTGGTCGCTAATTTTTTGCACTTAGAATTGAATAATCGAGTTGGAACCCATTAGCTTTTCCAATTTAAGACATAATCAATGCCTGTGCAAAATTTCACGTTTCTATGACACTGGTAAGTGAGAGAATTAGATTTTGTACGTAAAATGTGGACGCTGATTCTTTTGCGCTTAGAATTGAACAATCGAGTTGGGACCCATTAACTTTTCCTATTTATGATATAATTAATGCTCGTGCCGAATTTCAAGTTTTTATGACATTGGGAGGTGTGAGAGTTAGATTACGCAAGTAAAATTTGGACGCTAATTCTTTGGCGCATAGAATTGAATAATCGAGTTCGGACCCATTAACTTTTCCTATTTAAGACATAATAATCAATGCTCGTGCCAAATTTTGAGTTTCTATGACACCGGGAAGTGAGAGAATTAGATTCTGTACGTAAAATTTGGATGCTAATTCTTTTGCGCTTAGAATTGAATAACCGTGCAACAGTTCGTGGGCCGTGTGCCTCTTCTCTCCTAAGCTGAGTAGTTTCAGCATGGCCTGCTGACGCTTGCCCACCGCTGTGCTGCCGCGCGACACCGACTGCTGGCGACGTGCTGCTGCTGACACGTCTTGATTGCGAGGTAGAGGTTGCGTAGGAGGAGGAGGAGGAGGAGGAAGGTTTAGTGGAGGTGGCATACACCGCCGCAGATACCAGCACCAATCTGGGGCCCGCAATTCTGGGGGTGGGTAGGACATGAGCGGTCCCAGGCTCTGACTCGGTCCCAGCCTCCACTAAATTCACCCAATGTGCCGTCAGGGAGATATAGTGGCCCTGCCCGCCTGTGCTTGTCCACGTGTCCGTTGTTAAGTGGACCTTGCCAGTAACCGAGTTGGTGAGGGCGCTTACAATGTTGCGTGAGACATGGTCATGCAGGGCTGGGACGGCACACCGTGAAAAATAGTGGCGACTGGGCACAGAGTAGCGCGGGGCCGCTGCCATCATGTTTTTGAAAGCCTCAGTTTCCACAAGCCTGTACGGCAGCATCTCCAGGCTGATCAATTTGGCTATGTGAACATTTAAAGCTTGAGCGTGCGGGTGCTTGGCGGCGTATTTGCGCTTTCGCTCCAACGATTCTCTTAGGAACAGCTGTACGCTGTGCTGAGAGACATTGCTGGATGGGGCCGAGGACAGCGGAGGTGAGGGTGGGGGTCCAGGCCAGCAGACAGTCGTGCCTGTGTCGTGAGAGGTGGGTTAGATCTCAGTTGGGGCACAGTGGGAGAGGCAGTGGCGCAACCCGGAGGCGGTGAACGGCTTTCGTCCCACCTTGTGGGGTGCTTGGCCATCATATGTCTGCGCATGCTGGTGGTGAGGCTGGAGGTGGTGGCTCCCCGGCTGATCTTGGCGTAACAAAGGTTGCACACCACTGTTCACCGGTCGTCCGCGGTCTCAGTGAAAAATTGCCACACCTTAGAGCACCTTGGCCTCGGCATGGTGGCTTGGCGCGAGGGGGTGCTTTGGCAAACAGCTGGTGGATTATTCGCTTTGGCCCTGCCTCTACCCCTGGCCACCCCACTGCCTCTTCCAACCTGTCCTGCGGCTGCAATTGCCTCCCCCTCTGAAGACCTGTCCTCAGTTGGCTTATCACACCTGGTGGGGTTAGTCACCTCATCGTCCAGCGGCTCTTCTTCCGAATCCTCTGTGCGCTCCTCCCTCGGACTTACAGCCCTTACTACTACCTCACTGATAGACAGCTGTGTCTCATCATCATTGTCCTCCTCACCCACTGAAAGCTCTTGAGACAGTTGCCGGAAGTCCCCAGCCTCATCCCCAGAACCCGGGAACTTTCCAAAGGTTGGGCATCAGTCACGACAAACTCCTCCAGTGGGATAGGAACCATTGTTGCCCAATCTGGGCAGGTGCCTGAGAACAGTTCCTGGGAGTCTGCCTGCTCCTCAGAATGTGTCATTTTCATGGACTGAGGAGGCTGGGAGGAAGGAGGAGCAGCAGCCAGAGGATTCAGAGTTGCAGCAGTGGACGGCGTAGAAGAATGGGTGGTCGATAGATTGCTGGATGCACTTTCTGCCATCCACGACAGGACCTGCTCACACTGCTCATTTTTTAATAAAGGTCTGTGACGTGGACCCAAAAATTGTGATATGAAGCTGGGGACCCCAGAAATTGTCCTCTCTCCTACTCCCGCAGCAGCCGGCTGTGATTCGCCTGGACCAGGAACTCAGCTTATACCCACACCCTCACTTGGAACTCCGCGTCCTCGCCCGCGTCCATGTCCTCTACCCCTACCCCTACTCTTCAGCATGGTGGATTAAGAATCGAGCAGACACTGAGCGGTGAAAAAATTTTTTTGAATTATTGCCACGCAGTTGGTGCCTGCCAACGGTTATACAACGCAAAATGAAGCCTGAGCTAAATTATAAGGAAGGATGCAAGCAGGACTAGCTGTGCACTTTGCAGTTGAGATTCACCTCAAGTCCCACAGGCCACGCAGTAATGTTCACTGGGTTACAAGCAGACGTAAAAAAGGAGTGCTTTTTTAAAATTAGTTTTTTTCCAATGCAATGCAGGCAATGGAGCGTGTATTGGACTCTCCCTCTATGGCTGTCTGTCAACGTACACTGCGCCGGCAGCTGTCTGGTAACACAGAGCGGAGAAAAATATTAATGCTTTCTAAACGTGCACTTGGAGGCAGAGAGCGCTTACGTTACATAGGTTTTTATGACATCGGGAACTGAGAGAATTATATTACGTACGTAAAATTTGGACGCTAATACTTTTGCGCATAGAATTGAATAATCGAGTTGGGACCCATTAGCTTTTCATATTTATGACACAATCAATGCCCGTGCCAAATCTCAAGTTTCTATTACAAGTGAGAGAATTAGATTTCGTACGTGAAATGTGGAGGCTAATTCTTTTGCGCTTAGAATAGAACAATCGAGTTGGGATCCATTACCTTTTCCTATTTATGATATAATTAATGCTCGTGCCAAATTCAAGATTTTATGACACCGGGTATTGAGAGTATTAGATTACGTTAACTTTTCCTATTTATGACATAATAATCAATGCTCGTGCCAAATTTTAAGTGAGAGAATTAGATTCCGTATGTAAAATTTGGACGCTAATTCTTTTGCGCTTAGAATTGAATAATCGAGTTGGGACCTATTAACTTCTCCTATTTATGACATAATCAATGCTCGTGCCAAATTTCACGTTTCTATGACACGGGAAAGTGAGAGAATTACATTTCGTACGTAAAATTTGGATGCTAGTTCTTTTGCGCTAGAATTGAATAATCAAGTTGGGACCCATTAGCTTTTCCTACTTATAACATAATCGATGCTCGTGCCAAATTTTAAGTTTCTATGACATTGGGAAGTGAGAGAATTAGATTTCGTATGTAAAATGTGGAGGCTAATTCTTTTGCGCTTAGAATTGAACAATCGAGTTGGGACCCATTAACTGTTCCTATTAATGATATAATCAATGCCCGTTCCAAATTTCACGTTTCTATGACACGGGAAAGTGAGAGAATTACATTTCGTACGTAAAATTTGGATGCTAGTTCTTTTGCGCTAGAATTGAATAATCAAGTTGGGACCCATTAGCTTTTCCTACTTATAACATAATCGATGCTCGTGCCAAATTTTAAGTTTCTATGACATTGGGAAGTGAGAGATTTAGATTAGGTATGTAAAATTTTGACACCAATTCTTTTGCGCTAGAATTAAATAATCGAGTTGGGACCCATTTACTTTTCCAATCTTGGACATAGTCTATGCTCTTATAAAATTTCATGTTTCTACGATATCGGGACGTTGGAGAATTAGTGGCAAGTAGAGCTCGGGTGCTCGTTGCTCGAGTCGAACTTTCCGCGATGCTCGAGAGTTCGTTTCGAGTAACGAACCCCATTATAATCAATGGGCGACTCGAGCATTTTTGTATATCACCCATGCTCCGCTAAGGTTTTCATTGGTGAAAATCTGCAAAACCCAAGAAAGTGATGGAAATGACACAGAAACGGATAGGGCAGGCGAGGGGCAACATGCTGGGCTGCACTTTAGGTTCCCAGGTCCCACTGTTAAGCCACAATAGCGGCAAGAGTGAGCCCCCCCTAACAATTTTTACTTTGGACAAACCCTCATTAGCAAGGCACACCTTAGCTAAGCACCACACTACCTCCAACCAAGCACAATCACTGCCTGCGGGACACACCGCAGCCTCTTCTCCTGGGTTACATGCTGCCCAACCCCCCCTGCACGACCCAGCGTCCACACCGCTCACAAAAGTGTCCCTGCTCAGCCTTCAGCTGCCCTCATGCCACACGCTGGCTGCATAGCCACACCACCCTCATGTCTATTTCTCAGTACATCTGTGATGAGGAGGAACCGGAGGCACACAGAGGGTTGGCAGGGCCAGGCAGCAACCCTCTTTAAAAGGGGCGGGGCAATAGCCCACAATGCTGTACAGAAGCAATGAGAAATCCAACCCTGTGCCACCTCCGTCGGGAGCTGCAAACGTGGGTATAGCAATGGGGAATCCATGTGCCCACACAGTATTCATTCTGTCAAGGTGTCGCATAGCTCAATCGACACCGCAAGGGGAAAGCCATCTTCACTCTGCCCCCTACCCAAGTCAGTCAGTGTCTTTGTGCCAGACAGGTCAAACACCGCGATGGGAACTAAGTGGACACCAACAGCATAGGTGGGTCCTAGGCAACCCAAGACATGAACAAAAAATAAATCAGAGCTGCCAAACATGGCAGACTTGCACCGCGCCCACGACAGAGGCCGCGGCCCACAGCTTCAGCAATCGTAGGCAGGAAGCAGACTTTCACTGCACCCAGGACATAGGCCCCTGCACAAACCCTCAGCAATCGTGGGCCTACAGCGGACTCCAATGCTAGCGTAGCTGTGCACGTCTCATTAGCTCCTGTAGTTTGTCCCAATGCAGTGCCCCAGATAGTAGAGCTAACGTCAGATGAAATACAGGTGTGCTTCGGCCCACACTGCAGGCCCCAGTCAGACTGGGTTTTTTTATAAATAGTCACAGGCAGGTACAACTCCGCAATGGGAATTCCGTGTGCACCCACAGCATGGGTGGGTCCCAGGAAGCCACCAGCGGTACATTATTAAATCTCATTGCAGTGCCCTGCACAGCTGAGCTAATATCAGATAAAATACAGGTGGGCTTCGGCCCACACTGCATGCCCCAGTCAGACTGGGGTTTTTATAAGTAGACACAGGCAGGTACACCTCCCCTATGTTAAGTCCCTGTGGACCCACAGCAGGGGTGGCTCCCTGGAACCCACCGGCAGTACATAAATAAATCCCATTGCAGTGCCCTGGACAGCAGAGCTAACGTCAGATAAAATGCAGGTGGGCTTCGGCCCACACTGCATGCCCCAGTCAGACTGGTTTTTTTTATAAGTATACACAGGCAGGTACATCTCCCTAATGTGAAGTCCGTGTGGACCGACAGCATGGGTGGGTCCCAGGAAGCCACCGGCGGTACATAAATAAATCCCATTGCATTGCCCAGCACAGCTGAGGTAACGTCAGATTAAATGCAGGTGGGCTTCGGCCCACACTGCATGCCCCGGTCAGACCGGGGTTTTTAATACATAGACACAGCCAGGTACAACTCCCTAATGTGAAGTCCCTGTGGACCGACAGCATCGGTGGGTCCCAGGAAGCCACCGGCGGTACATAAATAAATCCCATTGCATTGCCCTGCACAACTGAGGTATCGTCAGATAAAATACAGGTGGGCTTTGACCCACACTGCATGCCCCAATCAGACCGGGGTTTTTAATACATAGACACAGCCAGGTACAACTCCCTAATGTGAAGTCCGTGTGGACCGACAGCATGGGTAGCTCCCTGGAACCCACCGGCGCTACAAAAATATATCCCATTGCAGTGCCCTGGAAAGCAGAGCTAACATCTGATTAAATACAGGTGGGCTTCGGCCCAAACTGCATGCCCCAGTCAGACTCGAGTTTTTTTATAAGTATACACAGGCAAGTACATCTCCCTAATGTGAAGTCTGTGTGGACCGACAGCATGGGTGGGTCCCAGGAAGCCACCGGCGGTACATTAATAAATCCCATTGCAGTCCCCTGCACAGCTGAGCTAACGTCAGATAAAATACAGGTGGGCTTCGGCCCACACTGCATGCCCCAGTCACACTGGGGTTTTTATAAGTAGACACAGGCAGTTACAACTCCCTAATGTGAAGTCCGTGTGGACCGACAGCATGGGTGGGTCCCAGGAAGCCACCGGCAGTACATTAACCCCTTAGTGACGGGGCTATCGTAAAACTACGTCCTGCTGTTGCAGGACGTGTATGGAGGGAGGTAGCGGCGCTATCTCCCTCCATACAGCGCGGGCGTCAGCTGTTTATTACAGCTGACACCCGCAGGCAATAGCCGCGCTCGGCCGTTCGCAGCTAATATCCCTTTAAATGCCGCTGTCAATTCTGACAGCGGCATTTAAATCCCCCGAACGCTGTTCGGGGGTCCCGCATGGCCCCCCCGTGGTGAGATCGTGCAGGTGTCATGGCAGCCGGGGGCCTAATGAATGGCCCCAGGGCTGCCTTAACAGACTGCCTATCAAGCCATCCATACAGGGTGCCTTGATAGACTGCCTGTCAAAAAGCAGTATTACGTAATGCTATAGCATTACGTCATACTGCAGGAGCGATCAAAGCATCGCATGTTAAAGTCCCCTAGGGGGACTTCAAAGTAAAGTAAAAAAAAAAAAATTAATAAAGTTTTTTTAATTGTTAAAAAAAAAAGTTCTAAAAGTTTAAATCACCCCCCTTTTGCCATATTTATTATTAAAAAATCTAAATCATAAAATAAAAATATGTATTTGACATTGCTGCGTCCATAAAAGTCCGATCTATCAAAGTAGCGTATGATTTTTCCTGCATGGTGAACGTCGTCCAAAAAGAAAAAAATAAAGAACGCCAGAAATACACTTTTTTAGTTACCCTGTCTCCCAGAACAAACGCACTAAAAAGCGATCAAAAAGTTGTATGTATTCCAAATTGATACTATCGGAAACTACAGGACATCCTGCAAAAAATGAGTCCTTGCTCAACTACGTTGATGAAAAAATAAAAAAGGTATTGCGCGCACAAAATGACCGCAGAAAATAATTGAAAAAAATTAAATATCTTAAAAAAAAATACAAGTACTACAGCAAAAAAAATACTATATAAGTTTGGTATCATAGTAATCGTACTGACCCATAGAATAAAAATATCAGGTCGTTTTTGTTGCAATTTGTGCGCCGTAGAAACAGGACGTACCGAAAGATGGTAGAATGTCTTTTTTTTCCATTTCTCTCTGCTTAGAATTTTTTTTAAGTTTTTCAGTAAATTATATGGTACAATAAATAGTGCTATTGAAAAATACAACTCATCCCGCAAAAAACAAGCCCTTATACAGCGACGTCGATGGATAAATTAAGGAGCTACGATTTTTTAAAAGGGAGTAGGAGAAAACAAAAATGGAAAAAAGCAAAAAAGCTCCGTCACTAAGGGGTTAATAAATCCCATTGCAGTGCCCTGCACAGCTGAGGTAACGTCAGCTAAAATACAGGTGGGCTTTGGCCCACACTGCATGCCCCAGTCAGACCGGGGTTTTTAATACATAGGGGAGTTGTACCTGCCATTGTCTATGTGAAGTCCCTACGGACCCACAGCATGAGTGGGTGTACCTGGAACCCACCGGCGGTACATAGATACATCCCATTGCAGTGCCCTGGACAGCAGAGCTAACGTCAGATTAAATACAGGTGGGCTTCGACCTAGAATGTTTTCATTGTTGGAGGAGGGGGATGTTTTTGAGGCAGTACGTGTCCTGTTCCCGTGTCCGTGGTTAAATGCACCTTGCCAATGACCGCATTGGTGGGATAGTGGTCGCGACTGTAGACCTATTAACGTGGTTTTATTTAGTTGGTTTTCAGAATTTCTTATTGTGTCGTTTAAGGTGAAATTCTTGGACTGCCGCCAGACGGACCACTGCGAAAGCATTTGCCAAGAATGTTTTCATTGTTGGAGGAGGAGGGGGATGCTTTTGAGGCAGTACGTGTCCTGTCCCCGTGTCCGTGGTTATATGCACCTTCCCAGTGACCGCGTAGCTGAAAAGTTGTCGCGCCTGGGGACCTAGTAGCGAGACCTCACCACCATCATGTCTTTGGGAAGCCTCCGTTTCCACAACCCTGTAACATAGCAGTAGCAGCAGTATAGGCAGAGCTGAGAATTAGTAACATTTCAGTGGTAAGAGTATGGACAGACCCCTGTAACATTTCATTGGCAGCAGTGCAGACAGACCCCACTAACATTTCATTTGCAGCAGTATACACAGACCCCAGTAATATTTCAGTAGTATAAGTCTAGACAGACCCCAGTAACAGTTCAGTTCCAGCAGTGTGACAGACCCCAGTAACATTTCAGTAGTATCAGTTGCGACATGCCCCAGTCACATTTCAGTTTCAGCAGTGCAGACAGACGCCAGTAACATTTCAGTAGTATCATTAGGACAGGCCCCAGTAACATTTCAGTAGCAACAGTATAGACAGACCCCAGTAACATTTCATTTACAGCAGTATTGACAGACCCCAGTAACATTTCAGTAGTATCAGTTGCGACATGCCCCAGTCACATTTTAGTTCCAGCAGTGCAGACAGACGCCAGTAACATTTCAGTAGTATCATTAAGGACAGGCCCCAGTAACATTTCAGTGGTAAGAGTATGGACAGACCCCAGTAACATTTCATTTACAGCAGTATTGACAGGCCCCAGTAACATTTCAGTAGTATCAGTTGCGACATGCCCCAGTCACATTTCAGGTCCAGCAGTGCACACAGACGCCAGTAACATTTCAGTAGTATCATTAGGGACAGGCCCCAGTAACATTTCAGTAGCAACAGTATATCCAAAGGCAAAGAAGTGGTCAGCAGCACAATATGAGTACCATATGGTTTGAACAGGTATCCTGCACGCCCACTGGGTTTGGGATCCAAGCCAAGACGCTCTTTAGTACAAATGTTGATGAAGTAGACTGACTGTTGAGGAATTACTGTTGAGGAACCGGACTGTTGAGGAATTACTGTTGTTTCATCAGGAACTCAACAGCATCAGGCCAGAGCTGCAATTTACTCTAAAATATTCTAACAGCAGCATAGAATTCTTGGATGTAACAATTATTAAAACCAGTACTGGCTTCTCCACTGATCTCTATGTCAAACCAACTGACCGAAATAATCTTCTTGAGTACACAAGTTTCCATCCCAAAACCACAATTGACTCGCTTCCGTGGAGTCAATTCCTACAGGTTAGGCGAGTCACTAATGATACATATGTGGAGACACGCCTAACAGAGATGTGTAAAAAATTTCTAGTGACTGAGAAAATGGAACGAGCAAGAGCGCTCACGCAGGATGAACTATTACTCCCGAAGAGTAGAACTAATAAAAATGAACGCATTCCTTTTGTTTCTACTTTTACCACCAGAAGTAGACAGGTATCTTCCATTCTACGTAGACATTGGCCATTATTGCAGCTTGCTCCGCAGGCAAATGCATTCCGTGAACGGCCAATCATGTCATATAAACGCTGCACGAGTCTGCGTGACAAATTGGTAAGGTCAACATATGAAAAAACTATCTCTCGGACATCTAGAACCTTTTTATCGGTCGGGAAAAGCAGTTATCCATGTTTGGGTTGTTCTAGTTGCTCAAACATGATCAAGGGTAGTCAATTTTTTCATTCACAGACCGGGAAAAGTTTTCATATCAAGGGACGTCACACATGTTCATCGACACATGTCATCTACTTACTTACCTGCCCGTGTGGCCTACAATATGTCGGCCAAACAACACAGGAGGTGAGGAGTAGAATTTCGAGCCACAAGAGCGCGATACGCACCAAAAAATTAGATCAGCCAGTACCACGCCATTTTTATGACAGTGGACACTCGGTATGCCAACTAAAATTCCGCATCATTGATTCTGTACCCGAAACATCTAAGGGTGGTGATAGAACACGAATGTTATTAAAGAAAGAACTATATTGGATTTTCACACTTGATACAATGACCCCAAAGGGTCTAAATCACGAATACGATACCCATATGTTCCTGTAGTTATTCTGCTTTCTCTGCATTGGTTATGCCATTTATATGGATTTTAACTCACTCACTTATTTGTATTTTTATGTCTTCACAGTGCATTTATGATGTCGTTATGGCACTAAAGAAATCTATACTGCATCGGAGTGTTATGCGAACAAATAGCCAATTTTTGTGTATTTATATGCGATTACTGGTGGCAGTGTTGTATGGGGGTTATAGCATCATGTGAATTTTGATGAAAGCATGATGAGCCACTTTGACATCTATGTGTATTATGAATAGCATTACTGGCCTATTAACATGATTATATATGCACGATATGCTATATCTGGGTTTTTTACCTGATTATCTCATGCCAATTCATGATGCCCTCCAAATATCTATTCTTTTTTCTGGATATTGATATTTAAAAGTTAAAGAATAAGCAATGGTATTTTTCACGTGGAGGCCATGCCCCTTGGGGAGGAGCCCACACGTGCGGCTATGACACTGCAACTATACAATATATTCTGATGTACAGATATGCGGTATTCTTTTCTGTGCGCTTTAAAATATGCAATGGTATTTTTCACGTGGAGGCCACACCCCTAGGGGAGGAGCCCACACGTGCGGCTATGACACTGCAACTATACAATATAGTCTGATGCATAGATATGCGGTACTCTTTTCTGTGCATTTAAAGTTAAAGAATATGCTATGGTATTTTGCACGTGGAGGCCACACCCCTTGGGGAGGAGCCTACACGTGCGGCTATGACATTGCAATTATATAATATATTCCGATGTACAGATATGTGGTATTCCTTTTTGTGCGTTATGCACGCAGCAATGCCTCATATACTTGTCTTTGTGTCCACTATAGATGTTGATTTATCTATGTAGGATCACATAGTGGGACTTGGCTGCACGTCTATGACGCGCCCGATGATGTGGCTCATCTCGGACACGTGACCACGTCTCACTGGCGCGGCTTGATTACGTCATGGTGACTACTAAGAAACACTGACATTTATGTCTAGTAGTAACTCTATGGAGCAGGATGTGAACAGGATATGTGCCCAATGACGCTGCACGCTTCAGTCATGTGACCATGCTATACAGACGTGATGTGATGATGTCACGGTGGACGGGAGGAGACCCATACAGATTCCAGCCAGTAGGAGCCTTGCATAACACGTCTCCATGGCGACATAGCCACAAGAGGAAGTGAAAGGTTGCTACAACGCTCCACCATAGCTACAAACTCCGCAGCATGTGTGTGCCATAATGACATCAATGAATGCAGGTGAATTTTATCATGTGATCTACTGTGATTGGTTAATGTGATATTAGACACACTATATATTTGTATGTTGTTCACTTGTTGTCCATACTTGACAAAGACTCTTGTAGTCGAAACGTCGTGTTTTTCTGTCTGGGAGGAAAGAAATAAAGAAACTTCATTGTTTTGCACCTTGATCTGCTGTTTCCACTACTTCATCAACATTAGTAGCAACAGTATAGACAGACCCCAGTAACATTTCATTTACAGCAGTATTGACAGACCCCAGTAACACTTCAGTTATATCAATTGCGACATGCCCCAGTCACATTTCAGTTCCAGCAGTGCAGACAGACCCCAGTAACATTAACGTAGAAGCAGTATGGGCAAAGCAGCAGATTCACATTTCCCTGGCAGCAGTGTAGGGAGAGCATAGTATTGGTAAGATTTCAGTTGTAGCAGTATAGTCAGACCCCAGTAACATTTACATAGAAGCAGTATGAGCAAAGCAGCAGATAAACATTTCCCTGGCAGCAGTGTAGGGAGAGCATAGTATATGTAACATTTCAGTAGTAGCAGTATAGTCAGACCCCAGTAACATTTACGTAGAAGCAGTATGGGCAAAGCAGCAGATTCACATTTCCCTGGCACAGTGTAGGGAGAGCACAGCATTTGTAACATTTCAGTAGTAGCAGTAGAGACAGGCCCCAGTAACATTTACGTAGAAGCAGTATGGGCAAAGCAGCAGATAAACATTTCCCTGGCAGCAGTGTAGGGAGAGCATAGTATTGGTAAGATTTCAGTAGTAGCAGTATAGAAAGGCCCCAGTAACATTTACGTAGAAGCAGTATGGGCAGAGCCCACTATTAGTTACATTTCTGTTATAGCAGTATAGACATGCCCCAGTAACATTTCCGTTGAAGCATTATGGGCAGAGCCCAGTATTAGTAGAATTACAGTAGTAACAGTATACACCAACCAAGGTAACATTTCAGGAGCAGAAGTATCGGCAGACCGAAGTAACATTTCTGTTGCAGAAGTCTAGTCAGAGCCCTCTAGCGTTACAGTGGCAGAAGTATAGGTAGGCAGAAAAGAATAACATTTCTGTAGCAAAAGTGTAGGCCAACCCCAAACACAGGGGTGTAGCATGAGTGCAGGCGAAGCCGATAAAAATTGCTTGGATTACATTGTAGGCAAGGGCCCGAAAAATTGGTGTACCAACAGTACAAATGTACCCCAGAAAAATTGCCCATCCCAAAACACAGAGGGCAGGTGAAACCCATTAATCGCTTAGCTTACTGTGGCTTAATTTGTTACTAGGCCTGGAGGCAGCCCAGTCAAAATAAAAATTGGTTCAGGTGGAAGTTTCAATGCTTTACGGCGCCCACCCACTGGCGATTTTTTTTTCTTTGCGTTTTGCGTTTTTTCTCAAGAGCAATTAGAATTGAATGTACTTCTGTCCACTGGCGTTTTTTTTGCGTTGCGTTGCGTTTTTTAACATAGGAACTGTCAGTTGCATATGTGTCCTTATTTTTCTCCTAATGCACCCATGAAAGTCAATGGAAATTAATGGAAAAGCCGCGAAAACGCGGCGAAAAATGCGCGGAAAACGCAGGGAAAACGCTGCGTTTTTCACGCACGAAAATCGCAAACGCCAGTGGGTGGGCGCCCTTAATGTGAATTGAAACAGATAAATATTATTTTGAAAAGTTATGAGCCTTTTGGCCCACAGAAAAATTGCCCGTTCGGGGTGATTATGTGAGGTTTAAGGAGGAGGAGCAGGAGGAGGACGACGAATATCATACACAGATTGACAAAGGTCTTTAGGTACCGCTGCTGTCCGCTGGTGGAGAAGAGAAGTCTGGGGAAATCCAGGCTTTGTTCATCTTTATGAGTGTAAGCCTGTCGGCGCTGTCAGTTGACAGGCAGGTACGCTTGTCCATGATGATTCCCCCAGCTGCACTAAACACCCTCTCACTAGCCGCAGGGCAAGCCAGCACCTCCAGTGCATGTAGCGCGAGTTCGGGGCCACGTGTCCAGCTTTGACACCCAGTAGTTGTACGGAGCAGAGGCGTCACGGAGGACGGTGGTACGATCGGCTATGTACTCCCTCACCATCTTCTTACAGTACTCCCTCCGACTCAGCCTTGACTGGGGAGCTGTGACACAGTCTTGCTGGGGAGCCATAAAGCTGGCAAAGGCCTTGGAGAGTATTCCCCTGCCTGCGCTGAACATGCTGCCTGATCTCCGCGCCTCCCCTTCTACTTGGCCCTCGGAACTGCGCCTTCTGCCACTAGCGCTGTCGGATGGGAAGTTTACCATCAGCTTGTCCACCAGGGCCCTGTGGTATAGCATCACTCTCAAACCCCTTTCCTCTTCGGAAATGAGAGTGGAAAGGTTCTCCTTATACCGTGGGTCGAGCAGTGTGTACATCTAGTAATCCGTAGAGGCCAAAATGCGTCTAACGCGAGGGTCACGAGAAAGGCATGCTAACATAAAGTCAGCCATGTGTGCCAGGGTACCTGTACGCAACATATGGCTGTCCTGACTAGGAAGATCACTTTGAGGATCCTCCTCCTCCTCCTCAGTCCATACACGCTGAATGGATGAGAGGCAAGCAGCATGGGTACCCTCTGCAGTGGGCCCAGCTGTCTCTTCCTCCTCAGGCTCCTCCCCCTCCTCCTCCTCCTCCTCCTCCTCCACACGCTTAGATATAGATATGAGGGTGCTCTGACTATCCAGCGACATACTGTCTTCCCCCGCCTCCGATTCTGCCCGCAAAGCATCAGCCTTTATGCTTTGCAGGGAATTACTCAACAGGCATAGCAGGGGAATGGTGACGCTAATGATTGCAGAATCGCCGCTCACCATCAGGGTGGACTCCTTAAAGTTTCCAAGGACCTGGCAGATATCTGCCATCCAGGCCCACTCCTCTGTAAAGAATTGAGGAGGCTGACTCCCACTACACCGCCCATGTTGGAGTTGGTATTCCGCTATAGCTCTACACTGCTCATACAGCCGGGGCAACATGTGAAGTGTAGAGTTCCAGCATGTGGGCACATCGTAAAGCAGTCGGTGCACTGGCAGATTAAACCGATGTTGCAGGGTGCGCAGGGTGGCAGCGTCCGTGTTGGACTTGCGGAAATGTGCGCTGACCCGGCACACCTTGCCGAGGAGGTCTGACGTGACCTCAGGTCTTCAGAGGGGGAGGCAATTGCAGCCGCAGGACAGGTTGGAAGAGGCAGTGGGGTGGCCAGGGGTAGAGGCAGGGCCAGAGCGAATAATCCACCAGCTGTTTCCCAAAGCACCTCCTCGCGCCAAGCCACCGTGCAGAGGCCAAGGTTCTCTAAAGTGTGGCAGTTTTTCACTGAGACCGCGGACGACCGGCGAACAGTGGTGTGCAACCTTTGTCGTGCCAAGATCAGCCGGGGAGCCACCACCACCAGCATGCGCAGACATATGATGGCCAAGCACACCACAAGGTGGGGCGAAGGCCGTTCACCGCCTCCAGGTTGCGCCACTGCCTCTCCCCCGGGCCCCAACCTGCCACTGAGATCTAACCCACCTCTCACGACACAGGCACGACCGTCTCCTGGCCGGGACCCACACCCTCACCTCTGCTGTCCTCGGCCCCATCCAGCAATGTCTCTCAGTGCAGCGTCCAGCTGTCGCTAAGAGAATCGTTGGAGCGAAAGCGCAAATACGCCGCCACGCACCCGCACGCTGAAGCTTTAAATGTCCACATAGCCAAATTGATTAGCCTGGAGATGCTCCCCTACAGGATTGTGGAAACTGAGGCTTTCAAAAACATGATGGCGGCGGCAGCCCCGCGCTACTCTGTCCCCAGTCGCCACTATTTTTCACGGTGTGCCGTTCCAGCCCTGCATGACCATGTCTCACGCAACATTGTACGCGCTCTCACCAACTCGGTTACTGGCAACCTCCACTTAACAACAGACACGTGGACAAGCACAGGCGGGCAGGGCCACTATATCTCCCTGACGGCACATTGGGTGAATTTAGTGGAGGCTGGGACCGAGTCAGAGCCTGGGACCGCTCATGTCCTACCCACCCCCAGAATTGCGGGCCCCAGATCGGTGCTGGTATCAGCGGCGGTGTATGCCACCTCCACTAAACCTTCCTCCTCCTCCTCCAACGCTACCTCTACCTCGCAATCAACACATGTCAGCAGCAGCACGTCGCCAGCAGTCGGTGTTGCGCGGCAGCACAGCGGTGGTCAAGCGTCAGCAGCCCGTGCTGAAACTACTCAGCTTAGGAGAGAAGAGGCACACGGCCCACGAACTGTTGCACAGTCTGACAGAGCAGACTGAGCGTTGGCTTTTGCCACTGAGCCTCCAACCGGGCATGGTCGTGTGTGACAACGGCCGTAACCTGGTGGTGGCTCTGCAGCTTGGCAGTCTCACGCACATTCCATGCCTGGCCCACGTCTTTAATTTGGTGGTTCAGCAGTTTCTGAAAAGCTACCCACGCTTGTCAGACCTGCTCGGAAAGGTGCGCCGGCTCAGCGCACATTTCCGCAAGTCCAACACGGACGCTGCCACCCTGCGGACCCTGCAACATCGCTTTAATCTGCCAGTGCACCGACTGCTGTGCGACGTGCCCACATGGTGGAACTCTACGCTCCACATGTTGGCCAGGCTCTATGAGCAGCGTAAAGCTATAGCGGAATACCAACTCCAACATCGGTGGCGTAGTGGTAGTCAGCCTCCTCAATTCTTTACAGAAGAGTGGGCCTGGTTGGCAGACATCTGCCAGGTCCTTGGAAACTTTGAGGAGTCTACCCAGATGGTGAGCGGCGATGCTACAATCATTAGCGTCACCATTTGTCTGCTATGCCTCTTGAGAAGTTCCCTGCAAAGCATAAAGGCCGACGCTTTGCGCTCGGAAACGGGAAGACAGTATGTCGCTGGATAGTCAGAGCACCCTCATGTCTATATCTCAGCACGTTTTGGAGGAGGAGGAGGAGGGGGAGGAGCATGAGGAGGAGGGGGAAGAGACAGCTTGCCCCACTGCTGAGGGTACCCATGCTGCTTGCCTGTCATCCTTTCAGCGTGTATGGCCTGAGGAGGAGGAGGATCCTGAAAGTGATCTTCCTAGTGAGGACAGCCATATGTTGCGTACAGGTACCCTGGCACACATGGCTGACTTCATGTTAGGATGACTGTCTCGTGACCCTCGCGTTACACGCATTCTGGCCACTACGGATTACTGGGTGTACACACTGCTCGACCCACGGTATAAGAAGAACCTTTCCACTCTCATACCCGAAGAGGAAAGGGGTTCGAGAGTGATGCTATACCACAGGACCCTGGTAGACAAACTGATGGTAAAATTCACATCCGACAGCGCTAGTGGCAGAAGGCGCAGTTCCGAGGGCAAGGTAGCAGGGGAGGCGCGGAGATCAGGCAGCATGCATAGCGCAGGCAGGGGAACACTCTCCAAGGCCTTTGCCAGCTTTATGGCTCCCCAGCAAGACTGTGTCACCGCTCCCCAGTCAAGGCTGAGTCGGCGGGAGCACTGTAAAAGGATGGTGAGGGAGTACGTAGCCGATTGCACGACCGTCCTCCGTGACGCCTCTGCTCCGTACAACTACTGGGTGTCGAAGCTGGACACGTGGCCCCGAACTCGCGCTGTATGCCCTGGAGGTGCTTGCTTGCCCTGCGGCTAGCGTCTTGTCAGAGAGGGTGTTTAGTGCGGCTGGGGGAATCATCACGGATAAGCGTACCCGCCTGTCAACTGACAGTGCCGACAGGCTTACGCTCATCAAGATGAACAAAGCCTGGATTTCCCCAGACTTCTCTTCTCCACCAGCAGACAGCAGCGGTACCTAAACAATACGTAGGCTGCACCCGCGGATGGAAGCATCGTTCTCTATCACCATAAAAAACGGGGACCTTTTAGCTTCATTAATCTGTGTATTCTATTCATCCTCCTCCTCCTGCTCCTCCTCCTGAAACCTCACGTAATCACGCCGAACGGGCAATTTTTCTTAGGCCCTCAAGGCTCAGTCATATTACTTTTGTAAACAATGTTTATACGTTTCAATTCTCATTAAAGCGTTGAAACTTGCACCTGAACCAATTTTTATTTTAACTGAGCTGCCTCCAGGCCTAGTTACAAATTAAGCCACAGTAAGCTAAGCAATTAATAGGTTTCACCTGCCCTCTTGGTTGGGCATGGGCAATTTTTCTGAGGTACATTAGTACTGTTGGTACACCAATTTTTTTGTGCCCTCGCCTACAGTGTAATCCTAGTAATTTTTATGGGCTTCGCCTGCACTCATGGTACAGCAAGGTGTGTGGGGTTGGCCTACACTTTTGCTACATAAATGTAACTGGGGCCTTGTCCATACTGCAACTACTGAAATGTGAAAGAGACTGTTATCTCCTTAAACTGCTGCAACGGGAATGTTGCTGTGCCCTGTCTTGACTGCTACTACTACTGAAATGGAACTAATACTGTGCTCCCCTTATACTGCTGCTTCGGAATTGTTACTGGGGCCTGTCTTGACTGCTACTATTACTGAAATGGAACTAAGACTGTGCTCCCCCTATACTGCTGCTTCGGAATTGTTACTGGGGCCTGTCTTGAGTGCTACTATTACTGAAATGGAACTAAGACTGCTCCCCCTATACTGCTGCTAGTGATATGTTACTGGGGCCTGTCTGGACTGTTACTACTACTGAAATGGAACTAATACTGTGCTCCCCCTATAATGCTGCTAGTGATATGTTACTGGGGCCTGTTCCTAATGCTACCGCTGAAATGTTACTAATTCTGGGCTCTGCCTATACCGCTGCTAATGCTATGTCACTGGGGTGTAGAAACGGAGGCTTCCCAAAGACATGATGGTGGTGAGGCCATTTCCCACCAACGCAGTTACTGTTAAGGTGCATATAACCACGGACACGTGGAGAGGACACGTAGTGCCTCAAAAACATCCCCCTCCTCCTCCAACAATGAAAACATTCTTGGCAAATACCTTTGCATTGGTCCGTCGGGTGGCAGTCCAAGGATTTCACCTTTAACGACACAACAAGAGAGCCCCCCCACCATCCCCCCGCCACGGCCCACTTAATCCTGGCCACATTCCAAAAAACAACTAAATAAAACCGCGCTACTAGGTCCGCAGTCGCCACCACATTCCCACCAACGTGGTTACTGTTAAGGTACATATTACCAGTCTGACTGGGACATGCACTGTGGGCCGAAGCCCACCTGTATTGTATCTGACGTTACCTCAGCTGTGCTGGGCAATGCAATAGGATTTATTTATGTAACCCAGTGGCTTCCTGGGACCCACCCATGCTGTCGATCCACACCGAGTTGTACCTGCCTGTGTCTACTTAAAAAGAACCCCAGTCTGACTGGGGCATGCAGTGTGGGCCGAAGCCCACCTGTATTTAATCTGACGTTAACTCTGCTGTCCAGGGCACTGCAATGGGATTTGTTTATGTACCCACGGTGGGTTCCAGGGAGCCACCCATGCTTTGGGTCCACACGGACTTTACATTAGGGATTTGTACCTGCCTGTGTCTATGTATTAAAAACCCCGGTCAGACTGGGGCATGCAGTGTGGGCCGAAGCCCACCTGCATTTAATCTGACGTTACCTCAGCTGTGCTGGGCAATGCAATGGGATTTATTTATGTAATGCCGGTGGCTTCCTGGGACCCACTCATGCTGTCGTTACACACGGAGTTGTACCTGCCTGTGTCTACTTAAAAAGAACCCCAGTCTGACTGGGGCATGCAATGTGGGCCAAAGCAAAGCTGTATTTAATCTGACATTAGCTCTACTATCCGGGGCACTGCATTGGGACAAACTACAGGAGCAATACAGCGCTAATGAGACGTGTACAGCTATGCTAGCATTGGAGTCCACTGTAGGCATGCGATTGCTGAGGGTTTGTGCAGAGGCCTATGTCCTGGGTGCAGTGAAAGTCCGCTTCCAGCCTAGGATTGCTGAATCTGTGGGCCGAGGCCTATGCCGTGGGCGCGGTGCAAGTCTGCCATGTTTGGCCACTCAGATCAATTTTTTGTTCATGTCTTGGGTTTCCTAGGACCCACCTAAGCTGTTGGTGCAAACTTAGTTCCCATTGCGGTGTTTGACCTGTCTGGCACAAAGGCACTGACTGACTTGGGTAGGGGGCAGAGCGCTGACGGCTTTCCCCTTGCAGTGTGGATTGAGCTATGCGACACCTTGACAGAATGAATACTGTGTGGCACATGGATTCCCCATTGCTATGCCCACGTTTGCAGCTCCTGACGGAGGTGGCACAGGATTGGAGTTCTCATTGCTTCTGTACAGCATTGTGTGCTATCGCCCCGCCCCTTTTAAAGAGGGTCGCTGCCTGGCCCTGCCAACCCTCTGCAGTGTGTGCCTCCGGTTCCTCCTCATGGCAGACGCACTTATAAATAGACATGAGGGTGGTGTGGCTATGAGGCCAGCGTGTGGCATGAGTGCAGCTGAAGGCTGCGCAGGGACACTTTGGTGTGCGCTGTGGACACTGGGTCGTGCAGGGGGGGTTGGGCAGCATGTAACCCAGGAGAAGTGGCAGGGGAGTGTCATGCAGGCAGTGATTGCGCTTTGTTGGAGGTAGTGTGGTGCTTAGCTAAGGTATGCCTTGCTAATGAGGGTTTTTCAGAAGTAAAAATTGTTGGGGGGCTGGCACTCTTGCCGCTATGGTGACTTAATAGTGGGACCTGGGAACTTGAGATGCAGCTCAACATGTAGCCCCTCGCCTGCCCTATCCGTTTCTGTGTCGTTCCCATCACTTTCTTGAATTTCCCAGATTTTCACAAATGAAAACCTTAGCGAGCATCGGCGATATACAAAAATGCTCGAGTCGCCTATTGACTTCAATGGGGTTCGTTACTCAGAAGGAACCCTCGAGCATCGCGGGAAGTTCGACTCGAGTAACGAGCAACCGAGCATTTTGGTGCTCGCTCATCTCTAGTCATTTTCATGGACTGAGGAGGCTGGGAGGAAGGAGGAGCAGCAGCCAGAGGATTCAGAGTTGCAGCAGTGGACGGTGTAGAAGACTGGGTGGTCGATAGATTGCTGGATGGACTTTCTGCCATCCACGACAGGACCTGCTCACACTGTTCAGTTTTTAATAAAGGTCTGTGACGTGGACCCAAAAATTGTGATATGAAGCTGGGGACCCCAGAAACTGTCCTGTCTCCTACTCCCGCAGCAGCCGGCTGTGATTCGCCTGGACCAGGAACTTGGTCTATACCCACACCCTCTCTTGCAACTCCGCGTCCTCACCCCGCCCCCACGTCCTCTACCCTTACCCCTACCTTTCAGCATGGTGGATTAAGAATTGAGCAGACACTGAGCGGTGTAAAAAATTTTTTTAATTATTGCCGCGCAGTTGGTGCCTGCCAACGGTTATACAACACAAAAAGAAGCCTGAGCTAAATTATAAGGAAGGATGCAAGCAGTACTAGCTGTGCACTATGCAGTTGAGATTCACCTCCAGTCCCACAGGCCACGCAGTAATGTGCACTGGGTTACAAGCAGATGGAAAAAAGGAGTCCTTTTTAAAAATTAGCTTTTTTCCAATAAAATGCAGGCAATGGAGCGTGTATTGAACTCTCCCTCTATGGCTGTCTGGCACCGTACACTGCGCCGGCAGCTGTCTGGTAACCCAGAACGCAGAAAAATATTAGTGCTTTTTAAACGTGCACTTGGAAACAGAGAGCGCTTACGTAACACTAACTGCCCCCAGCAAAAAATTACACTGAAGGCTGAACTGAGGCCTTGCAGTGCACTATGCAGTTGAGATTCACCTCCAGTCCCACAGGCCACGCAGTAATGTGCACTGGGTTACAAGCAGACGGAAAAAAGGAGTCCTTTTTAAAAATTAGCTTTTTTCCAATAAAATGCAGGCAATGGAGCGTGTATTGGACTCTCCCTCTATGGCTGTTTGGCACCGTACATTGCGCCGGCAGCTGTCTGGTAACCCAGAGCGCAGAAAAATATTAGTGCTTTTTAAACGTGCACTTGGTAGCAGAGAGCGCTTACGTAATGCTATCTGCCCCCAGCAAAAAATGACACCGACGGCTGAACTGAGGCCTTGCAGTGCAATGCTGAGGTACTACAACTCCCAGCAACCACGGAGTTAAATGCACGGGTAGACAGGATTCCACACTACCACTGTCCCTGCCTCACCAATACTTCCCCTATACTACTTAGTACAGACTACAGCTTGAGAACGTTATAGCTGTAATGGGACTGCAAGCCCGATATACAAAAAAAAAGGCAAAACTGCTCCCAGCACCCACAACAGTAGTGCACTAGGTGAGCTGTGGCCCTAAGAAGGACCGTTGGGGTTCTTGTAGACGCTAACACTCTCCCTAAACCAGCAACAGCAGCAGCAGCACTCTCCCTAATCTCTGCCAGCTTGTGTCTGAGGCGAGCCGCAGGCGGGGCTGATTTAAATACTCGGGGGTCACTTGATCTCGCCAGCCACTCACTGCAGGGGGGTGGGATAGGGCTGGAACGTCACAGGAGGAAGTTGTAATGCCTTCCCTGCGTTTCTATTGGCCAGAAAATGGCGCAAATCTTTCAGGGAAGGAAATGGAATTGACTCGAACACCGTGTGGTGCTCGGCTCGAGTAACGAGCATCTCGAACACCCTAATACTCGAACGAGTATCAAGCTCGAACGAGCACGCTCGTTCATCTCTAGTGGTGAGTCAGTCAGTGAATCAGTGAGTCAGTGAGGGCTTTCGTCTTTATATATATAGACTAGCTGATATACCCGGCTTCACCCGAGTTAATTTGTTACTGGTGTTTATCTGGTGTTCACAAGGAAAATCCTATGATGTCGTGGTTACTTTAGAGATACCGGGAAAAAAATATGTTCACCATTTTGCATGGTTCTTTGCGTTACCCAGGAAACACCACGTGGAGGCAACCATGCAACGTCTCCTTTATATAAAATGACACCAGGAAGTGAGAGAATTAGATTACGTACATAAAATTTGGAGGCTAATTCTTTTGCGCTTAGAATTAAATAATCGAGTTGGACCAATTAACCTTTCCAATTTATGACATAATCAATGCCTGTGCCAAATTTCAAGTTTCTATGACACCGGGAAGTGAAAGAATTAGATTCCGTATGTAAAATTTGGACGCTAATTGTTTTGCGCTTAGAATTGAATAATTGAGTTGGGACCCATTAGCTTTTCCTATTTATGACATAATCAATGCTCGTGCAAAATTTCATGTTTCTATGACATCAAGAAGTGAGAGAATTAGATTCCGTACGTAAAATTTGGACGCTAATTCTTTTGCGCTTAGAATTGAACAATCGAGTTGGGACCCATTAGCTTTTCCTATTTATGACATAATCAATGCCCATTCCAAATCTCAAGTTTTTATTACACCAAGAAGTGAGAGAATTAGATTTCGTACGTAAATTGTGGATGCTAATTCTTTTGCGCTTAGAATTGAATAATCGAGTTGGGACCCATTATCTTTTCCAATTTATGATAAAATTAATGTTCGTGCCAAATTTCAAGTTTTTATGACATCGGGAAGCGAGAGAATTAGATTCCGTACGTAAAATTTGGACGCTAATTCTTTTGCGCTTAGAATTAAATAATCAAGTTGGGACCCATTAGCTTTTCATATTTATGACATAATCAATGCTCTTGCCAAATCTCAAGTTTTTATTACACCAAGAAGTGAGAGAATTAGATTTTGTACGTAAATTGTAGACGCAAATTCTTTTGCGCTTAGAATTGAATAATCGAGTTGGGACCCATTATCTTTTCCTATTTATGATAAAATTAATGTTCGTGCCAAATTTCAAGTTTTTATGACATCGGGAAGCGAGAGAATTAGATTCCGTACGTAAAATTTGGACGCTAATTCTTTTGCGCTTAGAATTGAATAGTCGAGTTGGGACACATTAGCTTTTCATATTTATGACACAATCAATGCCTGTGCCAAATCTCAAGTTTCTATTACACCAAGAAGTGAGAGAATTAGATTTCGTACGTAAAATTTGGACGCTAATTGTTTTGCGCTTAGAATTGAATAATCAAGTTGGGACCCATTAACTTTTTAAATTCATGACATAATCAATGCCTGTGCCAAATTTCACGTTTCTATGACACGAGAAAGTGAGAGAATTACATTCCGTACGTAAAATTTAGACGCTAATTCTTTTGCGCTTAGAATTGAATAATCGAGTTGGGACCCATTAGCTTTTCTTATTTATGACACTATCAATGCTCGTGCCAAATTTCAACTTTCTATTACACCAAGAAGTGAGAGAATTAGATTCCGTACATAAAATTTAGACGCTAGTTCTTTTGCACTAGAATTGAATAATCGAGTTGGGACCCATTAACTTTTCCTATTTATGACATAATTGATGCTCGTGCCAAATTTTAAGTTTCTATTTCATTGGGAAGTGAGAAATTTAGATTATGTATGTAAAATTTCGACGCAAATTCTTTTGCGCTAGAATTAAATAATCGAGTTGGGGCCTCTTTACTTTTCCTATTTTGGACATAATCTATGCTCTTACCAAATTTCATGTTTCTACCATATCGGGAAGTTGGAAAATTAGTGGCGAGTGAGTCAGTGAGTGAGTCAGTGAGTCGAGTCAGTCAGTGAGTCAGTGAGTCAGTGAGGGCTTTCCTCTTCATATATATAGATAACGCGCTCAATCATACAAGTAAATACGCCTATTTTAATCCCTGCGTATTCTTCCTTAGGTATGAGAGAATATACCGTGCTCCATCATTCAAGTGAATATGCTTATTTTAAATTTTCCTGGCCTCGCTCTCCAAGTGTATTAGGGCAAACTACACACTATCACATAGGAGAGTGCCCCGGGCGTGCTCCCTCAAAGTGTAGAGGAGCACACAGTGTCCTGCTATACAGCCCAAGTCGGCCATACTAAAAAATTAACCCTCACAGAATCTGTCTCTTGGTCTTGTGTACACAGTCTTTAACCGTCTCAAACACAACATTCACAGCATACAGAATTCCCCCCAGACAGGTTACACGGTGGAAATCTCGAGTAGGCAGAACTACATTACCTGCCTTTCAGTGATTTATTAGAAGTCTGACATAGGGACGGGCAGATAAACAGGTAGAAGTCAGTTCACTCAGGTAGATTAACATAAAGTAATCTTACCGTGTTCTGTAGATTTTCGGGCCCCTGAGTTCCGCGTGTAATATGCCAATATATTTTCCAGACTAAAGAAATCACAGTCTGCTCGGCCACAACCAGGGATGCCAGCTGAACTGGATGCTATTTTCTCCAGCAGGTTCTGGGGTATTCTGTAGCTTCCTAATTATGTAGTATGGCATGCGTACGCCTTGCAATAACCAGTCACACACAAGCTATAGGTCTCGGGTCTAAACTGGATCTGGGTGTACAATGCTCAGAGCCTCATGTTTATTGAAACACATAATACCTATCCTTTATGGGCGTATAACATAATACATCAATAACATATTGTATTTTCATTCATTGGGCCATATAGAATTCCCCGCCCCTCCCCACACCCCTCTCAAGTCCAGTGTATGAGCCAATCTTTGTCTCCTCAACAAGTGGTCAGGCAAAAGCAGCTTCTTTGTCTCAGAAGTTGAGGGTGGGGGAGGGCTGGGAAAATGTCCAAAGTGGATACAGTTCTTCAGTCTTACAGTATAGCATTGTGACTTTAACCCTTAAGATGCTGTAGAGGAGCTTTACATTAGGCTAACATTATAGCACACATCCTTCACCATGCCATTGTCCAGCAATTACCATAATGAAATTGTGTGGCCATTAACCTCTACAGAGTTAAAGTCACTACAGCTGCGTAATATATCTAGTTTATACAAATCAATAGACATTTTACGCTAACTAATCATCATGTCTACAACACTTCTGTCACAGATGTGGCAGATGTAGCAGCAGTGAATTATTTTAACTAGCGGGGGCGTACAATGCTAAGAGCCTCAGGTATATTGAAACACATAATACCTGCCCTTTATGGGCGTATAACATAATACATCAATAACATATTGTATTTTCATTCGTTGGGCCATATAGAATTCTCTGTCCCTCCCCACACCCCTCTCAAGTCCAGTGTATGAGCCAGTCTTTGTCTCCTCAACAAGTGGTCTGGCAAAAGCAGCTTCTTTGTCTCAGAAGTTGAGGGTGGGGGAGGGCTGGGAAAATGTCCAAAGTGGATACAGTTCTTCAGTCTTACAGTATAGCATTGTGACTTTAACCCTTAAGAGGCTGCAGAGGAGCTTTACATTAGGCTAATTATATAGCACACATCCTTCACCATGCCATTGTCCAGCAATTATCATAATGAAATTGTGTGGCCATTAACCTCTACAGAGTTAAAGTCACTGCAGCTGCATAATACATCTAGTTTATACAAATCAATAGACATTTTACGCTAACTAATCATCATGTCTACAACACTTCTGTCACAGATGTGGCAGATGTAGCAACAGGGAATTCTTTTAACTAACGGGGATGAGGGAAACATCTGCCGCATGAAGCAGATGTGTTCTTCATCCCCGCGGGGGTCACAACAGCGGCGGACAGGTAAGTATATTTTTTATTTATTTATTTTTTTACACCTAAAGTGCCGTCAGACAATTGTCTTCAATGGAGCCGCCGGCAGCAGCCGCGGCTCCATTGAAAACAATGCGTGCATTCCCTATGGTGCACGCATGTCCTATCTTTGCAGACACACGCCTGTAAAGCACGGACATGTGAACACACCATAGGGAATGCTATGTTGCAAATAGAAGTGTGTTTTTGTGCGTGCGTATGCACGCACAAAAACACGCTCATGCGAAGCCAGCCTTACTGTTGCCCTAATACGCTTTCGGCTTGATTACTGCAACTCTCCACTGATCAGTCTTTCCCTCTATAAACTCTTGCCTCTCCAATCCCACCTGAATGTAGCAGCCAGGCTAATCTTTTTGTCAAGCCGCTACACTGAAGCCTCCACCCTGTGCCAGTCACTACACTGAAGCCTCCACCCTGTGCTAGTCACTACACTGAAGCCTCCACCCTGTACCAGTCACTACACTGAAGCCTCCACCCTGTGCCAGTCACTACATTGATTCCTCCGCTCTGTGCCAGCCACTAGACTGATGCCTCCACCCTGTGCCAGTCACTACACTGGAGCCTCCACCCCATGCCAGTAACAATACTGAAGCCTCCACCATGTGCCAGTAACAATACTGAAGCCTCCACCCTGTACCAATCACTACACTGAAGCCTCTACCCTGTGCCAGTCACTACGTTGATGTCTCCACACTGTGCCAGCCACCACACTGATGCCTCCATTCTGTGCCAGTCACTACACTGAAGCCTCCACCCTGTGCCAGTCACTACATTGATGCCTCTACCCTGTGCCAGCAACTACACTGATGCCTCCACCTTGTGCCAGTCCCTACACTAACATTAATGCCTACACCCTGTGCCTGTCACTACTCTGGCTGCCTCACTCTCATCCCTAAAGCTCTCCACAGTGCTGCACAGCCTCATATCTCCTCCCTCATTTCTGACAACTGCCCTAGCCATGCTTTCCACTCTGCTAAGGATCTTAGACTAAATTCCAGTTTAATCCAAACTTCTCACCCCTGCTTCCAAGATTTTTGTGGAGCTGCACTGATTCTCTGGAATGTGCTACCCCAGACAATTAAGTTTACACTTCAAGCCCATAGCTTTAAGCATGCCATAAAAACACATCTTTTAAGGAGGCATATCACATTCTGTAATTTAAGCCCATCTCCATCTACCCTGCTTCTACACTCCCCCCTTGGAACCCTCACCCCTTTCTTCCTACTACATTCCCCACACAGCTTACTTCACCCCTTATCTTATTATTTCCGAACATGGCTGGTGATAGACTCACACAACTTTATGTATGTATAGCACCCTATGTGTATACTTATATTTTGTGAGCTCTTGCGAACAGGGCTCTCACGCCATTGCTCAAGCCTCGCATGAGTTTAATTATATATGTCGTGACTCATTTTTTGTACGTTTACCCCAGTTTCTAAAGCGCTACAGAATATGTTGATGCTATACAAATAAAGATTGTTATCATTTATTGTTGGGTTAATACATGCAGTGGTAATATCACTTGCTCTATGATTAAAGTGTATTATGGAGCTTTGTGATTAACGAGAGACTGTTATATCATTACAGTAACATTAAAGCTATTCTTACTTTTAGTTAAAGCTACTGTAGTTAGATTGTCTAATGTTTTCATAATAATTGCTTAACTTTTTGCAAGTGACAAAACTTTCTGTTGCTATTTCAATCTCCAAGTTATTTGTTATAATAAAAATATATATTTTTGTAAGCCTGGTAAGTAGAGATGAGCGAGCACCAAAATGCTCGGGTGCTCGTTACTCGAGTCAAACTTTTCGTAATGCTCGAGAGCTTGTTTCGAGTAACAAACCCCATTGAAGTCAATTGGGAGACTCGAGCATTTTTCAAGATGACCGATGCTCCGCATAGGGGAGGTTGTGTGAATCACTTGAAAACATCAGAAAGTCATGGAAACACCACAGAAACTGATAGGGAATGGGAGGGGCAGCGTGCATGGTGCATCTGAGGCTCCCAGGTCGCACTATTAAGCCAAATTGTGGGCAAGAGCCTGGCGGTTACCCCCATAACAATTTACCTGGGACAGACCATAAGCAGTAAGGCACACGCACTGGCACATCTTAGCTAAGCATCACACTAGCTCCAACCAAGGACAATCACTGCCTGCGGGTGACACCGCTGCCTCTTCTCCTGGGTTACATGCTGGCATTGCTGTCCAATCCCCTGCCCGAGCCTGCGTTCATAGCACACACAAAATTTTTCCTGTGCAGCGTTCAGCTGCCCTCATGCCACACGCTTGCTTCATAGCCACACCCTCATGTCACTGCAGAGGGTTGGCAGGGCCTGGCAGCGACCCTCTTTGAAATTGTTGGCAATGGCCCACAATGCTGATGAGAATTGCTGATAAATTAACGTACGATCATAATTCCAATCCCGTGCCACCTCCGTCACAAAATTGTCAGGAGCCGCAAACGTGAGCATAAAGGGGTCTCAGATGCCAGTACTTCTACACATCTCCACAATGCAGCAGCGCATACTAACACCAAAGATTGGTTTGGACCAGGAGGTGTCACAAAAGTATCCACCACAGGTATACAGTGACCCTGTGACAGTCTTATTAAATCAGTTCCGCTTCCTGTGAATGCTCCAATCCAGTATCTCGGATAACTGTGATAACACAAAACACTAGAAATAATACATGCAGACCAACGCTGACCCCCAGGGAAGTGTTCGTTTATCACACCTAAACCAATCCGGCTGTTTACCACCCAGGGCATTATATGTCTGCGGACATCCAAAAACAGGCAGTGTAGAATGAGTTGACCTGTAATACAGCTGGGATGTTTGCGAAAGCCTAGTGTGCACTACTACACGCAACAAACGTGGTTATAAAGCAGACTCGGATGCTTGTACTGCTCATTAAATCAGTTATGCTTCTTTTGATTGGTCCAAAACAGTGTCTCAGATTACTGTGGTAACACGAGAGCAAATACATGTCGACCAGCGCTGATCCCAGACCCCAAGAAGGAGGAGAAGGTGGCATAATAAGCCCGGTAGGACCAACAGTTCTCTGTGTGGGAAGCACGTGAGCAGGCCCAGGGTCAGACTCGGTCCCAGCCTCCACCTGGTTGACCCAATGTGCCATCAGTTACGGTTTCTTTCATCATTCCAATGACTGGATGAAACACAAAGAAATTCCAAAGGCCAAACCTGGCACAGTTGCATCCCCCCCAGGACCTTGGCCTCTGCCCACACCCTCAACAGTGGTGGGCATAAAGCGGACTTGGATGCTAGTACTGCTGTGAACATCCTATTAATTCAGTTATGCTTCTTTTTATTGGTCCAAACCAGTGTCTCAGATAACTGTGGTAACAGGAGAGCAAATATATGTCGACCAGCGCTAATCCCCAGACCCCAAGCAGGAGGAGGAGATGGCATAATAAGCCAGAAAAAAAACAAGATCGAGGTAGGACCCACAACCCTCTGTGTGGGAAGCACGTGAGTGGGCCCAGAGTCAGACTCGGTCCCAGCCTCCACCTTGTGTGACCCAATGTGCCGTCAGTTACGGTTCCTTTCATCGCTCCAAAGACTGGATGAACCACAAAGAAATTCCACAGGCCAAACCTGGCACAGTTGCATCCCCTCCAGGACCGTGGCCTCTGCCCACACCCTCAACAATCGTGGGCTTAAAGCGAACTCGAATGCTAGTACTGCTGTAAACGTCTCATTAAATCAGTTATGGCTCCTTTCATCGTTCCAAAAACTGGATGAACCACGAAGAAATTCCACAGGCCAAACCAGGCACAGTTGCATCCCCCCCCCCCCCCCAGGACCTCGGCCTCTGCCCACAGCCTCAACAATGGTGGGCATAAAGCAGACTTGGATGCTAGTACTGCTGTGAACGTCTCATTAATTCAGTTAGGCTTCTTTTTATTAGTCCAAACCTGTGTCTTAGATAACTGTGGTAACACCAGAGCAAATCCATGTTGACCAGCGCTGATCACTAGACCCCAAGCAGGAGGAGAAGATGGCATAATAAGCCCGAGAAACTGTGACCGAGGTAGGACCCGCAATTCTCTGTGTTGGAAGCACGTGAGCGAGCCCAGGGTCAGACTCGGTCCCAGTCTCCACCTTGTGTGACCCAATGTTCTGTCAGTTACACCGCTATGGGAAACCCTTGTGTACCCACACAATTTATTCTGTGTATGGGTCAGATAGCTGAACACCGCTATGAGAAACCCTTGTGTACCCACACAATTCATTCTGTGTATGTGTCAGATAGCTGAAAACCGCTATGAGAAACCCGTGTGTACCCACAGTATAGGCGAACTCCTAAAACCTTTCAGTAGCAAGAGTATAGGCGAACTCCTGAAACCTTTCTGTAGCATGGAGTATAGGCGAACCCCTGAAACTTTTCTGTAGCCAGAGTATAGGCGAACCCCTGAAACCTTTCTGTAGCCAGAGTATAGGTGAACCCCTGAAACCTTTCTGTAGCCAGAGTGTAGGCGAACCCCTGAAAGATTTCTGTAGCATGAGTATAGGTGAACCCCTGAAACTTTTCTGTAGCCAGAGTATAGGCGAACCCCTGAAACCTTACAGTAGCCAGAGTTTAGGTGAACCCCTGAGACCATTCTGTAGCAAGAGTATAGGAAAACCCCTGAAACATTTCGGTACCAAGAGTATAGGCAACCCCCTGAAACATTACTGTACCAAGAGTATAGGCGAACCCCTAAAACCTTTCTGTAGCAAGAGTATAGGCGAACGCCTGAAACATTTCTGTAGCAAGAGTATAGGCAAAACTCTAAAACATTTCTGTAGCAAGAGTATAGGCGAACCCCTGAAACATTTCTGTAGCAAGAGTATAGGTGAACCCCTGAAACCTTTCTGTAGCAAGAGTTTAGGCGAACCCCTGAAAATTGGTGTACCATGAGGATAGGCAAATAGCTCAAACATTTATTTACTAAGAGTATAGGCGAAGCCCTGAAAAATTGGTTTGCTGTGAGTATAGCGTACGCCCAGAACAATTAGTTTGCTATGAGTTTGGACGAAGCGTGGAAAAATTGGCTTGCTCTGAGTATAGGCGAAGTGCGCAAAAATGTGTGTACCAAGAGTACAGGTGTACCCCTGAAAAATTGGTTTACCCACGGTGGAGGTGAAACCCAGAAACATTTTTTAAAGATAGAGCTCGTAGTTGTTTAATTTGCAAACAGAGCCTGGAGGCAGCCCTTGGAAAAAATTTGTTTTAACAGAACCTTTTGGCCCTCTGAAAAATTGGCTGTTCAGCGAGATGACATGCTGGTTTAGGAGAAAGAAGATCAGACAGGGATAAACCAAGCAACTTCTCCCCTTTTTTGGGGTGATATAGGATGCATGGTTCTGCTGTTCTAGCTGAAAGAATCTTTATGTTCCGCTGCTTTCCACCGGTGGAGAAGAGAAATCTGGGGAAATCCCCTATTTGTTCATCTTAATGAGTGTAAGCCTGTTGGTGCTGTCAGTTGATGGTCCCCCCAGCAGCAATAAACACCCTCTCAGATAACACACTTGCAGCAGGGCAGGCCAGCACCTCCAAGGCGTACAGCGCGAGTTCGTACCAGGTATCCAGCTTTGACATCCAATAGTTGTATGGAGCAGAGGGATCATGAAGGACAGTGGTACGGTCAGCAATGTACTCCCTGACCATCTTTTTACACTGTTCCCTCCGACTCAGCCTAGACTGCGGAGTAGTGACACAGTCTGGCTGGGGAGCCATAAAACTAGCAAAGGCCTTGGAGAGTGTTCCCCTGCCTGCGCCGGACATGCTGACTGATCCACTTGCCTCCCCTACTACTTGGCCCTCGGAACTGCGTCTTCTGCCGCTAGCGCTGTCAGATGGGAACTTTAGCATCACTTTTTCCACCAGGGTCCTGTAGTATGGCATCACTCATGTGCCCCTTTCCTCTTCGGGAATGAGAATGGAAAGGTTCTCCTTATATCGTGGGTCTAGAAGGGTGTACACCCAGTAATCCATGTTGGCCAGAATGTGTCTAATACGAGAGTCACGGAAAAGGCAGCCTAACATGAATTCAGCCATGAGTGCCAGAGTCCCAGTGTTCTCACTAGGAGGATGACTTTCATGATCCACCTCCGCTTCAGCCCATACATGGTGCACAGATGTGAGGGAATTAGCATGGGTACCCTCTGCAGTGTGGCCAGCAGTCTCTTCCCCCTCCTCCTCCTCCTACAATACGTGCTGAGAAACAGTCGTGAGGGTGGTCTGGCTATCTAGCGACATACTGTCATCCCCCATCTCCTGTTCTAACTGCACAGTGTCGGCCTTTATGATTAGCAGAGAACTTCTCAGCAGGCAAAGCAGCGGGATGGTTATGCTGATAATGGCTGCGTCGCCGCTCACCATTTGTGTAGACTCCTCAAAGTTTCCGGGGACCTGACAGATGTCTGCCATCCATGCCCACTCCTCTGTGAAGAACTGCGAAGGCTGACTACCACTCTGCCGGCCATGTTGCAGCTGGTGTTCTACAATGGCTCTACACTGCTTGTACAGCCTGGCCAACATGTGCAATGTAGAATTCCAGCGCGTGGGCACGTCACACAGCAGTCGGTGCACTGGCAACTGGAAGCGCTGTTGCAGTGTCCTGGGGGTGGCAGCATCTGTGGTGGACTTCCTGAAATTTGCGCACACACGACGCAACTTGGTGAGCAGGTCAGACAAATGGGGGTAGTTTTTCAGAAAGCGCTGGACCACCAGATTGAACACATGGGCCAGGCATGGCACGTGTATTAGTCTTCCAAGCTGCAGAGCCACCACCAGGTTACGGCCATTATCACAAACAACCATGCCTGGTTGGAGGTTCAGCGGCGAAAGTCACTGGTCGGTCTGCTCTGTCAAACCCTGCAACAGCTTTTGGGCGGTGCACCTCTTCTCTCCCAAGCTGAGTAGTTTCAACACGGCCTGCTGACGCTTGTTCACTGCAGTGCTGCACCTCGAGCTACCAACTGCCGGCAACATGCTCACATGTGGTAATAGAGAGGTAGAGGGGGTGGAGGAGGAGGGGGTGTTTGGAGGAGGTGGCATCATACACCGGTGAAACCTTCACCGAGGTAGGACCCACAATCCTCAGTGTGGGTAGCACGTTAGCAGACCCAGGGTCAGACTCTGTCCCAGCCTCCACCAAGTTCATCCAATGTGCCGTCAGGGAGATGTAGTGTCCCTGCCCACCAGCACTTGTCCACGTGTCCGTCGTTAAGTGGACCTTCCCAGTAACTGCGTTGGTGAGGGCACGGTTTATGTTGCGTGAGACGTGCTGGTGTAGGGCGGGGATGGCACACGGGAAAAATAGTGGCGACTGGGGTCCGAGTACCGAGGGACCGCCGCCACCATCATGTTGCGGAAAGCCTCCGTTTCCACTAGCCTGTATGGCAGCATCTCCAGGCTGAGCAGTTTAGTGATATGCACGTGTAAAGATTGTGCATGCGGGTGGGTGGCCGCTTAACAGCTTTCGTTCCAATGATTGGGTTAGCGACAGCTAAACGCTGCGCTGGGACACATTGGTGGAGGCAGTGGAGGACCATGGAGGTGAGGGTGTGGGTGCAGGCCTGGAGGCGCTTGTGCCTGCACCCTGGGAGGGGGATTGCATCTCTGTGCCAGGTTGTGACACTGGGGAAGAGGCAGTGGTGTGACCCGCATGCGGTGAATGGCCTTCGTTCCACCTCGTGGGGTGCTTAGCCATCGTATGCCTATGCATGCTGGTGGTGGTCAGGCTGGTAATGGTCACTCTCCGGCTGATCTTCGTGTGGCACAGGTTGCACACCACTGTTCGTCGGTCGTCCAGGCTCTCATTAAAAAACCTCCAGATTTTCGAACACCTAGCCCTCTGCACAGAGGCTTCCCGCAAGGGGATGCTGTGGGGAACAGTTGATGGATTCTTTGCTCTGGCCCTGCTTCTCCCCCTGGCCACCCCACTGCCTCTTCCAACCTGTTCTGCTGCAGCACTTGCCTCCCCCTCTGAAGCCCTGTCTGCAGTAGGCTTTGCAAGCCAGGTGGGGTCGGTCACCTCATCGTCCACCAGCTCTTCCTCTGATTCCTCAGTCTGCTCCTCCCTTAGACTTACTGCCCTAACAACCACCTCGCTAACAGACCACTCTGTCTCATCCTCATCATCCACAAATAGCTCTTGAGACTAATTTGAGTAATTCGAAGTCCCCACATTTTTTGCATCGGTCACAACAAACTCTTCACGTGGCTGTGGAACCATTATTTCAGACTCAGGGCAGGGACCCGAGAAGATTTCTTGGGTGTATGCCTGTTCATCATAATCTCTCCTTTTCCTGGAGTGACCAGGCTGGGAGGAAGGAGGAGCAGCCTGTAGATTCAGAGGTGCATTCCCTTAGGTGGCGTGAGTGGACTGCGTGGAAGACTGGGTGTTGGATAAAGTAGTGGAGACGTTATCTGCTATCCATGTCAGCACCTGATCGCACTGCTGTGCTTTTAATAATGGTCTACCACGAGGACCTGCAAAATGTGACATGAAGCTGGGGAGTGGAGATACACGGCGCTCTACCAATCCCTCAGCAGCAAGCACTGTTTCACCCCGCCCAGGACCTCGGCCTCTACCCACACCCTTATCAGGACACCGACATCTTCGGCCTCGACCCTTACCCCTATTCTTCATCATGTAGGATGAAGAATAGAGTAGGGCCAGAAAAAATGTAATCAGTGGATACCGCTGATCCCTGGGGCTAATTCACCGCCCACAGAGACTGGTAGATTTGAGAGACTCTGACCAAGACCAGAATAAATGTAACCAGTGTATAACGCTGAGACTTAGGCCTTATTCTTCATGTAGGATGAAGAATAGAGTAGGGCCAGAAAAAATTTAATCAGTGGATACCGCTGATCCCTGGGGCTAATTCACCGCCCACAGAGACTGGTAGATTTGAGAGACTCTGACCAAGACCAGAATAAATGTAACCAGTGTATAACGCTGAGACCTAGGCCTTAAGACTTTGAGCAAGGCCAGAAAAAATTAACCCACTGTATAGCTATGAGAACTACGGCTAATTAACCGCACACAGAGAATGGTAGCTTATATAGACTTTGAGCAAGGCCTGAAAAAATTAACCCACTGTATAGCGATGAGAACTAGGCCTAATTCCCTGCACACACAGATTCTTAGTTTTTATAGACTTTAAGCAAGGCCAGAAAAAATTAACCCACTGTATAGCGATGAGAACTACAGCTAATTCACTGCACACAGAGACTAGTAGCTTTTATAGACTCTGCAGAGGGCCAGAAAAAAATAACCCACTGTATAGTGATGAGAACTTAGGCTAATTAAATGCACGGAGAGACTGGTAGCTTTTTTAGACTCTGAACAAGGACAGAGAAAATGTAAATTAAAAATGGTAAATTCCTATGTACTCTGTGTACACCCCTGGCAGTGCACTGCATAAAACCTCTACCAGTGGGCAGAACACATCCGGGATGCTTGAAAAAAGAAATTGGTGCACTACTGGTCCCAGCCAGCCAAAATGCTAATGTATACAATGAGAAGCAGCCTTAAGAAGGACTGTTGGGTTCTTGAAGCCAGGATCTCTGCCTAACCGCAACCTACACTAACATTTTCCCTATCTCAGCAGCTCTTTCCCTAACCTCTGCCAAGCATGCGTCTGAGGCGAGCCGCGGGCGTCACCAGTCTAAGTAATCGGCGGTCACCTGATCCTGCCAGCCACTCACTGCTGTAGACGTGAAGAGGGTTGGCACGTCACAGCAGGAGGTGGTAATGCCTTCCCTGCATGTTTAGTGGCTAAAAAATGGCGTTAAACATGCGGGGAGGGAAAATGAAATTTACTCAATCACCGCGAGCATCTCGAGTAGCCTAATACTAGATCGAACATCAAGCTCGGACGAGTGAGCTCGCTCATCACTACTGGTAAGCCTGGTGTCCACATCCTACCCTGGTTCCTGTGTCACCTGCCCCTACCACAACATATATACAGTGATAAGTGGAAGTTGCAGAACACAAAGAGTGCAACATTTTTAATTTAATTCTATTGTAAAATAAATTGTTAACCTAAAATACATATATTTAAAGTGGTTTTAGAGACATTTAAAAAAATTAGGGACTAAAAATAATGTGAAATAAAGAAAACAACAAGTACTCTCCCATTTTAGCAGTGCTGTAGCTGTGCTACCCGCCGCTCAGAACCTGTAAGAAGCAGTGTGTGGTCACATGCTGTTCAATGTGCACGTGTCCACTCAACCGATCATAGGCTTTAGCACCCATGGAATAATCACTGCTGATTGGCTGAGCAGTCACCTGCACGATGAACAGCACATCACTACCCTATGCTTCCTCTGGATTCTGAGTAGTGGGTACTAGGGTTGCGATGCTGGTCAAGGAGCAGCTGGAATAGATGAGTATTCACTCTTTTCTCAAGTTCACACTATTATAAGCTCTTAAAAACTTTTCTTTAAGTCTTGGAAAAAAACATTTGTGTGAAAAAAATTTACTCCCCTAAGGTGTACATAGCCTTTACATCCCCCATCATCTAATGTGATCTAAGTTCATCCTATCCAAGTCTGTACATTAAAGTTGACACAGTTGTGCTGCAGAAAACCGCAGCCTTTTGTGTATTTACTAACAAACTGAGAAATCTGCAATATTGTTTATATAGACTCCACCAAAAATGTAAATAAATATAGTATTTTTTTAATAATAATATAGCATTATAGTAATATAGTATTATAGTAGGGAATGTAGGTTTATCTGATCTTTGAATATGCCTTCTAATCCAGACCTTAGAGAAAAGGGTGCTAACTAGAGATGAGCGAGCACCAAAAAGCTCGGGTGCTCGTTGCTCGAGTCGTACTTTCCACGATGCTCGAGAGTTCGTTTCGAGTAACGAACCCCATTGAAGTCAATCGGTGACTCTAGCATTTTTGTATGGAACCGATGCTCCGCTAAGGTTTTCATTTGTGAAAATCTGCAAAACCTAAGAAAGTGATGGAAACGACACAGAAACAGATAGGGCAGGCGAGGGGCAACATGCAGGGCTGCATCTCAGGTTCCCAGGTCTCACTATTAAGCCACAATAGTGGCAAGAAAGTGATGGAAACGACACAGAAACAGATAGGGCAGGCGAGGGGCAACATGCAGGGCTGCATCTCAGGTTCCCAGGTCTCACTATTAAGCCACAATAGTGGCAAGAGTGAGCCCCCCCCCCATAACAATTTTTACTTCGGACAAACCCTCATTAGCAAGGCACATCTTAGCTAAGCACCACACTACCTCCAACCAAGCACAATCACTGCGTGCGGGACACACCGCTGCCTCTTCTCCTGGGTTACATGCTGCCCAACCCTCCCACACGACCCTGCGTCCACAGCGCACACAAAAGTGTCCCTGCGCAGCCTTCAGCTGCCCTCATGCCACACGCTCGCTTCATAGCTACACCACCCTCATGTCTATTTATAAGTGCGTCTGCCATGAGGAGGAACCGGAGGCACACACTGCAGAGGGTTGGCAGGGCCAGGTAGCGACCCTCTTTAAAAGGGGTGGGGCGATAGCCCACAATGCTGTAGAGAATCGATGAGAAATTGACATTCGATCTTCATTCCAATACTGTGCCACCTCCGTCAGGAGCTGCAAACATGGGCTTAAAGGGGACTCAACTGCCAGCCCAGCACTTCTACACAGCTCCACAATGCAGCAATACTCTGTGTGGGAAGTATGTGAGCGGGCCCTGGGTCAGCCTCTTTCCCAGCAAACCCCTTGTGTGGCCCAAGGTGCTGCGATTGACATAGCAATGGGGACTCCATGTGTCCACACACTACTCATTCTGTTTGGGTGTCAGATACCTCATCGACAACGCAAGGGGTAAACCATCTGCACTCTGCACCCTACCCAAGTCTCTCAGTGTTTTGGGGACAGACAGGTAAAACACCTCAATGGGAATTCTGTGTGCACCCACAGCATGGGTGGCTAGCAGGAACCCACAGATGGTACATAAAGAAATCCCATTGCAGTGCCCCGCATAGCTCAGGTTACGTGAGAGAAAATACATGTTGGCTTCGGCCCACACTCCATGCCCTAGTCAGTCTGGGTTTTTTTTAAGTGCCAGGCAGGTACAACTCCGCTATGGCAAGTCTGTGTGCACCCACAGCATGGGTGGCTAGCAGGAACCCACAGACGGTACATAAAGAAATCCCATTGCAGTGCTCGGATAGCTCAGGTTACGTGAGAGAAAATACATGTTGACCTCGGCCCACAATCCATGCCCTAGTCAGTCTAGGTTTTCTGGGGGGCCGGATAAGTAGAACACCACGATGGGAAGACTTAGTGCACCCATAGTATACACAGACCCCTGTAATATTCCTGTAGCAAAGGTATAAGCTGACACCAGTAACAGTTATTTTGCAGAAGTCTAGGGAGACCCCAGTAACATTTCTGTAGTAGCAGTATAGACAGACCCCAGCAACATTTCTGTAGTAACAGTATAGACAGAGCTGAGTAACATTTCTGTAGTAACAGTATAGGCAGACCCCTGTAACATTTCTGTAGCAAAAGTATAGGGGTAAAATTTACGTGCCAGAAGTATAGGTAGACCCTAGTAACATTTTAGTAGCAAAAGTATACGCAGACCCCGTAGTAACATTTATGTAGCAGCAGTATTGGCAGACCCCTGTAACATTTCTGTAGCAAAAGTATAGGGGTAAAATTTACGTGCCAGAAGTATAGGTAGACCCTAGTAACATTTTAGTAGCAAAAGTATACGCAGACCCCGTAGTAACATTTATGTAGCAGCAGTATTGGCAGACCCCTGTAACATTTCTGTAGCAGCAGTATAGGCAGACCCCTGTAACATTTGTGTAGCAGCAGTATATGCAGACCCCTGTAACTTTCTTGTAGCAGAAGTATAGGCAGAGCCCAGTATTTGTAACATTTCAGTAGTAACAGTATAGACAGAGCCGAGTAACATTTCTGTAGTAACAGTATAGGCAGAACCCAGTAACATTAATGTAGCAGCAGTATAGGCAGACCCCTGTAACATTTACGTGCCAGAAGTATAGGCAGACCCCAGTAACATTTTAGTAGCAGACATATACGCAGACCCCCTAGTAATATTTATGTAACAGCAGTATTGGCAGACCCCTATAACATTTACATGGCAGAAGTATAGGCTGACCCCTGTAACATTTACATGGCAGAAGTATAGGCTGGCCCCTGTAACATTCAAGTGGCAGCAGTATAGGCAGACTCCTGTAACATTTCAGTGGCAGCAGTATAGGCAGACCCCTGTAACTTTCTTGTAGCAGAAGTGTAGGCAGGCAGACCCCAGTAACATTTCTGCAGTAATAGTATAGGCCAACTTCTGAAACATTGGGATACCATGAGCGTAGGTGAAGGCCGGAAAAATTAGTTGGTTAAGAGTGTAGGCGTGGGCCCCAAAAATAAGTGTACCAAAAGTACCTCTGAAAAATTTATCAGCCGAGAGGGCAGGTGAAACCCATAAACATTTTTTTTAAAGATACAGCTCACTGTTGCTTAATTTGTAACAAAGCCTGTAGGCAGCCCTGTTGAAAAAATTGGTTCATGTTACAGTCTCAATACTTTTGAAACTTTGAAAAATTGTAAAAACATTGGTAGAGGTAGATGAGCCTTTTGGGCCGCAGAAAAATTGGACGTTCAGCGCAATGACATGTTGTTTCTGGATGAGGAGTAGCAGGAGGAGGACTAATGTCAGAGAAAGATTGACAAAGATAAATGCCCCGGTTTCCCGGTGATAGAGAAGAGTGCTTTTATCTGCGGTTGCAGCGAAAAGAATCTTTAGGTTCCGCTGCTCTCCGCCGGTGGAGAAGAGAAGTCTGGGGCAATCCAGGCTTTGTTCATCTTTATGAGTGTAAGCATGTCGGCACTGGCAGTTGACAGGCGGGTACGCTTGTTCGTGATGATTTCACCAGCTGCACTAAACAACCTCTCTAACAAGACACTAGCGGCATGGCAAGCCAGCACCTCCAGGGCATACAGTGCAAGTTCGTGCCACGTGTCCAGCTTTGACACCCAATAGTTGTATGGCGCAGAGGCATCACGGAGGATCGGTACGATCGGCTACGTACTCCCTCACCATCTTTTTACAGTGCTTCCTCTGATTCAGCCTTGACTGGGGAGTGGTGACGCAGTCTTGCTGGGAAGCCATAAAGCTGGCAAAGGCCTTGGAGAGTGTTCCCCTGCCTGCGCTGAACATGCTGCCTGATCTCCACGCCTCCCCTGCTACTTGGCCCTCAGAACTGCGCCTGCTGCCACTAGCGCTGTCAGATGAGAAGTTTACCATCAATTTGTCCACCAGGGCCCTGTGGTATTGCATCACTCTCAAACCCCTTTCCTCTTTGTGAATGAGAATGGAAAGGTTCTCCTTGTACCATGGGTCAAGCAGGGTGTACACCCAGTAATCCATAGTGGCCAGAATGCGTCTAACACAAGGGTCATGAGAAAGGCAGCCTAACATGAAGTCAGCCATGTGTGCCAGGGTACCAGTATGCAACACATCGCTGTCCTCACTAGGAAGATCACTTTCAGGATCCTCCTCCTCCTCCACAGCCCATACACGCTGAACAGATGAGATGCAAGCAGCATGGGTACCTTTTGCAGTGGGCCCAGCTGTCTCTTCCCCCTCCTCCTCCTCCTGCTCCTCCCGCTCCTTTTCTTCCAAAACGCGCTGAGATATAGACATGAGGGTGCTCTGACTTTCAAGCGACATATTCTCTTCCCCCGTCTCCTGTTCCGACCGCAAAGCGTCACCCTTTATACTTTGCAGCGAACTTCTCAGCAGGCATAGCAGAGGAATGGTGACGCTAATGATTGCAGCATCGCTGCTCACCATGTGGGTAGACTCCTCAAAGTTTCCGAGGACCTGGCAGATGTCTGCCATCCAGGCCCACTCCTCGGTAAAGAATTGGGGAGGCTGACTACCACTACACCGCCCATGTTGGAGTTGGTATTCCACTATTGCTCTATGCTGCTCATACAGCCTGGCCAACATGTGGAGCGTAGAATTCCACCGTGTGGGCACGTCGCACAGCAGTCGGTGCTCTGGCAGATTAAACTGATGTTGCAGGGTCCTCAGGGTGGCAGCGTCCGTGGTGGACTTGTGGAAATGTGCGCAGATGCGGCGCACCATGCCGAGCAGGTCAGATAAGTGCGGCTAGTTTTTTAGAAACCACTGAACCACCAGATTGAAGATCTGTGCCAGCAATGGCACGTGTGTGAGGCTGCCAAGCTGCAGAGCCGCCACCAGGTTACGGCGGCTGTCACACACGACCATGCCCGGTTGGAGGCTCAACGGCGAAAGCCAGCGGTCGGTCTGCTCTGTCAGACCCTGCAACAGCTCGGGGGTCATGTGCCTCTTGTCACCTAGGCTGAGAAGTTTCGGCACGGCCTGCTAACGCTTGCCCACCGCTGTGCTGCCGCGCCACACCGACTGCTGGCAACGTGCTGGTCACGTTTCTTAATTGAGAGGTAGAGGTTGCTTGGGAGGAGGGGGAGGGTTTAGAAGAGGTGGCATAGACCGCCGCAGATACCAGAACCGAGGAAGGACCCGCTATTCTGGGTGTGGGTAGGACGTGTACGGTCCCAGGCTCTGACTCAGTCCCAGCCTCCACCAAATTCACCCAATGTGCCGTCAGGGAGATATTGTGGCCCTGCCAGCCAGTACTTGTCCACGTGTCCGTGGTTAAGTGGACCTTCCCAGTAACCGCGTTGGTGAGGGCATTATTGATATTGCAGGAGAAGTGCTGGTGTAGGGTTGGGACGGCACACCGGGAAAAATAGTGGCGACTGGAGACCGAGTAGCGTGGGACCGCCGCCATCATGTTTTTGAAAGCCTCCATTTCCACAAGCCTGTACGGCAGCATCTCCAGGCTGATCAATTTGGCAATGTGCACGTTTAAAGCTTGAGCGTGCGGGTGCGTGGTGGCGTATTTGCGCTTGCGCCAGTGACCGCTGGACGCTGCGCTGTGAGACATTGCTGGATGGGGTCGAGGACAGTGGAGGTGTGGGTGCGGGTGCAGGCCGGGAGGCGTTCGTGCCTGTGTCCTGAGAGGGGGGTTGGATCTGAGTGGCAGGTTGGGGCACAGGGGGAGAGGCAGTGGTGCGACCCGGAGGCGGTGAACGGCCTTCGTCCCACCTTGTGGGGTGCTTGGCCATCATATGCCTGCACATGCTGGTACTGGTGGCTCCCCGGTTGATCTTGGCGCGACACAGGTTGCACACCACTGTTCGTCGGTCGTCCGCGCTCTCACTGAAAAACATCCACAACTTTGAAGAACTAGGCCTCTGCACAGTGGCTTGGCGTGAGGGGGTGCTTTGGCAAACAGTTGGGGGATTCTTCGCTCTGGCCCTGCCTTTTCCCCTGCCCCTCCCCCCCCCCCACTGCCTCTTCCAACCTGTCCTGCTGCTGCACTTGCCTCCCCCTCTGAAGACCTGTCCTCAGTTGGCTTAGCGCACCAGGTGGGGTCAGTCACCTCATCGTTCAGCTGCTCTTCCTTCGAATCCTCTGTGCGCTCCTCCCTCGGACTTACTGCCCTTACTATTACCTCACTGATAGACAACTGTGTCTCATCATCATCGTCCTCCTCACCCACTGAAAGCTCTTGAGACAGCTGCCGTAAGTCCCCAGCCTCATCACTCGGACCCCCGGAACTTTCCAAAGGTTGGGCATCGGTCACGACAAACTCCTCGGGTGATAGAGGAGCCATTTTTTCCCAATCAAGGCAGGGGACCGAGAACAGTTCCTTGGAGTCTGTCTGCTCATCAGAATGTGTCGTTTTCATGGAGTGAGGAGGCTGGGAGGAAGGAGGAGCAGCAGCGAGAGGATTCAGAGTTGCAGCAGTGGACGGCGTAGAAGACTGGGTGGTCGATACATCGCTGGATGCATTTTCTGCCATCCACGACAGGACCTGCTCACACTGCTCTGTTTGTAATAAAGGTCTACCACTTGGACCCAAAAATTGTGATATGAAGCTTGGGACCCCAGAAACGTGCCTCCCTCTTAATCCCACAGCAGCCGGCTGCGATTCACCTGGACCAGGAACTCGGCCTGTGCCCATACCCTCACTTGGACCTTCACGTCCTCACCCGCGTCCACGTCCTATAGCCCTACCCCTACCCCTCAGCATGTTGGATTACGAATAGAGCAGACACAAAGTGGTGTGAATAATTATGGAATTATTGGCATACAGTTGGCGGCTGACAGCAGTTATGTAATGCTAACTCCAGGCAGAAACAAAGAGTAAGGAAGGCTGCAAACAGGCCTAGCCGTGCAATAGTGATGCAGTACAACTCCCACCAGACACCCAGTAAATTTCAGACGGTCAGAGGTAGCCCAACCAAGGAGCTTTTATTTAAATCTTTTTAAAAAAGAATACAAGCTATATAGTGTGTATATGACTTTCCCTCTATCAGCGGCTGTGGCCGTACGCTGTGTGTGAAGTTGACGTCAGACACAGAGCGGTGTAAATAATTATGGAATTATTGGCGTACAGTTGGAGGTTGACAGCAGTTATGTAACGCTAACTCCAGCCAGAAAAAAATTATACGCAAGGCTGCAAAAAGGCCTAGCTGGGTAATAGTGAGGCACTACAACTCCCAGCAGCCAGGCAGTAAAATGCACACGGTCACAGGTAGCCCAACGAAGGAGCTTTTGTTTAATTTTTTTTTTTTAAAGAATACAGGCTATATAGCGTCTATATGACTTTCCCTCTATCAGGGGCTGTCGCCGTACGCTGTGCGTGAAGTTGACGGCAGACACAGAGCGGTGTGAATAATTATGGAATTATTGGCGTACACTTTCACGCTGACAGCGGTTATGTTCCGCTAACTCCAGGCAGAAACCCAGAATAAGGAAGGCTGCAAACAGGCATAGCCGTGCAATAGTGATTCACTACAGCTCCCAGCAGCCAGGCAGTTAAATGCACACAGTCACAGGTAGCCCAACGAAGGAGCTTTCATTTAAATTTTTTTGAAAAAGAATACAGGCTATATAGCATCTATATGACTTTCCCTCTATCAGGGGCTGTCGCCGTACACTGTGCGTGAAGTTGATGGCAGACACAGAGTAGTGTGAATAATTATGGAATTATTGGCGTACAGTTGGAGGCTGACAGCGGTTATGTAACGCAAACTGCAGCCAGAAAAAAATTATACGCAAGGCTGCAAAAAGGCCTAGCTGGGTAATAGTGAGGCACTACAACTCCCAGCAGCCAGGCAGTAAAATGCACACAGTCACAGGTAGCCCAACGAAGGAGCTTTTATTTAAATTTTTTTGAAAAAGAATACAGGCTATATAGCAAGTATATGACTTTCCCTCTATCAGCGGCTGTCGCCGCACGCTGTGCGTGAAGTTAACGGCACACACAGAGCGGTGTAAAAAATTATGGAATTATTGGCGTACAGTTGGAGGCTAACAGCGGTAATGTAACGCAAACTGCAACCAGAAAAAAATTATACGGAGGGCTGGAAAAAGGTCTGGCTCTGCAATTGTGATGCACTACAACTCCCAGCAGCCAGGCAGTAAAATGCATACGGTCACAGGTAGCCCTAAGAAGGACCGTTGGGGTTCTTTTAGACAGGATTCTACACTACCACTGTCGCTGCCTCACCAGTACTGCCCCTATACTCTGTATAATTGACTGTAGACTGAGAACGCTATAGCCTGCACAGCCCGAGATGAAAAAAAATTTTTTTTGTGCAAAACTGCTCCCAGCAGCCACAACAGTAATGTGCACGGTCAGATGTGGCCCTAAGAAGGACCATTGGGGTTCTTGTAGACGCTAATACTCTCCCTATAGCAGCAGCACCACTGTACCTAATCTCTGCCAGCGTGTGTCTGAGGCGAGCCGCGAGCGGGACCGCTTTAGATACTCGGCGGTCACTTGATCTCACCAGCCACTCACTGCAGGGGGGTGGGATAGGGCTGGAACGTCACAGGAGGAAGTTGTAAAGCCTTCCCTGCATGTCTATTGGCCAGAAAATGGCGCTAAACATGCAGGGAAGGAAATGGAATTGACTCGAGTACCGCGTGGTGCTCGTCTCGAGTAACGAGCATCTCGAACACCCTAATGCTCTAGTGAGCATCAAGCTCGGACAAGTGTGCTTGCTTATCTCTAGTGCTAACATTCATACCCTATGAGATACTGTATATCTTAAAAGAGCATCATGTTGTTAAAACCTCCATTCACTATTGAAAATGTTCATTTGAAAAAGTTCAAAGAAATTACAATGAAAAAGTTTACTTTTTATTTCATTTGTGTTACTTATAATCTCTTAGCTCATCAGAGACAAAAACATATGAAGCCTTTAGGGAGAGCAAAAGGATTACAAATGGTACCGTACAAACCCTGTTCTGCTTGTACTTGCATCAACATGGCTGGTAAAGGAACTGCAGTGAGCTCTGCTACTAAGATAGCTGAAGGGGAAGTTCTATTCAGTTCTGCTACTGTTAGTATCTAGGAGCGAACATAAAATAGATCAATGGTTGGCAAGTCAAATGTTACTGAAGTAAAAGGTAAGGAAGGATAATTTATCTGTCTGTGTCTGGGGAACTTTTGCTACTGCAGCTGCGGAAGAACAAAGCATTCAGCGTAATTTTGTATTGTGGTATTTAGGCTACAATCACATGCAGCAGGTTTATTGAAAAGTCCTGCATCAGAAATACTTTGGGTAAACTCATCCATTGCAGATTTGTGGAGCTTGAAAATATTTACGCATTGGTTACAAGAACACCATTCAGATATAGGGGATGGATTTTTTCAGTCTCAGATAGTCCTGCAGTGAAATCTGGTGCGTGGGAACAAAACCAGAATGAGGTAGTTTCAGTAACCCATATATAGGTGTTTACAAACCCCATCAGATCCGTGGAACAGATTTTTATCACTGAAATTTCTGCAATAAATGCCACATTTGAGTATATTTGTCAACTACCATGTTTTTCTGACTACAGTATAAATGTCCCTTTTTAGCACCAGAAATGCAGCTACAATTTCAGTGCATCTTATAGTGTGAAGGTGCCTTTTAAACAGAATTTTTTCTTTCCTATGCTAGGTGGTAGAGGAGTATTGGAGGTGTTTTTTTGGCTGTTCAGCCGTTCAGAGTTGTAATCTCTGTGCTGCCCTGCCTCTGTATTCTGCTAGCAGTGTGGTGGCTGGGGAAGAGGAGGGGGTGAGGAAGGATCCTGCAATTGCTGGATGCTCTGAGGTTCATAGGATTCTCTTCCCTGCTTTGATGCCGGCAGTGTGATGGCTGGGGGATTGGAAGGGTCAGGAAGGAACACCCTGCACATAAAATCTGCTAATGTATCTGCTTGAGTCCTGCTCAGGTTGCATCATCTGACATCAGTTTACAGTCCCACCCTTGTCACCTCCAGCAATGTGGTTCAAAGTGCTTGGACTGTAGTGCACAGAGAAACAGAGATGGTCTCTGCTCTCTTTCCTTTTAATCACACTCACAGATGTAATATTCTATCAAGATACAAATACACCCCCCCCCCCCTCCTAAGGGGGTTTTCTGCGTCTTAAATATTAACATAGTAACATAGCATGTAAGGCATAAAAATGATGTATGTGAATCCAGTTAAACCTATTACCTCAATGTTGATCCAGAGGAAGGCAAAAAAACTGAATGAGGTAGAAGCTAATTTTCCTCATTTAGGGCGCCTACCAACTTGCGTTGCCGATTTTCGCGCGTGAAAAACGCGGCGATTTTCGCGCGTGAAAAACGCGGCGTTTTCGCGTATTTTTTGTGCGTTTTTCGCGGCGTTTTTTGCAGCCCTCCATTGACAATCATGGCTGCATTAAGAGAAAAATAAGGAGACATATGCAACTGACAGTTCCTATGTGAAAAAAACCCCACGAAACGGAAAAAAAAACCCAGATGGACAAGAACACATTCTATACTAATTGCTCTTGAGAAAAAACGCAAAACATCGCAGGAAAAAAAATCGCCAGTGGGTAGGCGCCCTTAGGGGTAAAAAAATTCCTTCCTAACTCCAGTCTGGCAATCAGAATAATCCCTGGATCAACAACCTTTGAAGCTATTAATGATTATAACATATAATATTGTATTACTCAAGAAAGGTATCCAAGCCCCTCTTGTACCCTTTTATAGAATTTGCCTTCACCACGTCCTCAGGCAGAGAGTTCCACAGTCTCAATACTCAACAGTAAAGATCTATATATAGATACGGGCTAACCTCTCCTGCAGTGTCTCGAAAGTGTTAGGAAGACATAGTGGAAGCTGTATCCTCAGCAAGCCGTTGGCTAGCGGCCTCAAACTGATTCCAGAAAATAATAGTAGGAGGACAGCTGCAACCACTTGAAGTCTTCTTTATTATTTTAACAGAGCCTAATGCCCACAGACAAAGTACAAAGTACGCTGAATGCATTTCGGCCAACTGGCCTTTGTCAACAGCTAAAATCCACTGAATCTGCACAAAATATAAGACATACAAAACATACACACATTGTTGAGTTTATTAAGAACAAATGGTACCTGTGGTCTGTTGCTAGCCGAAAAACACACTGAATGATCCCTGGGAAGTGGGTGTAGTCTAAAGTTGTCTATCGCACCTGCTGCTATGTTTCCACCCGATAAATGTGTGAAAGCAAAAAAAAATCCTTTTTTAACAAACTCCAGAAACACCTATGGCCTGCAAAAACGAGGAAATGTGTACAGGATAGAAAATGTATGTCCAAATTATTAATTCATACAAATTCTTTAGAATCAGTGAAGAAAACCTACATATCTGTCAGAGGATATGGTCCAATATAAATAAATGTATTAATAAATGTAAAATCAATCGGATTTTGAAATTAAGACCATATGGATGTCTTGTATTCAGTTGAAAAATCCAAAAAGTTTCTGTCTTAAATATATTATGCATCTGAATGGGTTTTCTTTTATTATTTTAACACTTTCCTTGCCGAAGCATGAAAGACTATTTACTTTACCGTCATGATTTTTTATAAAATGATTTGCGACACCTAAACTCCCTATATTGCCTTTTAAAATGTTTCTAATATGTTCCGACATGCTGACATGAAATTTCCTCGAAGTACAACCTACATAGAGTAGATGGCACTGGGTGCATGTAATAATGTAAATAATCCCTGCGGTTTTACAATTAATGAAGCTTTGAATTTCACATTTCTTGTTCTTATCTGCGCTGAAAAATTTCTTGTGTTTTATTAGCTGTATATTTACAGCACCCACATCGTGGGTCTCCACACTTGTAGGAACCATTAGTCCTTAACCAGTTGGTATCAGTTTTACCATTAATATTGGTCAACATGTTATTCGACAGTCTGTTGCCTATACTTTTATTCCTATGTGGAACACATAGTACTCCATTTTCCAAGATTTTTTTAACCTTCATATCTTGCTTTAATACGGGTAAGAAACTGAAAAATAATTTTTGAATATCCGAGAATTCTTTACTATATGGTGTTGTAAATATAAGTTTGTTCGATGTGTCTTTATATTCATATTTATCCTTGTGTATTAAAGAATTTCTCTATTTTTTTTAAGCTTGTTTTTTGCTTTATTCAAAATGTGCATATTGTACCCTGTTTCATGCAATCTTGTACGGATTTGTTTTTCAGTTTCGGTGTAAATGTTAGGATCCATGCATATTCTTTTTGCTCTAATTAATTCATCTGTCGGTATTGCATGAATGGTGTGTCTGGGGCGGCATCTGCTGGCCTTTAAAATAGTGCTGCCTGACCCAGGTTTACGGAATAATAAGATGTTAATATCATTTTTAGAATAATTACTTTCCTGAAGTAGATCCAAAAAGGTAATTTTGTCAGAATCATAATTTAACATAAATCTCCAATTACAACTGCTACCATTACTGTAATTGAGAAATTCCCGAAGTGTGGAAGAAATATCCACATCCGTACCATATACACTGTAAGGCCTCGGTCAGATGAGCATTTTTTGCCGCGATTTGTGGATCGCATGACGGATGCACATCCGCAAATCGCATGACCGGGGCCGAAAAATCACCCGAAAAATCTGCAGCTAGCAGCATTTTTGGTGAAAAGGCCCCGATCAAAGGAGCGCTGTCCAACCCATTGAAAGCAATGGGCTGGCGGTGAGCGCGGGATGAATTTTCGGGAAGGGCTTAAAAATATAAGCCCTTCCCTGAAAATCATCCAAAAATGTGTAAAAAAAAATATATATATATATATATACTCAGTTTGTCCCTGCAGCCGGAGTTCAGCCGCGGCCGGCCGGCAGTTCTCCTGAACTGCTCTGTGTAGTATTCAGCAGGCGGGGATTTAAAATCCCCGCCTGCTGAATGGGCTGCCTCTGATTGGTCACAGCCCCCACCAACCAGAGGCAGCTCTCACTCACCCATTCATGAATTCATGAATGGGTGAGTGAGTGCTGCCTCTGATTGGCTCAGCGCAAGGACCAATCAGGGGCAGCTCTCAGCTATTGAATGACAGCTGAGAGCTGCCCCTGATTGGTCCCTGCGCTGAGCAAATCAGAGGCAGCACGGCTGTATTGCCGGCTCCATTGAATTCAATGGGCGAACATCATTCTTCTCTGCCACAGCTGTTACAGCTGTGGCAGAGGAGAATGATTTCTGTAGTGTATGTTCTCAATGGGGTTGGCGCTGCTGCTAGAACACAAGGAATCGCAGATCGCAGATAGGTGCGATCTGCAATTCCTCGTGTCTTATAATTTATCGGACATCCGCATAAAAAGTGGCCATGTGACCGATCCCATTGCGAAGCAATGGTTCTATTTATGCGCAGATCGCATGCGCAAAACGCACGGAAAAACGCCCGTCTGACCGAGGCCTTAGAGATATTTGATCTCCCACTGCAAAATCCCACAAAAAAATTCTGGAAAATTGAGTACTATGTGTTCCACATAGGAATAAAAGTATAGGCAACAGAGTGTCGAATAACATGTTGACCAATATTAATGGTAAAGCTGACACCAACTGGTGAAAGACTAATGATTCCTACAAGTGTGGAGACCCACAATGTGGGTGCTGTAAATATACAGCTAATTAAACACAAGAATTTTTCAGTGCAGATAAGAACAAAAAATGTAAAATTCAAAGCTTCATTAATTGTAAAACCGCAGGGATTAATGACATTATCGGATGCACCCAGTGCCATCTACTCTATGTAGGTTGTACTTCGAGGAAATTTCATGTCAGCATGTCGGAACATATTAGAAACATTCAAAAAGGTAATATGGGGAGTTCAGGAGTCGCAAATCATTTTATAAAAATTCATGATGGTAAAGTAAATAGTCTTTCATACTTTGGCATGGAAAGGGTTAAAAATAATAAAAGAAAACCCGTTCAGATGCACGATATATTTAAGAGAGAAGCTTTTGGGATTTTGTCAACTGAATACAAGACATCCATATGGTCTTAATTTCAAATCTGATTGATTTTACATTTATGAATACATTTATTTATATTGGACCATATCCTCTGACAGGTATGTAGGTTTTCTTCATTGATTCTAAATAATTCGTATGCATTAATAATTTGGACATACATTTTCTATCCTGTACACATTTCCTCGTTTTTGCAGGCCATAGGTGTTTCTGGAGTTTGTTCAAAAAGGAATTTTTCTTGCCTTCACACATTTATCGGGTGGAAACATAGCAGCAGGTGCGATAGACAACTTTAGACTACACCCACTTCCCAGGGATCATTCAGTGTGTTTTTCGGCTAGCAACAGACCACAGGTACCATTTGTTCTTAATTAACTCAACAATGTGTGTATGTTTTGTATGTCTTATATTCTGTGCAGATTCAGTGGATTTTAGCTGTTGACAAAGGCCAGTTGGCCGAAACACGCTCAGCGTACTTTGTACTTTGTCTGTATTACTTTTAAAGTAATAAAGAAGACTTCAAGTGATTGAAGTTGTCCTCCTACTATTATTTCCTGGATACAGTAAAGATCCCCTTCTACCTCAGTGTAGAAACTTTCTTTCCTCTAGACGTAGAGGGCACCCCCTTGTTACAGTCACAGTCCTGGGTATATACAGATCATGGAAGAGATCTCTTTATTGTCCCCTGATATATTTATACATAGTTATTAGGTCGCCCCTTAGATGTCGTTTATCTAAAGAGAATAACCCCAATTTTGATAACCTCTCTGGGTATTGTAGTCCACCCATTCTTTTTATTACTTTAGTTGTCCGCCTTTGTACCCTTTCAAGCTCTGATATGCCTTTCTTGAATACCGGTGCCCAAAACTATAGACAATATTCCATGTGTGGTCTGACCAGTGGCTTGTAAAGCGTGAGAACAATGCTATTGTTGTGTGTTCCTATGCCTCTTTTGATGCTCCTTATGATCCTATTTGCTTTGGCAGCAGCTGCCTAACACTGGTTGCTCCAGTTAAGCTTACAGTTAACTGATGGTTGATGCATGAGCATCTGCCACTTGGGACCCCCACAATCAGCGGTTTTCAGGCCAGCTGTCATTGCGGATGGGTCCGGAAGCTAACAGCTCTGGACATATTGCAGGGGCTCACATTGGTAGTTGTAAACACAGCTTGCATTGAATTCAGTGCATTTGCAATTACCAACCCCAGTAGATGCAATGTGGACAGAGCTGTTAGTTTTTCTATGTACGAGAAAGATAGGGCAGGACCTATCTTCCCGCCTTTCAAAGTTGTGCGCAATAGCACAGAGTTTGAATAAGCAAGAAACAAAAAAACTCAGGTTCATACACTAATATGCTCTGTAGTGTCGGGCATATTAGCGTATGTGCCCATGTGTTTAAGCCGTCAAACGTTATAGGACATCGCTTGGTATGAATTTGTTTCTTATTTTCTTCCAACTAAAACTTAGGTGAATCATTTGGTCTGGTGTGTCCTGTAGTTTGAGAAATACGGTAATTTAAAAGTCCTAGTTTAAAGTTCTTAATGCATTAATTACTGTTCCATGTGTTACCCTTAAAATTATAATCCTTTATTGCAAAATTTCTGATTAAATCCTTTATTGCAAACTTCAATACATAATATAGGCATTTTTAAAGCAAGCATGCAGATTACATATATGCAAATAAGGGAGATGGAATAAATCCTCCACAGTGCCACCTATTGAAAGGCAGCATTGCTGCCTTTCAATAGGTGGCACTGTGGAGGATTTATTCCATCTCCCTTATTTGCATATTACCCAGAGGAGCGTGCATGGCTATTTGAGTGTCCTTACCTAGTTTATAGTTGCTCTCCCTAACGAGAAAAGATAGCGTTTCTGACCCCTGATTACATATATTTTACATTAATCATTGTAGTGGAACGGTTCTAAGTGATTACCATGTTAAATAAAATCTAATGTAAGGCCCGCCTCACACAGGCGCTTTTTGTTGTCCATGGGACCGCTCACACAGCTGCTGTCAGCCACTCAAACACGGAGCTTTTAAGTGCCACGATTTTCAAGCGGTGCATGTTCTATTTTGGGGGGTTCCAGTGTTTTTAAACACTGTGAGTCGCCCATTGAAATGAATGGGCAGCATTTTCAGCGCCACTGAAAAAGCGGCACAACTCGGTACCGCATTTTTGACAGCTCTAAATGCCCTTAGCTACACCACGTGAAAAAAGAAAGAAGCAACACTCACCTAGCAGGCGCCATACGGGTCATACTGACTGCTCTACGGCACTCCTGCAGACTTCCTGTGCACTTGTCAGTGGTAACAGAGCATCTATTGCTGGTAACGGAGATTGAAAAACTTGCCTCCAGTAAGAGATTGCTCTGATTGGTTCTTGAGCGCCGGCTCAGCCAATCAGAGCTGGAGCTCGATGCACCAATCACAGCCATTCATTGAGGTAGTGGTGACTTCTCCTTCAATGGAAGTCATCTAACAGAGGCTTGATAGACAACTGTCTGGGATGATTTAGTGAATCCTACATTGAGCAGGGGGTTGGACTCGATGACCCTGGAGGTTCCTTCCAATTCTATCATTCTATGATTCTACATAATGATGAGTCTTCATTTCCTTAAGACTACACAACACTTTTAATTCCTGTCTAGTGTATGAAACTATTAAGAAGTCATCTGCTTAGTTAGTAATACATTGCATTTTTCCTTTATGCTGCCCTGCTGTATTACCAACAAGAGACCACTGAGTGGCAGTTAGAGATGAGCGAGCATACTCGTTAAGGCGATTTACTCGAGAGAGCATCGCCTTTCTTGAGTACCTGCTGGCTCGTCCCTGAAGACTCGGGGGGGGGGGGGGGCGCGCAGGGGTGAGCGGGGGGTGGCGGGGGGTTGCGGAGGGGATCGGGAGGGAGAGAGAGATCTCTCTCACTCTCCACCCCACTCTCCTCTGCCGCCCTGTTCTGCTATTTTTAATTCTGCATCAAAATCCACAAGTTAGAAGTGCGGATCTTGGCGCTGAATATTCCGCAGGACATATTCAGCAACGCTGTTGTGGAATATCTTGTCCAGTTCCCTAACAAAAGTATCCTAAGAATTTACTACAGAAAGTTGCCAACTATGAACAAAGCAAGCAAATCATTTTTTATTATAATGACCCAAAGATTCCAAAGAGTTTGAACATATACAGTAGTTCACAGACAAGCGCTTTCGAAGGAAAACTACCTTACACAAATCTTATGTGCTATCAATATATTTTCCAAGCAGGCATTTATAAAGTATGCTTGCAGTATATACAGTAGATGCAATAAATATAAGTTTAAGCTTAACAATAATAATTATAGAAAGCATAGAAAAAGCTAAAGTTCAAATCTCTAATGGAGACTTAAAGATAAAAATAAGTTTAACAGTTGTTATGAGGATTTTTAAAAATAATAAAAGTTAAACATAAAACTTTTTCCAATATAAACATAAATAAATCAAAGCAAAAAAAAACATAATTAACATTGTTATATTTCTATAACTCTGAACTCTTAAAAAATTGCATTATTATTGTTACGTTCATCCTAGACTGTCAACGCAACCTTGAAATCCCTTGCATCACAGAAGGGGAAATAAAAAATTAAAAACAATCACAGAAAATGGCCATTACTTACTGACTGAGGAGTGCATATAGATTAGAGCTGAGCGAGCACCAAAATGCTCGGGTGCTCGTTACTCGGGACGAAATTATCGCGATGCTCGAGGGTTTGTTTCGAGTAACGAACCCCATTGAAGTCAATGGGCGACTCAAGCATTTTTGTATAATATCACCGATGCTCGCTAAGGTTTTCATGTGTGAAAATCTGGGCAATTCAAGAAAGTGATGGGAACGACACAGCAACGGATAGGGCAGGCGAGGGGCTACATGTTGGGCTGCATCTCAAGTTCCCAGGTCCCACTATTAAGCCACAATAGCGGCAAGAGTGGCCCCCCCCAACAACTTTTACTTCTGAAAAGCCCTCATTAGCAATGCATACCTTAGCTAAGCACCACACTACCTCCAACAAAGCACAATCACTGCCTGCATGACACTCCGCTGCCACTTCTCCTGGGTTACATGCTGCCCAACCCCCCCAAATTGGTTCAGGTGCAAGTTTCAACGCTTTAATGAGCATTGAAACGTATAAAAATTGTTTAGAAAAATTATATGACTGAGCCTTGTGGGCCTAAGAAAAATTGCCCGTTCGGCGTGATTATGTGAGGTTTCAGGAGGAGGAGCAGGAGGAGGAGGAGGAATATTATACACAGATTGATGAAGCAAAAATGTCCCCATTTTTGATGGTGATAGAGAACGATGCTTCCATCCACGGGTGCAGCCTACGTATTGCTTAGGTATCGCTGCTGTCCGCTGGTGAAGAAGAGAAGTCTGGGGAAATCCAGGCTTTGTTCATCTTGATGAGTGTTAGCCTGTCGGCACTGTCGGTTGACAGGCGGGTACGCTTATCCGTGATAATTCCCCCAGCCGCACTAAACACCCTCTCTGACAAGATGCTAGCCGCAGGACAAGCAAGCACCTCCAGGGCATACAGCGCGAGTTCAGGCCACGTGTCCAGCTTCAACACCCAGTAGTTGTAGGGGGCAGAGGCGTCACCGAGGACGGTCGTGCGATCGGCTACGTACTCCCTCACCATCCTTTTACAGTGCTCCCACCGACTCAGCCTTGACTGGGGAGCGGTGACACAGTCTTGCTGGGGAGCCAGAAAGCTGTCAAAGGCCTTAGAGAGTGTTCCCCTGCCTGTGCTGTACATGCTGCCTGATCTCCGCGCCTCCCCTGCTACCTGGCCCTCGGAACTGCGCCTTCTGCCACTAGCGCTGTCGGATGGGAATTTTACCATCAGCTTGTTCGCCAGGGTCCTGTGGTATAGCATCACTCTCGAACCCCTTTCCTCTTCGGGAATGAGAGTGGAAAGGTTCTCCTTATACCGTGGGTCAAGCAGCGTGTACACCCAGTAATCCGTAGTGGCCAGAATGCGTGTAACGCGAGGGTCACGAGAAAGGCATCCTAACATGAAGTCAGCCATGTGTGCCAGGGTACCTGTACGCAACACATGGCTGTCCTCACTAGGAAGATCACTTTCAGGATCCTCCTCCTCCTCCGGCCATACACGCTGAAAGGACAGGCAAGCAGCATGTGTACCTTTTGCAGTGGCCCAAGCTGTCTCTTCCCCCTCCTCCTCCTCAACGCGCTGAGATATAAACATGAGGGTGCTCTGACTATCCAGCGACATACTGTCTTCCCACGCCTCCGTTTCCGAGTGCAAAGCGTCTGCCTTTATGCTTTGCAGGGAACTTCTCAAGAGGCATAGCAGAGGAATGGTGACGCTAATGATTGCAGCATCCCCGCTCACCATCTGGGTAGACTCCTCAAAGTTTCCAAGGACCTGGCAGATGTCTGCCAACCAGGCCCACTCTTCTGTAAATAATTGAGGAGGCTGACTCCCACTGCGCCGCCCATGTTGGAGTTGGTATTCCACTATAGCTCTACGCTGCTCATAGAGCCTGGCCAACATGTGGAGCATAGAGTTGCACTGTGTGGGCACGTCACACAGCAGTCGGTGCACTGGCAGATTAAACCGATGTTGCAGGGTCCGCAGGGTGGCAGCGTCCGTCTTGGAGTTGCGGAAATGTGCGCTGACCCGGCGCACCTTTCCGAGCAGGTATGACAAGTGTGGGTAGCTTTTCAGAATGCGCTGAACCACCAAATTAAAGACATGGGCCAGGCATGGCACGTGCGTGAGGCTGCCGAGCTGCAGAGCCGCCACCAGGTTACGGTCGCTGTCACACACGACCATGCCCGGTTGGAGGCTCAGCGGCGCAAGCCAGCGGTCGGTCTGCTCTGTCAGACCCTGCAGCAGTTCGTGGGCCGTGTGCCTCTTCTCTCCTAAGCTGAGTGGTTTCAGCACGGCCTGCTGACGCTTGCCCACCGCTGTGCTGCCACGCCACGCGACACCGACTGCTGGCGACGTCCTGCTGCTGCTGGCACATCTTGATTGCAAGACAGAGGTTGCGTTGGAGGAGGAGGAGGAGGAGGGTGGTTTAGTGGAGGAAGCATACACCGCCGCAGATACCAACACCGAGCTGGGGCTCGCAATTCTAGGGGTGGGTAGGACGTGAGCGGTCCCAGGCTCTGACTTGGTCCCAGCCTCCACTAAATTCACCCAATGTGCCGTCAGGGAGATATAGTGGCCCTGCCCGCCTGTGCTTGTCCACGTGTCCGTTGTTAAGTGGACCTTGGCAGTAACCGCGTTGGTGAGGGCGCGTACAATGTTGCGGGAGACGTGGTCGTGCAGGGCTGGGACGGCACATCGGGAAAAGTGGTGGCAACTGGGAACCGAGTAGCGCGGGGCCGCCGCCGCCATCATGCTTTTGAAAGCCTCCGTTTCCACAAGCCTATACGGCAGCATCTCCAGGCTGATCAATTTGGCAATGTGCACGTTTAACGATTGAGCGTGCGGGTGCGTGGCGGCGTACTTGCGCTTGCGCTCAAACAGTGGCGCTAGCGACGTCTGGACGCTGCGCTGAGAGACATTGCTGGATGGGGCCGAGGACAGCGGAGGTGAGGGTGTGGGTGCAGGCCAGGAGACGGTAATGCCTGTGTCCTGAGAGGGGGGTTGGATCTCAGTGGCAGGTTGGGGCACAGGGGGAGAGGCAATGGTGCAAACCGGAGGCGGTGAACGGCCTTCGTCCCACCTTGTGGGGTGCTTGGCCATCATATGCCTGCGCATGCTGGTGGTGGTGGCTCCCCAGCTGATCTTGGCGCGACAAAGGTTGCACACCACTGTTCGTCGGTCATCAGGCGTCTCTTTGAAAAACTGCCACACCGTAGAGCACCTTGACCTCTGCAGGGTGGCATGGTGTGAGGGGGCGCTTTGGGAAACAGTTGGTGGATTATTCGGTCTGGCCTTGCCTCTACCCCTGGCCACCGCACTGGCTCGGCCTGTGCCCACACCCTGACTTGGGCCTCCGTGTACTCGCCCGCGTCCACGTCCTCTAGGTCTACCCCTACCCCTCAGCATGGTGTATTACCAGTAGTGCAGAAACAGAACGCTGTAATTAAATGTGCCGCTTATTGGCCTGTGGTTGGAGGCTGACTTCGCTTACCGAACGCATAGCAGAGCCAGGAAATAATTTTGCGCAAGCCTGCTGTAACACTTAGCTGGCTGCGTATGAATTAGGAGGACAACTACACCCAGCACAGACCCAGTACACTGAGGACAGTCACAGGCAGCCCAAATAGATTTTTTCCCCCAAATGTTTTTGGAAAGGCCCACTGCCTATATTCAATAAATATGTCTTCTGTCCCTGCGTCACCACTACTGGCCCTGGAGTATGTAAAATAACTGCAGACTGTTGCACTGTGGACTGGAATACAGCGGTGATTTAACAGCCAAAACAGAGCCAGGAAATAATTTTGCGCAAGCCTGCTGTAACACTTAGCTGGCTGCGTATGAATTAGGAGGACAACTACACCCAGCACAGACCCAGTACACTGAGGACAGTCACAGGCAGCCCAAATAGATTTTTTTCCCCAAATGTTTTTGGAAAGGCCCACTGCCTATATTCAATAAATATGTCTTCTGTCCCTGCGTCACCACTACTGGCCCTGGAGTATGTAAGATAACAGCAGACTGTTGCACTGTGGACTGGAATACAGCGGTGATTTAACAGCCAACACAGAGCCAGGAAATAATTTTGCGCAAGCCTGCTGTAACACTTAGCTGGCTGCGTATGAATTAGGAGGACAACTACACCCAGCACAGGCCCAGTACACTGAGGACAGTCACAGGCAGCCCAAATAGATTTTTTTCCCCAAATGTTTTTGGAAAGGCCCACTGCCTATATTCAATAAATATGTCTTCTGTCCCTGCCTCACCACCACTACTGGCCCTGGAGTATGTATAATTACTGCAGGGCGCAATGCTCTGCACGGCCGATATACAAAAAAAAAATGTGCAAAAAGCAGCCTCCACACTACTGCACACGGTTAGATGTGGCCCTAAGAAGGACCGTTGGGGTTCTTGAAGCCTAAAATACTCCTAACACTCTCCCTATAGCAGCTCCAGCACCAACAGCACTTTCCCTCCTCTATGTCAGAATAAATCTGTGGCGAGCCGCGGGAGGGGCCGATTTTTATACTCGGGTGACACCTGATCTCGCCAGCCACTCACTGCAGGGGGGTGGTATAGGGCTTGAACGTCGCAGGGGGAAGTTGTAATGCCTTCTCTGTCTTTCTATTGGCCAGAAAAGCGCGCTAACGTCTCAGAGATGAAAGTGAAAGTAACTCGAACATCGCGTGGTACTCGTCACGAGTAACGAGCATCTCGAACACGCTAATACTCGAACGAGTATCAAGCTCGGACGAGTACGTTCGCTCATCTCTAATATAGATGCATCCTCCTCTCACCATGCAGGTAGCTGACTACCAAATGGAGGAGCCAATAACACCTGTGCAAGACACCGATAAGACAACCACTCACACTGCCTCTTGATAATGAGATAGCGTTTCTGACCCCGTCCCAGGCCTCTCACTAGCAAAGCCAGACTCCTACTGTACACTGATGAAGGGCAAAAACCCTGAAACAGCTGTATGTAAATGGAGTCTGGCTTTGCTTTTAATTCCCGGTCATTGTGACAAGGCTTGTATAGAAAGTCTGACTTTGGCTTGAAGGAATGCTGCCTTTCAATAGGTGGCACTGTGCAGGATTTATTCCATCTCCCTCATTTCTTTACTACACAGGTGTACAAAGCGCCACTTCTCAGGATAGCAGAGAATACTCCAACGCTATGTCATAAAGCAAACTCCTTTGCTCATGCGCGAGAATACCGGCATTATCGTGCCCTCAAAGACAGGGCTATAGTGTATTGGGAAATCAGAGGTTTCTGAGTCCCTACTGCGCCTTCATATTATATGAATATAGAACCACTACGTGGCTCCCATAGGACCAAAAAGGGGCGAATAGCGGAACCCATGCAGAATAAACTATATAGATTGCGTTATCTACACAAAAACTAGGGGATAAACAATAAAATGATAATGCACAAGACCTAAATAAATGAGTAAATAGCGTGAGATCAGGAGTCTGAGGTCCGGATTTTAGGCAGGCTTGCACAGCAGACATACTCCCGCAGTATTATCTGCTTTTATTCACAGTGCTGTTAATATTTGGATTATTTGATTAACAAGAGGGCATCCGCTATGTCTAGAGCAACGAAGGATACATCACCAACATAGAAGGTGATTCTTTACTGTAAGAGCAGTGAGACTGTGGAGCTCTCTGCCTGAGCATGTGGTGATGGCAAAATCCATAGAGGAGTTTAAGACTGGACTAGATGTCTTTTTAGAGCGCTATGACATTACAGGATATAGACATAGGTGACCAGTGAAGTTGTTGATCTGGGTCTTGGAGTCAGGTAGGAACTCAAATGTTGATCCAAAGATTACTCTGACTGCCATTATGGAGTCAGGAACAAATTTTTTCCTCCAAATTTGTTGGGGTTTTTTTTGCTTTCCTCTGGATTAACAAGGGGGGGGGTTGAATCGGGCTGAACTGGATAGACATTGTCTTCATTCGGCCTGACATACTATGGTACTATGTAATTATATTAAGGGTGTATTATATGCTGCATATTTCACCACTTCAATTTGTGTTAAATGTGAATACAGCCTTATATAAGTACCTAACCATATAAATATATTATAGCTAGAGATGAGCGAACACCAAAATGTTCGGGTGTTCGTTATTCGGAACGAACTTCCCGTGATGCTCGAGGGTTCGTTTCGAACAACGAACCCCATTGAAGTCAATGGGCGACCGGAGCATTTTTGTATTTCGCCGATGCTCGCTAAGGTTTTCATGTGTGAAAATCTGGGCAATTCAGGAAAGTGATGGGAATGACACAGTGACGGATAGGGCAGGCGAGGGGCTACATGGTGGGCTGCATCTCAAGTTCACAGGTCCCACTATTAAGCCACAATAGCGGCAAGAGTGCCCCCCCCCCCCCCCCCACTGTCAGCATAAAGATCGTCCTCCTCTGGCACAGCTGTAACAGCTGTAGCAGAGAAGAACGATGTTTGCCCATTGAATTCAATGGAGCGGCAATACAGCATGTTCCACTGAATGCAATGGGCTGCCGGCGATCGCAGGATGAATGGTCGGAAAGGGGTTAAATATATAACCCCTTTCCTGCAATTCATCCAGAAATGTGTTACACTAAAAATATATACCGGCGTATAAGGCGACCGGGCGTATAAGACGACCCCCCAACTGTCACCTTATACGCCGGTAATACAGTGGAGCAAAGAATAAAAAGCATTACTTACGTTTTTAGATGATCTGCGGCGCTCCTGCAGGCTGTCACTCCCTCCTGGTCCACGGCAGACAAGCTTTCTCCACGAAAGACTTTAAATCCCTGCCTCCAGAAGCACATGTGCCTTCAGCCAATCACAGCCAATGACAATGATGTCATTGAATGGCTGTGATAGGCTGTGTTTCTGGAGGCGGGGATTTCAAGCCTTGAAATCCCCGCCTCCAGAAACACAGCCTATCACAGCCATTCAATGACATCATTGTCATTGGCTGTGATTGGCTGAAGGCACATGTGCTTCTGGAGGCAGGGATTTAAAGTCTTTCGTGGAGAAAGCTTGTCTGCCGTGGACCAGGAGGGAGTGACAGCCTGCAGGAGCGCCGCAGATCATCTAAAAACGTAAGTAATGCTTTTTATTCTTTGCTCCACTGTATTACCGGCGTATAAGGTGACAGTTGGGGGGTCGTCTTATACGCCCCGTCGCCTTATACGCCGGTATATATTTTTAGTGTAACACATTTCTGGATGAATTGCAGGAAAGGGGTTATATATTTAACCCCTTTCCGACCATTCATCCTGCGATCGCCGGCAGCCCATTGCATTCAGTGGAGTCGGCTGTATTGCCGGTTCCATTGAATTCAATGGGCAAACATCGTTCTTCTCTGCTACAGCTGTTACAGCTGTGCCAGAGAAGAAGGATTTGTCTTCTATATGTTCTCAATGGGGTCAGCGCTGCTGCCGCTGGCCCCATTGAGCGCATATAGAATGCATCCATAGCGAGCAGCGGGAGGGGCAGATTTCAATACTCGGGTGACACCTTATCTCCCCAGCCACTCACAGCAGGGGGGTGGTATAGGGCTTAAACGTTGCAGGGGGAAGTTGTAATGCCTTCCCTGTCTTTATATTGGCCAAAAAAAAGCGCTAACGTCTCAGGGAAGAAAGTTTAATTTACCAGAACACCGCATGGTGTTCGTTACGAATAACGAACATCCCGAACACCCTAATATTCGCACGAATATCAAGCTCGGACGAACGCGTTCGCTCATCTCTAATTATAGCACATTGTCATTGCGGTGTTCCTTGATATAATTTTCAACCTTGCTTTCAGAAAGTTGACATGATCATCAGTAATTTCACCACCGTGGAGGAGTTCATCCTACTGGGACTAACTGACAAACAGGACATGAAGATAGTGCTATTTATTGTGTTTCTTACATGTTACATTGTTTCTTTATTTGGTAATATAGTAATAATTTGGATCAGTAGTGTAAACCCTCGACTCAACACTCCCATGTACTTCTTTTTGAGAAATCTCTCCTTGTTGGACATCTGCTATACATCAAGTGTTGTTCCCAAAATGCTGATAAACTTCTTATCTGTAAGAAAAACAATATCTTTTGGCACTTGCTTCATCCAGTTATTCATCCATCTCTCTCTAGGAGGGGCAGAGTGCTATCTACTGTTGTCAATGGCCTATGACCGATGTGTGGCCATATGCAGCCCCTTACACTACACTAATATTATGCATCCCGCCTTGTGTATTAAAATGGCAGCTGCTTCCTGGGCAGGTGGTATAGCAAACTCAATACTACAAACATTCAATACATTACAGTTGCCCTTCTGTGGTCCTAATGTAATTAACCATTTTGTCTGTGAGGCACCTATATTGTTAGAGTTAGCCTGCGGCGATACAACTTTTAATAAAACAATAATTTTCTTATGTGCCATAGTGGTAGCTTTGATTCCATTTTTCTTAATTCTCATTACTTACGTCAAAATAATTTCCAGTATAATGAAGATTCGTACAACCACAGGACGGAAAAAAGCCTTTTCAACTTGTGCGTCACATGTAATTGTGGTCTCATTGTTTTATGGAACCATTTTCGTTATATATTTGAGACCTGGGACTGTTCATGTCACCAACCAAGACAAAATGGCCACCTTGTTCTACAGTGTTATAACCCCAATGCTAAATCCATTGATCTACACCTTGAGAAATAAAGATGTGAAAACTGCACTGCAAGAAATTACAAGAAAGAAGACTCAGCAATAACTTACCTGAATAACTTATCAGATCTGTCTGAATACATAGAATGAGGCTTTATCATGCTTTGCATAAATGTCCATTATGTACTTCGGTTACTTACATTACTATGAGTTGGTTCTAAGCTTTGTGTGTATGTAGCTGAGATTCTGTAAATATTTTAAATGATGACTTAAAAAATAAATATAATATGATTACAATATACTTTTTCGAATACTAGTAATTTATTTACTCAACATGCACAGCATTCTGCAACTCCCAATTTTATGGTTTCATGGTTTGCCAAATTTGTATTCAGTTGGGCTTTTTTGTAATAGTTATTGTGTTTTACAATGTAGATGAAATATTGACTTCTACAGTAGCTTTACTTTTAGTCTTCAATAGCCTCCCACCCCACCCACCATCTACCATGGTATTACTGGCCATTTATAATACTGGTGCCCTCCACAAAATAAATCTCGCTGTTGGGGTCCCTCAGGGCTTGGTCCTTGGTGCCCTCCTCTTCTTTATCTACATAGCCCCAATTAGACAAACCATCCGCAAATTTAGCCTCCAATACCATCTCTACACTGATGACACCCAGCTATACACCTCTTCCCATGACATCTCTGCACCCTTCCTCCAAAACATCACTGACTGTCTTCTGTCTCTAACACCATGTCCTCCCTCTTTCTCAAACTTAACCTCTCAAAACTGACCTCCTTGTATTTCCACCCTCAACCAGCCAACTTTCCCCCAACATCTCCATATCAATATCTGTAACCACTGTAACCCGCAGACAGCATGCCGCTGCCTTGGGGTCACACTGGACTCTGACCTCTCCTTTACCCCCTACATCCAATCTCTGGCCCGAACATGCCATCTGTACCTCAGAAATATTGCTAAAATCTGGCCGTTCCTCACCATGGACATGCTAAAGACACTCGTTGTCACCCTCATCCATTCCCAACTTGACTACTGCAACTCGCTGCTCATTGGCCTTCCCCGCACCAGACACTTCCCTCTCCAATCCAAATTAAATGCGGCAGTTAGACTCATTTTTGTATCCAGCAGCTACTCAGACTCCTCTGCACTATTCCAGTCACTGCATTGGCTGCCCATTCACTGCAGAACTAAATTTAAACTCCTCACCCACAAAGCTCTCCACGGCGCCATGCCACTGTACATCACTTCCCTCCTGTCTGTACACCACCCAGTCTGCACACTGCAATCTGCTAATACACTAAAACTAAACACCCCTCTAATACGAACCTCACACGCTCGCCTTGAGAACTTCACTAGAGCAGCACCGATCCTCTGAAATGCACTACGCCAAGTCATCTGGACGATCTCCAATGCACAAAATTTCAGACACGCCCTAAATAAGCATCTCTTCAGGGAGGCATACCAAATCTCCTGACCTAGTTCCCCTATCCCTTCCCATGGCTCTCCACACCTTCCACCCTGCCTGTAACATATGACCTCTAGCTCTGTACCTCCTTACTGCCCCCACCCTGTTTGCTGCCTAATAACTGATTTTCACATGTAATTCCTATACTGCTTGTATTACTCTGTGCCTTATACCCCCTTCCCCCACGTACCTCCTGTATTACCCCCACCCCTTCGTCTCAAACTGATTGTACACATATGTAATCTGCTGTATTTGTCTGTGTTCTCGCATGCTTAAAAGCACTGTGGAATAAGCATCTCTTCAGGGAGGCATACCAAATCTCCTGACCTAGTTCCCCTATCCCTTCCCATGGCTCTCCACACCTTCCACCCTGCCTGTAACATATGACCTCTAGCTCTGTACCTCCTTACTGCCCCCACCCTGTTTGCTGCCTAATAACTGATTTTCACATGTAATTCCTATACTGCTTGTATTACTCTGTGCCTTATACCCCCTTCCCCCACGTACCTCCTGTATTACCCCCACCCCTTCGTCTCAAACTGATTGTACACATATGTAATCTGCTGTATTTGTCTGTGTTCTCGCATGCTTAAAAGCACTGTGGAATAAGTTGGCGTTATACAAATAAAGATTATTATATTAGTTGATGGTCATAATAACATGAATCGACTCTGTATAATTCCATGAATGCTTAGAGTTATATTGAGACTAGTACCAGTGTTTCTGGGGGCGCAATGCACCACTTACTAGTATAATATAGTGAAAGAAATTAGATTTGGTAACAGGTCCTAAACCAGCAGAGCCAGATAGCAGCCATGTGCTTATAGGACCTGTGATGATGTCACCATCATGTGATCAAGGCTGCCAAAGCCTCTTCTTCGTTAATCAGACTTACAGAGGGAATTAAGGTTTGGATCCTCTTCTTCTTGTCTGTTGCAATCTATAGCCCGACCCAGACTGGGTACCCTATTGGTACTGCTGGCACAACCTCTTATTGCTGCCTGAGCATTGTGTGATTAGTCCCTGGGGCTCTGAGTTCCACCCCTGATCACATGATAATGACATCAGCATAGGTTCTGCATGTTTTAGGAGCTGTGATGGCATCGCCATCATGTGATCAGGGGCGGAGCTCAGAGCCCGGTGACTGATCACATGATGGTGACATCATCACATGTAGCTCACTCAGTCATTAATCACTCACAGACAGGTGGTTGTTAGTATTTTGCTGACAGCAGCCAGGAACTGAAATGCTTTCAAAGTAGCAACTTTCTAACATTAACAGAGAACTTCAATTGTTAAAAGATGCTTAATCTGAAAATGGAATGAAAACATGTTCTGAGCAAAACTGAAATTAGAAAAAATCTGTAAGAGCTGTATAGGAACTCTAAAGAGAAATCACATGTAATAATACTATGTAGAGTAACACGCAGAAGTTTCCATATTACCTTATCTTTAATTTGGCTAAGGACTACAATTTCTTATTAAACAAATTAATACAATATCAGAACACGCTAACAGATCCTTGAATTCTGCAGTGCACATCACAACCACGGGGTGGCCACATTGGACACATATAGGATAGACATATTGTAACAAGATGTCACGAAATCAAATGTTGTTTTGAAAAGTTGCTTATCCTGCGACACACATATCTGCAAATATCCAACCGAGGGGAAAGGTAAAGATGGACACATCTGTAATTCTATTAAAGTAATATTGGGTAGGCACAACAACAGCACTTTCAGAGGACTCACCTCAACATATAGCTGAGATCTGTGGGAATATTTAGCATGTAATCATCAAGGATGTGTAAAGCAAGAGGAAGATAATTTATAGGGTAAAAGGGTAAAACAATAATCCCTGGAAATTGCAAGAGAAATTGGGCGCCTGCACACGAGCGGGTCGGATCCGGCAGCGAGAATTCTCGCCGCGAGACCCGACCCGAGCGCCTGCAGGGACGAGCACGTACTCACCCGCGCCTGGCGGCCCCGGCTCTTTCATGTGCCGGCTGCCGCGCAGCCGGCGCATGCGCAGACCGGAACCGGCGGCCGGGTGAGTGCGTGCCCCGCACAAAAATAGGACATGCCGCGGTTTGTTTGCCGCGTGAGATTTCGCACGGCCAAACCGCGGCCATCTGCATAGGAGTGCGTATTGTAATTCACTCCTATGCAAACTTTCAGTGGCGGAAATCCCACGGGAAATCCCGCGGCGGGATTTCCGCCCGTGTGCAGGCGGCCAATCAGGTAAAATTCAGATTCCATGATGTCTCAGTAATGGAGTCAGCCATAAAGCTCCACTTCACAATGCCAGCCAATAGCTATGTAAGTGTGCCAGCCAGAGCCCCTTAACAGTGCAAGCTAAAATACATGAGGTTTATGATGCCCTTCTCTGTGGTCAATAAATGAAAAGGCACAATGCATCTGTTTTATATCATGCTTTAAAGAGGTTGTACTTACAATATATACAAGAATCCACAGCACTTGACCAAACTGAACTAAAACATCCTTTATTTAAAGTGATATAGCAGGTGTATGCAAGAGAAAAAAAGAAACCGCTTACTAGTACCTACCTAGTAAATTGCCAGCTACTGCAACACCACTGACCTCTCTGCCAGCTTTTGCTTACATAAGAGAGAAGCACTGTTTGGAATCCCCCTTACAATCTGCCCCCAAGACAGACTCAGGAAGCTTACTAGTTCCTTGCAGACACTTTGTAAAGAATTCTTTCTGCATCAGAGGATCAGATGCAGCTACTGAGAGATGGCAGAAGGCTGTGCAGTAGTGAGCAGCAGCTGTAGCAACATGCCAGGGAAGCAGCACAATGGCTGCTGTATAGTGAAGCACCAGTAAAGCAGCACAGGAAAAACTGTGCAGTGAGGGAAGAGAAACTGTCATCATATTACCCCTTGGCTGGAGCCAGACACAGCGCAATAGCCAACAGACAGTAACAAAGAGGCTTTTACTTGAGATGGAGCTGCTGTGAAATAGATATGCTGCCAGAGGCTTACCATTTACAAGAGATTACAGTTGAAGTGACCACTACTGAGCTAGCCTCAGGGAGTAACACGTAGAGGGAGAGCAAATCACAGGTGTCCTGCAGTTCCAGACATCTAAAGATTCTTCAACCACACTAGATTACAGAGACCATTAAGCATTCGTAAGTGAGGTCGGACCTTGGTAAAAAAAAATAATTGCACATGTTCACAAGAACAGAGACACTGGTAGGGACTACACGGGCTTGCTAGTCACACTATGTTATTCTGTTGGACTTAAAGGGGTTGTCTCGCGGCAGCAAGTGGGGTTATACACTTCTGTATGGCCATATTAATGCACTTTGTAATGTACATCGTGCATTAAATATGAGCCATACAGAAGTTATTCACTTACCTGCTCCGTTGCTAGCGTCCCTGTCGCCATGGATCCGTCTAATTCTGATGTCTTCTGGCGTTTTTAGACACGCTTGCGCAGTCCGTGCTTCTGCCTGGTGAATGGGGCCGCTCGTGCCGGAGAGCTGGTCACCGCGTCGTCATCGTAGCTCCGCCCCGTCACGTGTGCCGATTCCAGCCAATCAGGAGGCTGGAATCGGCAATGGAACGCACAGAGCCCATGGTGCACCATGGGAGAAGACCCGCGGTGCACCATGGGAGAAAACCGCAGTGCATCCCTGGGAAAGGACTGGCGGCCATCTTAGGGGGAGAAGATTTTTCTAACTTCATATTTCGTCAGATCGGTGAGTAGCAAGCGGTTTAAAAACCGCTTTAAATTGCTATTTTATGCCAGGGGGGTGACAGGGGGAATGGGCTAATGTAAAATTTTGATGTTTGCCGCGAGACAACCCATTTAAGTAAAATTGTTGGCTCAAACACTTACCGAAAAGACAGAAATGTTACTGGAATAAAGCCACAGTTTTTCAGAAACTTTGCTTTAGGTGTACGTATCCTTCAGTTGTGGACGCATCTTATGATGCAGCAATCCACAGATAGCAAATTATTACTTACTTAAGCAATATTGTTTACTCTCTGGTTGAAGTCAATTACTGACTTTGTGATAGATAACTGTTATACTACTTCAGGTATATCAAAGCCGTTACTAATTCTAGTTAGAAATAGTCTGGTTTAGAAACAGGTCTGCAATAGAGATGAGCGAGCACCAAAATGCTCGAGAGCTCGTTACTCGAGTCGAACTTCCCGCGATGCTCGAGGGTTCGTTTCGAGTAACGAACCCCATTGAAGTCAATGGGCGACTCGAGCATTTTTGTATATCGCCGATGCTCGCTAAGGTTTTCATTTGTGAAAATCTGGGAAATTCAAGACAGTGATGGGAACGACACAGAAACGGATAGGGAAGGCGAGGGGCTACATGTTGGGCTGCATCTCAAGTTCCCAGGTCCCACTATTAAGCCACAATAGCGGCAAGAGTGCCCCCCCTCCCCGCACGCACTGTCAGCATAAAGATCGCTCTCCTCTGCCACAGCTGTTACAGCTGTGGCAGAGAAGAACAATGTTAGCCCATTGAATTCAATGGAGCCGGCATTACAGCCGGCTCCATTGAAAGCAATGGGCTGCCGGCGAGCGCAGGATGAATTTTCGGGAAGGGCTTAAAAATATAAGCCCTTACCTGAAAATCATCCTAAAATGTGCAAAAATAAAATAAAAAATGTATACTCACCTTTCCGCTGAAGCTGGAGTTCAGCCGCGTCTGGCCGGCAGTTCTCCTGAACTGCTCTCTGTAGTATTCAGCAGCCGGGGATTTAAAATCCCCGCCTGCTGAATGAGCTGCCTCTGATTGGTCACAGCCTCACCAATCAGAGGCAGCTCTCACTCACACCCATTCATGAATTTATGAATGGGTGAGTGAGTGCTGCCTCTGATTGACAGCTGAGAGCTGCCCCTGATTGGTCCCTGCGCTGAGCTAATCAGAGGCAGCACTCACCCATTCATGAATTCATGAATGGGTGTGAGTGAGAGCTGCCTCTGATTGGTGAGGCTGTGACCAATCAGAGGCAGCTCATTCAGCAGGCGGGGATTTTAAATCCCCACCTGCTGAATACTACAGAAAGCAGTTCAGGAGAACTGCCGGCCAGACGCGGCTGAACTCCGGCTGCAGCGGAAAGGTGAGTATACATTTTTTTTTTTTTTTTTTACCCATTTTAGGATGATTTTCAGGTAAGGTCTTATATTTTTAAGCCCTTCCCGAAAATTCATCCTGCGCTCGCCGGCAGCCCATTGCTTTCAATTGAGCCGGCTGTATTGCTGGCTCTATTGAATTCAGTGGTCAGTGCTCGTTTAATCGAGACGAGTACCGCGTGGTGCTCGTCTCGAGTAACGAGCATCTTGAGCACCCTAATACTCGAACGAGCATCAAGCTCGGACGAGTATGCTCGCTCATCTCTAGTCTGCAAGCATTATGCAACGTTTTAACTTTTCACTAAAAATTATATAACAATTTCGCTTTGCAGTTGACTAGCTATAATAAAATATTTTTAATTTTGTGTCTCCGCTGTCTGCTTCATATCCTGGAACCTGTGTCCCATACCACCAGACACTTATATGGCTCCTGTGCTGGAACTATCAGCTTCTACCCATGCAACTTGTGTACAGCAAGTCACCACGTCACACGACTCTTTTCCATACCTGTAAATATTCTATACAATTACATGCCTGTGGCTGCCTGGATTAGTACACAAAGGGAAATCACTTCTACATGACAAAACAATGTGCATGGCAACTCGGAGATAGTGTTGCTATATCATTCAGTCTCCATTTATTTCGATACAGTTTACAGTGGGTTCAAGGCTGGGTCTAAAAACACGAATAGAAAGTTCTATTAAAACATATTGTAATCTATCTTTAACATATGTTTCTCCAAAAAATTACTTCAAATGATCAAAGTTAATTAAACTTTACTGTTGTCCAAGACTCCTGCTATCTATTAGATTACATGTAAGGATGAGGGTCAAGCAAAGGGTAGTTTCGCACATGCATTTGGAGTCCTCTTAAGGCCGCCTACAGACGGGTGTAAATTCCGCGGTGGGATTCCCCGCAGAATTCCCGCTCGTACACGCCTGCATGGGATTGCATTACAGCACGCAATCCTATGCAGATGGGCGCAGTTTGTCTGCGTGAAATCACGAGCAGCAAACAAACCACGGCATGCTCTAATTCTGTGCGGGGCTCACTGAGCCCCGCACAGAAACGTCACTCACCGGCCGCCGGCTCCGCTCTGCGCATGTGCCGGCTGCCTGGTAGCCGGCACATGAAAGAGCCGGATGCCTGGTAGCCGGCACATGAAAGAGCTGAAGCTTCGGGAGCGGGTGAGTCCGCGGTGCCCTCTGCAGGCGCTCGGGTCCCGCTGTGAGAATTCTCGCAGCCTGATCCGACCCGGCTGTCTGCAGGCGGCCTAAAAGTGATCAGTTTTTAATTGAATGGTGACTGATTACAAACTAAAGCACAACTTATGCATGCTTGTAAATACCTGTTTGGGGTAAAGTAACTGATTATTGGATATGCAGATCTTGCACACGTTACAAGTTTAATTCTGGGAGGTTTTCCAAAGCTCTTGCTCCAAGCCAGCAAAATGCACACAATACACACTCCTGGTTGGTGGGTAGTGGCTGGGCTTTCCCCCCCCCCCCCCCCCACCTCTTTTTCCCAAGGCTTCCCTTCTCTTCTCTTCCCTCTCCCTCCCACTGAGGTCATGTATTGTTTTGCTTTTGCAGTGTAATGATAAAAAGGAACTCTTAAACACTGAAGGCAGTCTTAAGCTTTTCAGTTTACTACTCTCTGTCATTGACTTTAATGCAACCCCCCCCCCCCCCCGAAAGGTGCTTTCCATTTGCTTACTGTTCTTGTTGGACAGGAACAATAATGCTGCAAGCTGTGCTTTTTTACCGTTCAGAAAAAGTGAAAGTGAACAGAACTGAGTCAAACTGAACCCAAACTGAGAGTAAAAAATATATATTGCTCTCTATGGGTCCAGTTTGCTTCAGTTTGTTTGTTTTTTTTAAAATTGAAACCAAAGACTGAGGGATAGATGCAGATATGAAATGGTGATTATGAAAAGCAAGGTTACCATATAGCGTTCTTGCATGGGAGCCCTCTGCTCTTTATAACTCCCCCTGACCCCAAGAAAATATCATATTATTTAAGTCATATGATATTCACTGCATAAATTTTTCTTACATACGGTATTAAATCTAGCAGCAGAATGATTCAATTGCTATGGTACAGATGGCTAAATAGTTTACACAGCTCTATGACCATTGATGGCGTCACCAGGGGGCGGAGGGATGATGTTACCAGGGGTGGAGAATAAGAAGCACTCACACACAAACATACAGACAAGTGGTCGTTAGTAGTTTGATTACTTATGTATACAGTAAGTGGGTCATCAAGGTATTGGTGCCCAGTAGTGATCTCTGCAATAGTTACAGCCACCTCTGTTAATAAATAATCATAGATATTTATTTATAAAAGGTGACAACCTTCTGGTAAGTTGTTCAGCAGTTGTACAAAGCAAGCAAAACTTCTATAATCCCTATATGACATGTACGTTAGGCAATGTACTCTGAGGTAAAACTTTACTTCTTAAACTTGGTGAAAGTTTCTTTACTTCTTGTAATAGCAATCTGTCACTAAGGATACAAAATATTCCCCTAGGAAATGCAGAAAGATTATATTAATGTTGGAGAAAGCCTGTTGTACTTGTATTCATATCAGTATGGCTGGTGGAGGAACTGCGCTTGATGAGCATATTCAAATATATTCTGTCAAGACAATAGAAGCTCTATATGTTATAGTTTTATGTTCATTTGTCTATTATGGCTTCATAAGACTTCAAAGCTATATGACATCTTTCAAGGAAGGAACCCGAAAGGTAAAGTAAAAGGTAAGAATAAGTCATACATTTGTAAGAGGGCATTAATAAACTTTCTGCAGCTATGGAACAAGTCCAAGCAACACTACCAACTATATCCATTTATGATATACTAAGAAAGATATAAAAAATACTAATCACTATATAAACAAATCTGAAAATTTCAGTGTATAGAAAGTGCACTTGTTAAGAAAAACTCATTGTATGGGTTGCTATAAAAAGGCCAGGATGTACATTTCTATTACTTCAAAGACCATAGACAATGCAGTTCTTGCAATGTAAATATATTTTATTATATATATATATATATATATATATATATATATATAGTGATGAAGATAGAATTAGACTATTCACATGTGCATTGTGGCTTCTTCTTATAATGGGAAGCGTGATACAGTGCCAGATCTGATATTTAACAGATACCAATGCTGCCTGATGAACCCCACTGACTTACAATGGGGCTCTTGATTAGCTTCCTTTTTTGTTAACATAATTTTGCATACTGTGCTATTCTTGCCGTCAAATCTGGCAGAGCTTCCGAAAGAGGCTCCAAATACCTTTGATGACTTTGTCAAGGGAGAATTAGGCAGATCTTACCTATCATACTATGTCTACCATATATATTTTTTTAAGCTGTGATGTGCCATTCTTTATTCCCTCATGGTAGATTCTCTTGGTCCCACACATCCATCTGTACAAATCTCAGTATTCCAGCACTGACTCCTACGCTTCTATAATAAATAACCATTATATGCAGTGACTACGTGGAGTCTTTTTTTTTTTGGAAATTCTCCTGCCTGATGTTTTTTGGCCTGGATATAGCACTTTGACATCTGTCATTTCCATACATTTTTTCCTTACACGAAAATACTTTTTCTGTTATTCAGTCACTAATAGCTTCTTGTCAGCTGTTTACGTCAGCTAAAGGGGTATTCCCATCTAAGTCAAACATGGCTGCGATGAGAATATAGCCCATACTGTTGACTAGGAATACAGAAAAAAAAGCAATCTGAGTGTTCTGCACTGTTTCTGCATCTCCCAAGTTGTAGAATCGGTGTACAGCAGCTCCCTGTGCTACGCTGTTTCCATTCTCATTCGCTTATTTGAGAATAACAGAAACAGCATAGAACAGCTAGTTCACCTCCTTCCATAGTCTTGACCACCACAAGCTGTGGTGTCGAGCCAGGATAGGGTCAAGGGAACCCTATTGTGACAATGGCTGGTTCTGCTCCATTTGTTTCAATGGGACTGATGGAAACAGCCGAGCGCTTTGTACTTGGCTATCTCTGTCTGCCCCATTGAAATAAATAGAAGGCATTAAATCCACATCTATGCAGGTGATTTGAAGCTCTGTATCAAGAAAAAAGGAAAACTTTGACCACTATAAAGATATCTAATATAAAACAGCATACAGGCTTTTTTTTGCCCCACACTTTGCCCCATTTGTGTGACCTTTAGTGGATGATTTTGGAGTCATTAGATTTGGTACATCCTCACCACCGCCATAAAATCATAAAATTTGAGTTTGATACATTGGGTGATCTGTCAGGCTAGGTCAAAGTTCACATGTTAATTCTAGCGGCACTGTTGTGCTTCAGCCAACAGCGCCGCTAGGGAGAGTCAGGGCTCCTTTACCCTGGCGAGGGCGGGATCAGGCCATGAATCACGGCATGATTTCATCCTCGCAATCCATGTGGAAACCACTGGATGAGGGGTATTTTCACATGGAAACAGCCTTGCATCCCTGCGGGGCTAAAGGAATTCCCAGGCGTGGTTGTCACAGCTGCAGCAGAGAATCACAATGTTCTCCTGTTGTTTTCAATAGGGTCAATAGTGCTGCTGCCGCTGGCTCCATTGACGACATTGTACAATATCACAAAAAGAAGGGACATGTTGCACATCTTTTCCTGCATAGCATTGAAATGCGGTGCCATGCAGGAAAACATCGCAAAAGTGAACGTACCCATTTAATGTTTGCGTAGCAAATATCACGCCAATCTAGTAATGTAAAATTAATCAGTACAATTTTTACATTTTTTTAGATGGGGAAAAAAAAGCAACTACAATAATTGTAAGTGAAAATTCACGTTAATAGTGCGACTTCTTGTTCTGGCGCTTATGCAGATTTAAGTACTACATTATTGAGTATGATGTCTTTTCAATAATAGATTTGTACACATTTGCGATTGCAATATCAATTTATTAACATAATATTCAACATTTTTTTCAGGCTTCTGAAATGTTTACATGGAATTCCACCACCGTGGACGAGTTCATCCTTGTAGGACTAACCGGCAGACAGGACATGCAGATATTACTATTCATTGTCTTTCTTACATGCTACTTAGTTACCTTGATAGGTAATGTGTTAATAATTTGGCTCAGTAACGTAAACCCTCGACTCCACACACCAATGTACTTCTTCTTGAAAAATCTCTCCTTCTTAGACATCTGCTATACTTCATGTGTAGTACCTAACATGCTCATAAATTTCTTATTAGTGAAGAAAACCATATCTTCTAATGCTTGTTTCACCCAAATGAGTGTTCATATGTCTCTAGGAGTGACTGAGTGTTTTTTGCTGCTATCAATGGCCTACGACCGGTATGTAGCTATATGTAGCCCCTTACACTACACTAAAATTATGCATCCCATGTTGTGCATTAGCATGGCAGGTGCATGCTGGGTTGGGGGCTTCATAGTCTCTTTAATAAACACGGTATACACATTACAGTTACCTTTTTGTGGGCCAAACATAGTGAACCATTTTTTCTGTGAGGAACCCACATTACTCGAGCTGGCTTGTGCAGATACATCTCTTAATAAGACTGTCCTTTTCTTCTGTGCTATTATAGTAGCTTTAGCTCCGTTTTTTATCATTTTTTTTACCTATGCAAATATAATTTCCAGCATAATGAAGATTCGTACAACCGGAGGACAGAGAAAAGCCTTTTCCACTTGTGCTTCACATGTTCTTGTGGTCACATTATTCTATGGAACCATTTTCGTTATATATTTGAGACCTGGGACTGTTCATGTCGCCAACCAAGACAAAATGGCCACCTTGTTCTACAGTGTTATAACCCCCATGCTAAATCCTCTGATCTATACTTTGAGAAACAAAGATGTAAAATTAGCATTGAGAGAAACCACAAGGAAGAAGGTTATATCATATCTGCTCAGTTAAAGCCAAAATAAGCTTCTCTACATTATTGGTAGTCATCAAGCAAGTATTTGGAATTCATCAACCATATGTAATAAGCCAATGACAGCCATCGATTTACCCACTAAGCATAATCAGATTACTTAATAGCAACTAGCAGGAGGGATTTTCCTATCCACACAGGATTTGCACATGAAACAAATATTAAGCTTATATTTTACGCATCATAGGCCAACTATATCACAATGCACCAGTCATGACACTGATTGCTACAGCTGTATGTTAAAGTCATATTTGCTGTGGATTTTACCCCACTCATTAAAAGTTGTGGAATCTGTAGTGACAATCTGCAGCATAAATTGACATGCTGCAGATTTTAAATCCGCATCATATCAATTTCTATATGGATTCTAAGATGAAATGTCCTCAGTATGTGGATGAAATGTATTATAATCCTATCCATTCTGCAGCTGCTGTAATACACTGTGGATTTTCCAAACTCAAATGCAATGATAAAAATCTACAGTATATCAATCCAAAAAACGGACGAAGATAGTACCCCTTCATTTGAATGGGTGTATTCACATGGGCATTTATATATATATATATATATATATATATATATATATATATATTCTTTATTTATACAGTTTTGAATGGGTACAGAAACAAGGAGGGAACGTTACTTATCAGGATTGACAATGGGAAACACATGAGGAGGAAACAGCTTCTCTGCTAACATGCAGAGCACTAATAAAATAACAATACAATAACGGCCAATTCTGTATTATTTATCCAAATGTACTGAATAGAAAAGAACAAAAACAAAAAAGCTGAATTGAAATAAATGCATATTAATTTTAGTTTGTAATAGAGAATTTATATCTATACTGTGTGTAGACAGACAACAAAAAAAACCTTTTTTTTTCACACGTGAGAGAATGATTCGCCGCTAGGGGGTTTGTGGAATTCTGTAAGCAGATAGTTCTGACTACGTTTGTAGAATAGCCATTTACTCCAGGTCTCCAGATACCTATCCACATTCTCTTCTTGGAGGCACAGTTTTTTTACTCAGACAAATAGTAAGAGTAAAAAAAAAAAGCAGCATGTCCTATTTCTATCTGATTCTGTCTAATGAAAATAGTCCATGCAATGTGTGGTGTCCTGCACATCGGACAGCACTTGAATGGCATGTCTGTATGCACTTGGACTGATAAAAAGTTGAGCCCAATTTTTTTGGGGTGCAACTTTTTATCAATCTGTGTGCATGCAGCCTTATGATAAAGTTGGCTCCAAGGGATCTCTGGAGGGAGTGAATTGTGCATCCCTACCAATAAGAGGTCCTGTGAGACATGATGTTCTGTGAGCTAATACTAAATTGAAGATCCCTTGATTCATCAGAGAGAAAAACATGAAGGCTTCAGGGAAAGCAGAAGGATTACAAATGGTACCGTACAGACCCCGTTCTGCTTGTACTTGTCTGGTGAAGGAACTGCAGTGTGCTCTGCTACTAAGATAACTGATGGGGAAGTTCTATAAGGTTCTGCTACTATTTAGAAGGAGAGAATATAAAGTAGATCAATGGTTAACAATTTAAATGTTACTGAAATGGAAGGTATGGATAATTGTCTATGTGTCTGGGGAACCTTTGCTTCTGCAGCTGCGAAAGCACAAAACATTGAATATTTTTTATTGTGGTATTTAGGCTACATTCGCATGCAGCAGATTTTTTACAGAAAATTTGTGTATCAGAAATACTTTGGGTAAATTCACCCATTGCAGATTTGAGGAGCTTGTAGAAATCCAAACATATGTTACGGGAACGGCGCCATTCAGATATAGGGATGGATTTTTCAGTCTCATCTAGTCCTGCAGTGACGCTGCAGTGTGGGAACAAAACCAGAATCAGGTAACTTCAGTAGTTACTCGTGCATGGGTGTTTGCAAACCCCATCAGATGCGTGGAACAGATTTCTGCCACAGAAATTTCTGCAGATATATATGCCACATTTCATCATAAAAGTTAACTACCAGATTTTTCTGACTATAAGATGCAGTTTTTAGCACCAAAATTTCAGTGCATTAGAGATGACCAAGCGTACTTGGAAAAGCACTATCGCTCGAGTAATTTGCTTTATCCGAGTATCGCTGTGCTCGTCCCTGAAGATTCGGGTGCCGCTGCGGCTGACAGGTGAGTCGCAGCGGGGAGCAGGGGAGAGCGGGCGGGAGAGAGGGAGAGAAAGATCTCCCCTCCGTTCCTCCCCGCTCTCCCCTGCAGCTCCCTGCTCCGTGTCGGCACCCGAATCTTCAGGGATGAGCACAGCGATACTCGCATAAAGCAAATTACTCGAGCGAGTAGTGCTTTTCCGAGTACGCTCGCTCATCTCTACAGTGCATCTTATAGCTTGAAGGTACCTTTTAAACATACATTTTTCTGTCCTATGTTAGGTGTCAGAGGAGTGCTAGAGGTGTGGGGAATGGATTTTTCAGTCTTAGAAATTTCTGCTCTGTGGAAACAAACTCTAAATTGGGGTGTTTCAGCAGTGTGTGTATGAATTTTTAATAAACACCATCAGAAGTGTGGAATAGATTTCTGCCACAGAAATGTCTTTAATGAATCTGCCACATTTGTATATATCCATAAACTATCTCTTAGTTTCAAATTCTAAACGCATGAATTCTTGTTCTGCTAATGTATTGACCGTAAAATATGAATTCTTTATTGCAAAACATCTGATTACTCAGTACATAATATAGGCATACTTAAATCATATGTACAGATTACATATTGTAATATAAAATCATTCATAGTCCTCTATAGTATTCTTAACTCCAAATAACCAGAAACAAATGGAACCCTTGTAAAACAGACACCAAAGGGGTATCCAGTTAACAATACAAGTGAACGGCTCCTTTTGTTCCCACTCAGACGGTCCATCACAGTGCTGATTTTTTGCAGCTGTAATGGAAATCTCCAAAGTAATCACACAGCATATTAAATAATGCTGTGTAAACTCTCTCTCACATAAAATTTTGCAGGGTTAGTAAGCCTGTGTTAAGTTCTGTTCATACTTGTATTGGGCTTTCCATTTCCCTGTTCTGTCATGGGAGCCGAAAAATAGGATGCCGCATCTGTCATATGATGGAAACAAATAGCGTGGAATGAACCTCATTGATTATAACGGGCTCCATCCGGCTCCCATCCAGCCCTCTGACAGTTTCTTGCAAATGCTGCACGATTTTAAAAAGGTGTGAATAGAGTCTTCTTTTATTCATAGCACAACTATGTAGAAGCTCCCTTAGGGTGGTTTCACACACAGCATTTTTTGGAAAATGCACTTGCAGATTTTGATTCAGTTTTTAAACCAAAGCCAGAAAATGATTAAAAAAGAATAAGAATTATAAAGCAAGGACTTGTACTTCTCTTTCCTGTTGGACCCGCTTCTGGCTTTGGCTCAAAAAAAGCACCAAAATCTGGAAGTGCGTTTTCCCAAAAATGCTGTGTATGAAGCCACTCTTAATCAATCAGTTTAGATCGCAGGGGATTGTAATAAACAGATAAATTGTAACAAATCCTCAGCTGTATGAACAGCAACAGATTGGATAGATGATGAGTCATATGATGATCAGTCTTCATTTCCATAAGACTACACAACAGTTTTAATTCCTGTCTAGTGTATGAGGCTATTCAGAAATAATCTGCTTAGTTATAGTAATACATTGCATATTCCGTTTGTGCTGCCCTGTTGTATTACCAACAAGAAGCCACTGAGTGGCAGTTAATGTTTTACTTGGAGTTTGTGAGACTTGCCAACTTTATCAAAAGTCTGGGAGGTGTTCCACTTTTTAGTAGACTCTTAGACTTGGCAGGGTTAACAAGCAAGTGTTGGGTTTGATTTTCACTTGTGCTTTCTATTTTTCTATTGAAAACATGAAAACAGCATTCCGAATATGTCCTTGGATGGAAACAAACAGCACTGTGACAAAATGTGTAAGCTGAGCGTATCATGTGTACCCTAAAAAAAGTATCGCAAGAACTTACAATAGAAGCTGCAAACTACGCACAATGCAAGGAAATCACTTTTATCACAATGACTTAAAAAATCTAAACAGCCTGAACTTATAGACCACAGACAAGTGCTTAGAAGGAAAACTATCTTACAAAAACCTATGTACTATCAATATATTTTCTGGGAAGGCATTTATAAAGTATGCTTGCAATACATCAATATATAGATGTCATAAATTTTAGATTGTCGTTAATATATAATTTAACCTCTAAAAGACACAGAAAAACCTCAATACCAGTTCAGTCTAGAGTCCATAAAAGTACAAAAGTTTAAAAAGAAAGGTACAAACATCCAGTACTTGGATAAGAATGGAGTAACTAACCAGAGGCAGCATGGGTTTGTAACACACAAGTCATGCCAGACGAATCTAATTTCCTTCTGTGACAGAATCACCGACTGGGTTGACCAGGGAAATGCGGTGGATATAGTATGTCTTGACTTTAGTAAAGCATTTGACAAAGCATCTCATACTATACTTATTGAAACAAGGACCAAATATGGGATTAACAAGACAACTGTTAGGTGGATTCACAACTGGCTGAGTGATCGTACTCAAAGAGTGGTCATAAATGGCTACACATCCAAGAGGAAGAATGTATCAAGTGGGGTACCAGTGTTCAACATTTTTAGAAATGATCTAAAGGAGGGAATTGAGGTGAAACTGATCAAGTTTGCCATCAACACAAAGCTCCGAGGAATAGCTAAAAATGGAGAAGAGATAGAGGATTCAAAAAGATCCGTGCAAACTTGAACAATGTGTGGCGACTAGAGATGAGCGAGCGTACTCGGCCACGCCCCTTTTCCGCCCGAGCGCCGCGATTTTCGAGTACTTCCGTACTCGGGCGAAAAGATTCGGGGGGCGCCGTGAATGAGTGGGGGGTTGCAGCAGGGAGTGGGGGGGAGAGGGAGAGAGAGAGGGCTCCCCCCTGTTTCCCGCTGCTACCCCCCGCTCCGGCCCGGCCCCCTCCCTGCCCTCCGGCGCCCCCCAAATCTTTTCACCCGAGTACGGAAGTACTCGAAAATCGCGGTGCTCGATCGAGTAATTACTCGAAACGAGTACGTTCGCTCATCTCTAGTGGCGACTAACAGAATGATATTTAACAAGGAGAAATGCAAAGTACTACATCTGGGCAAGAAAGATGAAAAAAGCACATACAGAATGGGACGAATTCAGTTAGGCAGCAGCACATGTGAAAAAGACTTGAGGATACTAATAGATCATACACTGAACATGAGTCAACAGTGTGATGCAGTAGAAAAGAAGACAAACACAAATCTGGGATGTATTAAGAGAAGCATAGAGTCTAGATCATGTGAGGTAATTCTCCCCTTCTACAATTTCTTAATTTAAAAAAAAACGGAGTAAGTTCATGTCCCAGGGGGTATAGTTAAAGAATCTGTGAATGTTTATCTTGCAAAAAAGAAAGCTGGGAGAAGATTTAGTATCTGTCTACAAATATCTAGACAGACATCTGTCTAGTAAATCCTGAACTGAGCAGGTTGTTGGACCCGATGATCCTGAAGGTCCCATCCAACTCTATCATTCTATGATTTTATATATATATATATATATATATATATATATATATATATATATATATTAGTGGAACACATCAAAAGGGATTATCTGGGACCAAAGTATCCAGGACTTATCTTCAAGATAAGTAATTAATATCAGTTCAGTGGGGGTCTGAATCCTGGCACCCCAGCTGATGAGGTAGTTGAAGGGGCTGAGGTGATTGGGCTCTTCTAAAACCTGTGACGACATGGTCTATGTGCAGCTCAGTCCCATTCAACTGAATGGAATTAAGCTGAAATGCTATGTATCTCCGCTACAAAATGTGTGGCTACTGGGAATCGAATGCCCCTGATCTGATATCAATGACCTTTCTTGAGGATATGCCATCAATATTTTAGTTCCAGAATACCCTTTTTAACATAACCAGAACAATTATAATAATATATACATAATCATAGATATGTTTTATATTGTCATTGCAGTGCTCCTTGATATAATTTACAGTTTTGCAATCTGACTATTGAAATGATCATCAGTAATTTCACCACCGTGGAGGAGTTCATCCTACTGGGACTAACTGACAAACAGGACATGAAGATAGTGCTATTTATTGTGTTCCTTACATGTTACATTGTTTCTTTATTTGGTAATATAGTAATCATTTGGATCAGTAGTGTAAGCCCTCGACTCAACACTCCCATGTACTTCTTTTTGAGAAATCTCTCCTTGTTGGATATGTGGTATACATCAAGTGTTGTTCCCAAAATGCTGATAAACTTCTTATCTGTAAGGAAAGCGATATCTTTTGGCGCTTGTTTCATCCAGTTGTTCATCCATCTCTCTCTAGGAGGGGCAGAGTGCTATCTACTGTTGTCAATGGCGTATGACCGATATGTGGCTATATGCAGCCCCTTACACTACAGTAATATTATGCACCGCGTTTTGTGCATTAAAATGGCAACTGCATCCTGGGGAGGTGGCTTAGCAAACTCAATAATACAAACATTCAATACATTACAGTTGCCCTTCTGTGGTCCTAATGTAATAAACCATTTTTTCTGTGAGGCGCCCATGTTGTTAGAGTTAGCTTGTAGCGATACAACTTTTAATCAAACAATAATTTTCTTATGTGCCATAGTGGTAGCTTTGATCCCTTTTTTCTCCATTCTTATTACTTATGTCAATATTATTTCCAGTATAATGAAGATTCGTACAACCAAAGGACGGAAAAGAGCCTTTTCCACTTGTGCTTCACATGTAATAGTGGTCTCATTGTTTTATGGTACCATTTTCGTTATATGTTTGAGACCTGGGACAGTTCATGTCACCAACCAAGACAAAATGGCCACCTTGTTCTACAGTGTTATAACCCCAATGCTAAATCCATTGATCTACACCTTGAGAAATAAAGATGTGAAAACTGCACTGCAAGAAATTACAAGAAAGAAGAATCTGCAATAACTTACCTAAATATCTTATCAGATCTGTCGGAACAATCCATAGAATGAGGCTTCATCATACTCTGCATTAATGTCCTTAATGTACTTAGGTTACTTACATTACTATGAATTGGTTCTAAGCTTTGTGTGTATGTAGCTGAGATTCTGTAAATATTCTAAATTGTGACTAAAATAAAAAATGTAATTACAATATACTTTTTTGAATACTAGTAATTGTTTTATTCACTATGCACAACATTCTGCAACTCCCAACTGTGTGGTTTCATGGTTTGACTGATTTGTATTTCTGTCGGGCTTTTGTGTAATAGTTTTTTTTATAGATTTTAATTACAATAGGCTGCTGCTAGTGAGACAAGTGAAGTTGTCAGGGCAGATCCTGTGGTCCAAGGTGAGATAGCAAGAGAACACTTATTTAAAATCCAGGAGAGATTTGCACCAATGCAAGCTTATATAAAGTGTCTGGGGGAAGCATTGCAAACTGCTAATAAAAGGTATGACGTGCAGTTGGAAAAAGAAAGGGCCAACTTGTGTCTGCTTGGAGAAGAGGCCAAAAGGCCAAGGCTGTTAACAGAGGAGCAGGCAGAAAGAATCCCAAAAGAAAAGGAAAGTATTCTCCAGGAAGCTGAGCAGCTGAAAGCAGAGAATGTAGCTCTCTTAAAGGAGAATGAGCACCTTGGGAGATTGGCTAAGGAGGAAGCTGATCACCGGGTGTTGCTGGAACAGAAAAATGTTCAGTGTGAACAGAGCTTAGAAGAGAAGAGAATTGAGAAAAAGAAGTATGAGGGGTATCTTTCAACAGCCCATGAAGAAATACAAGATCTCAGAGATGTAGCCAGAGATGAGCCTGATCGCAGAGTATGTCTGGAGGCACAATCTGTTCAGTGTGAACAGGACTGTAAGAAATTGCAAATGAAATGCCAAGAGTTGGAGATGAAGGGTTGCAAGTTAGAAAAAGCTTCTACAGATGCACATAATCAAACTACAGGTTTGCAGAATCAAGTTGCAGAGTTGAAAATGCAGTTAGCAAAGAAAAATGGTGAATTGGAGTCCCAGATAAGTCAGCTTAAGGGTGCATTTAGACGACCGTATGTCAGCTGGGTTTTCACGCCCAGTTGATATACGGTGTCTCTTTCTGCAGGGGGAGGAGGCTGGAAGAGCCGGGAGCAGTGCTCTGAGCTCCCGCCCCCTCTCTGCCTCCTCTGCACTCCCTCTCTGTCCCTCTGCACTATTTGCAATGAGAGGAGGCGGGACGGGGCTAAGTTCTGGGAATTAGCTCCGCCCCCATCCCACCTCTCCTTATTGAAAATAGTGTAGGGGGGTGGAGAGGAGGCAGAGAGGGGGCAGGAGCTCAGAGCACTGCTCCCGGCTCTTCCAGCCTCCTCCCCCTGCAGAGAGAGACACCATATATCGGCTGGGCGTGAAAACCCAGCCGAAATACGGTCATCTGAATGCACGCTAAGAAAAAGCTGGAAATGGAGAAAGCTGCTTGCAGTCAGGCAGAGAAGCAAGCAGAGATCTTGAAAGACTGACTGGGTCACAAGGAAAAGCAGGAAGCACTGCATGAGAGACTGTTGTCCCAGCTACAGATGAGCCTGAATGAGGAAGCTGAAGAATATGAAGCTCAAATCCAGGAGCTTGAACAGAGTCATGCTCTCATTGTGAGGAAACTGTCCAAGCAATTGAAGCAAATTGAAAAAGTGAAAGAAACGTTGAAAAGTGAGAGTATTGAGCTGACCCAAAAGGTGAACGTGGTGTTGGAAGACAAACATGAATTGGAATGCAAGAAAAATGCAGTAGAGATGCAGCTTCAAGAGCTACAAGTAAAAGTCACTGAAGGTGACAGAAGGCAGACAGTGTTGTCTGAGCAGGTGAATAGGCTGCTCGTGGAGCTGGAAGCTCAGACTGAAGAGTCCCAGATGTTGCTACAGGAAGAGACGCAGCAGAGGCTTGGTCTTAGCGCACACCGGAAGACAATGCAAGATGAGAGAGATGTGTTCCTCAAGCAAGTAGAGGAAAATGCAGAAGCTAAGAGAAACCTGTCAGAGCAGGTTGCAACACTTCAGGCTGAGGTGTCTGACCTAGAATATAGACTGGAGAAGAGTGCTGTGTGCTTGGATTCTGTGGAAGAGCAGAAAAGAGAAATACAAGAGGAGTTTGAAGCTACAAGGCAGCAGTAGGAAGAGAAGACAGCTGCCTGTGATAAGCTTGAGAAGGTTAAAGTAAGTCTTCAGCAAGAGATAGAAGATGTTTCTGTGGAGCTTGGTCTCCAAAAGGAGCTTGTGTCCAAACTGAGAAAGACACAGAAAATATGTGAACAGCAGCTTACTGAGGAGAAAATCAGGTCTGCAAGATATGTCACTGAATGTGAGAGTGCTGAAGAAAGGGTCTGTAGGAAAAAGACTGAAGGATTAACTTTGACACGCACCCTGAAAATGATGTCAGAGAAAAAGGTGCTGTTCCAAAAGTTTGCCAAGAATTCAAGCGTGAAGATGAAACTCTGGGCAGCACAGTGTCATGTTGCTGAAAAGAGGGTTACTAGTGCGGTCTAGGAGCCAGTTCAGACAGCAAGTAAAAGAGAAGAAGGACTTGTGGAAGATTCCCGATAACAATGCTGGAAAGCGAACTCTGGTACAAAGAAAGCGCAAGGGCGTGGTCCAACAACAGGTGACAGGAATGAAGAATTGTAAAAATAAGACACAAGTGGTGAAGCATACCAAATTATGTGAAGGTGACCTGGGCACTCCAGGTGAATAGTTTGAAAAGACTGGGACGGTCTGGAGGAAAGAAAAATCACTTCTGTAAACAAAAGAAAAGTCATTAAGGTGAGAGCTGAGCAAAAGATGCAGACTGAACAGACCTCTGAAGTAAAAGAGGCCAAGGAGAAGGCAGAAAGTGAGGGTACTGAAGCTGAGAAGGTCTTAGAAGTGGCAGCAGAAATCTTGAAAGAACTGCAGCAAGAGTATAATGACCTCAAAAACCAAACTCCGAAAGTGAAGAAACAGTTTGTCCAAGTGGTAGAAGCCTGTTACAGGGATGCTGGCTCCATGGACCAACTCAACAGTAAACTGAATACTACCAAGCAAAAGTCAGATTCAGAGGCAAAGGAACTTCGAAGAATGCTAATGGGTCTAACCGATGATAACACTGTATTAAGAGAAGAAATAGAATTGTTACAAAGTGAGGAAAAGATAATAATTATAAAGCTGAATGCATTGAAAAATGAATTAGAGACTGTAATTCATAGCAAGGCCATGCTGGAGCATGAGCTACAAGGGGAACTGGAAGAATACAGACAGAAGGTTCTTGAGCTAGAAGAAACCTTCAAAATGGAGGCTCAGATTGAAAGTCTTAACAAGCCGTTGTGCACTGAAATGGAGGACTTAGTTAGCTCCAAGGATGATAGTGAAAAGAGTGAACATGAACTAGAAAAGTCTAAGGAAGTAGAAGAAAGCAAGATTCAGTTAGAGGAACTTGAAGATGAGTTACAAGTCAACCTGCAAGCTGTGAGGGCACAGTCTGAGAGAGATCTGCAAGGATGTGATGAGCAGAGTAAAGACAAGAAGAGAGAACTTGTCAGACGAGTAAAAAGAGACCCCCGAGCCTGGAGTTTTGACCCTGGAGGGCCAAAAGAGAAAAGTGTGATACTGCCTTTATCAAAGGGGGGGGATATGTAGAGATGCACTACAGAGAATGGCCTGTAGGGGGCAATAAATAGGCATTCTGGTGCCTGAGAAAAGGGAAAACGGCCACAGGTGTAGTCAGGAAGTTGGATATAAGGGTGCATTCCTGCTACAGTCAGGGAAATGTTGACTGAGAGAGCCAGAGAGGACCTGTGCAGCAGAGCTAAGCTGCTGCAGGCCAGTGGCCTAGCAAAGGCCTGAGTCCGACAGGGACGACAACCCTTGAATCACACCCAAGTTGGAGTACTTATATGGACTTTGCTTTATTGAAGAGTGTTTATTTGGACTCTGATTCCGATTGTCTGATGTGATGACAAATAAAGGCTGGCAGGAGCCAGGTAAAGAAATAAACCGCTTCTCAGCAGTTTCTGTATGTGTGGTTGCCACTCTGGGTAGAAAGGTGGACGATCCGCAGGCAAGTGTACCCCAACTTGGGTGTGAGTCCAGGGTTGTCGTCCCTGTCGGACTCTGGCCTTTGCTAGACCACCAACCGACAGCAGCTTAGCTCTGCTGCCCAGGTCCTCTCTGGCTCTCCCAGCCAACATCTCCCTGGCTGTAGCAGGAACGCACCCTTATATCCAACTTCCTGACCACACCTGTGGGCGTTTTCCCTTTTCTCAATGCCTGTCTATTGCCCCCTACAGGCCATTCTCTGTAGTGCATCTCTACAACAGATAAACCCCTCATCAGGTCAACAAGGAAGTAACTTCTATAGCAACAACCGAAAAGGAGAGAAATAAGTAAAAGGTAAAAACAGAAATAAAATCTTACACTGGGTAAGAGACAGAAAGAAAAGGGAGTAACAGAATCAAATTTGTCAGTAGTATAATTTAATGAAACAGTCAGGCATTCAATCTGGCAAATGTCCTAAATGCGATTATAGAGGTGTATGAGTGAAGGTAGCCCTGTGCGCTTCCAAAAAAGACCTATAAGACATTTGGCTGCCATCAGGATGTTCGGGAGCAGTCTGGCACTCATCTTACCAAAGCAAGTATGTAAGAAGTGGCACATTTGTATTAAAGATATTTGCTATAGGGGATGTCACTGAGAGCCAGAAGGGTTAGAGAAGAGCACATTCCCAAAAGAGGTACTGTAGGGTGCCTTTATGCAATTGACAGCACCAACAGGGGTCAGGAATTGCTGTGTTTAATTTCTGCAGGAGGGAAGGGGTGTGATACTATTCCATAATGATTTAATATTGATTTTCCTTGTATTATGTGCAAATTGATTTTTTTGGCTGACTTGGTCCAGATCCTGACCCACAAGTGCCTCAGGTTGAGCCACTTCTCCCATTTAGGCCGCATGCAGATGGCCGGGTCGGATCCCGCAGCGAGAATTCTCGCAGCGGGATGCAGACCCATGCCCATGCAGAGCCCTGTGGCTTACCCGCTCCCAGCGTCTTCTCTCTGCACTATGTGCCAGCTGCCGCCCAGCCGGCACATGCGCAGAGCGGAGCCGGCCTGTCACATTTCTATCCGGGCCTCTGAGAGACCTGCACAGAAATAGATCTTGTCGCGATTTGTTTTCTGCGCGTGTTTTTATGCGGACAAATCACGGCCGTCTGCATAGGATAGCATTATCTAATGCAATCCTATGGCAGCAGGAACGGGCGGAAATTCTGCAGGACACCGAGCCACGGAATTTCTGCCCGTGTGCAGGGGGCCTTAAGCATGTAGGACTATTTGTATGAAGGGGCAAATGTGCTACAAAGAGGGTTCGATTGATGAAAGGCCCATACTTACAGAAGCTCTCAAAAGAGGACAAAGAAGATAGTGGACATGTACCATAAATGAAATGATAGTTGTGTCAAATTTGGTGGTAGCCAAAGGAAGCTGGAGAGGGAATAAAGCATTTTTGGGAACGTTCAGCAAATGGCGAAAAGTTCCAGTGTCATTTGTCTATAAAATCAGTAAACTAAGTTAATTCCTGTCATGATCAGGTGTAGTTTTTCTTCTTGCAACCAGCGTGGGCCAATAGTGTAGTCAGGGAAAGTCGGAACACGGGTATTATCGATTGCGATACAAAAGAAACAAGCAGGTAGTGTAGTCAGGATGAAGCCAAAGGTTCAAACAGTGACTGGATAAGAGCAAGGAACAAGGGACAAGAAAAAAGCTAACAGGGGAGTTTGTCAGAGGGCTGGACAGCTCAACAGGTAGAGCTGCCGCCTGGAGCACAGGAGCTCTTTGGTTTGAGCATTGACAGAAGCCCCCTCCTTCTAGGATGGCCTTCGGAGGCTCCAGTTTGAGCCTTGACAAGTGTCAGGGCAAGGACACGGAGAGTGTAAGGCTGGTAGGAAGCAAGGAAGTATAAAGAAAAGGTGTCAGCAGGGAGTGGAAAGGAGCAAGCTGATGTTGGACTCTACCCCATTTCCACACATCCCTAGTGAAACCCATAGGTCACAGGAGAGTGCCCCAAATCAAAGAACTGGGATGGAGCAGAGCTAACTAGAGCTTCTCAATTTTTTGAGATTCGTTGTAGGACAATAAAAATGTCCAAGAGGTCATGCGCCAGAGATGAGTGGCATAGTAATAGAAAGCAATATCAGGAAGAACCAGGCCCCCTTAGGAAACATCTGCACTCAAAACTGATTTAGATATGGGGGGGCGTGGCCTGACCGAGCACCAAGATGGCCACATAATCAAGGTGCTCTGAGCTCAGAGGCTTATAAAGCTACTAAAAAGCAGCAAGATTGACCGTTACTCACCCGGTCTAGCGAAAGCCGGCACAGTCGACAACAGCTGAGGGCGGAGGAGCCACCGCAGATCCTCTCATCCCCTGCACGGACACCCGGAGGACCTCTTCTCCCCATGCGGCGGCCTTTCCACAGCAGTCCCGGCACCTCTGACACAACCAGCATCCCTGATAGGGAGGAATTGCCTGCAGACCTCTGAAGCCAGCAGAAGCCTGCAGTCGGAATCTTTTGCAAACAGGAGGGAGACGAAGCTGTGAGCGACACTCCAGCTCCGATAACAGCTGAGAGCAGATGAGCCGCCGCAAGTCCTGTCAGCCCCTGCACAGACGGCTAGAGGAATTCTTCTCCCCGCACGGCAGCCCATACACAGCCGACCCCAGCCTCCGACACAGCCAGCATCACCAATGGAGGAGAACAGTCTACAGTCTCCTAGAGCCAGTGAGAACCTGCAGACAAGGTCCACAGCAAACCGAAGGGGAGAGACAGCGGTGAGTGACACTTCAGACCCGCTTAGCAATCCCCTGCCCCGCGCCATTAACACCATGGCGGCCATTAGAGGGAAAGCTCCTCAAAAGAATAAGCCACAGACCAACAAAATGGCTGCAAACACAGCCCAAAATAAAAAATCACAGTCTTCCCCGACCACTAGTCCTTTAAAACAACGCACTAAAATAGCGGAAGAGCAGGTAGAAGACCCACAAAGCCCTCAGATGGGAGATTTCATTACATCTATGCCCTCATCAGATAAACCAGCCACAGAGGCATTTATGAAAGAAATGCTATTGGCCCTAAAAGATTCCTTACAAGTGAATTTTGACTCGCTAAGTTCAACATTAAAATCCTCAATGGAGGAGATGGAGGAAAGAATATCCCATACTGAAAATAAAATGAGCGAAATTACTCATTCCCATAACAATCTAATTGATGAACACTACTCCCTGTCAGAAGAAGTTGATGCTCTCAAAATAAAGCTTGCAGATATAGAAGATAGAAACCGACGTAATAACGTCAAATTCAGAGGTATCCCAGAGGCGATCCAGGCATCAGAAATTACCAATTATATCCAGCAAATGATCAAAACAATCCTCCCAGATGCTACATCTATGGATCTAACCATAGACAGGGCGCATAGATTGCCAAAACCAAAATTTGTCCCCGACTCTATGCCCAGAGACGTCATTGCTAGATTCCACTTCTTCCACATTAAAGAGGCTATGATGCAAGCTACGCGCAAACTGAACCAGCTGCCGGCCCCTTATAACGCGATTCGTCTCTATACAGACCTCTCGCAGATGACATTGCAAGCAAGAAAAAAGTTCTCCCTAATTACCAACGCTCTTCGCCAGGCAAAAATGCCCTATAAATGGGGCTTCCCGCCGAAACTCCTAATCCACAAAGATGGAGCACTGTATATTTTCTCAAACCCAGAAGATGCCTCAGAAAAAGTGAAATCCTGGGGCATATCCATTCCACCCCCAGATGAAAATCCTAGGGGTCCAATTAGAAGACCAAGACCGGGAAAAACCCTCACGGCCTTTGAACCCGGCCGTTGAAAATATGCTCATATCTCGACCTACGAGAACTATTTCAACACAGCCTGCCTCTGGCTCTCACCCACTCAGGTGAACTTTACGCCCCCACTGTACAAGTCCACACCCTACTTGGACTTGAGGTTACACTTCACTCGTCAACTGTTTTGATGACATACATGCTTTTGTTAATTTGTTATGCAATGTTCCCCCTTGTTATGCTTAGACATCACAACTCTCCATGCTGTTTCATGACATATTCTATTCTTAAAAATGTTGGTTAAACGTCTCTCCATAAACGCTAATGGGTTAAACTCACCATTTAAACGCTCATCATTGTGGAGAGAAGTGTTGACCCAAAAGGCTGATATACTTTGTGTGCAGGAGACACATTTTGATGCTTCCGCGTGTCCAAAAATTTACCATACTAAATTCCCCAAGATTCTACTGGCTTGTGCCCCAAATAAAAAGGCAGGAGTGATGATCGTGTTTAGAGACACGATTAATGTACAAACCAACTCAATTCTGCAAGACCCCAGAGGGAGATTCATTCTGGTAATGGGGACTTTAAACTCTGTTCCATTCTCCTTACTGAACATTTGCACTCCAAATGAAGCTCAGATAAGCTTTTTAAATAAAACAATTAAAAAATTGCGGAGGCATGGAAATGAAAGAGTGATGGTATGTGGAGATTTCATTCTTGTCCCGGACGAAACTATAGACACAATGAGTCAGACACATAGAAAATACCCTAATCTAAACCCATGGATTCAAAAAGAAGCTCTCTATGACAGCTTTCGTTGCTTGAACGCATCAGCAAGGGAGTATACTTTTTACTCCCCCCCCCCCCACACACACACACACACAGATCATTTTCGAGAATAGACCTGATATTGGTAGACAGGTGGTCCCTTCCCTTAATCTCAAATGCTTCAGTTGAAAAAGCCACATGTTCGGATCATGCTTCCATCACAGCCACTTTTCAATGGGGGGAGGGGGGGTGAGACACGCACATGGAGGAATAACACCTTTCTGATGGGGATCCCTAAGCATGCAAAAACAATAAAAGATGCTCTCACGGAATACTTTGAAATCAACAATACTCCGGAGGTATCTCCTATAACAGTGTGGAACGAGCACAAAGCGTATATTAGGGGAATCCTCATTAAAAATTAGCGCAAAACACAAAAGAGACAAGGAGAGACAACTCAATGAAATTCTAAATCAAATTACAATAACTGAAACCCGCCTGCAAAATGTCCAGTCAGATGAGCTACACAAACAACTCTTTGAACTAAGACACAAGCTACGCTCCCTTCTCATTGATAATTTCAACAAAATTATCAAAAACTCAAAATAGCTTACTACTCCTCAATAAACAAACCATCCAAACTAATGGCAAATCTAGTCAAAAAAACTAGAATCAAAACAAAAATCCCGTACATAACTGACCCAGAAAACAAAGAGACAAAAATTACGCACCCTAAACAGATTGCAGAATGCTTTCGTAAATTTTACGAAAAACTGTATAACCTTAAAGAAGACCCCTCAACTCCCCAGCCAAACCAAAAAGAAATCTCATCCTTTCTTAAAACACTAAACCTCCCAAACATCTCAGAATCGCAACAAAAAAACTTAAACAAACCCATATCTACCCAAGAAATCACTGACACTATAAAAACACTAAAACTTCAAAAGTCCCCGGGCCCAGACGGCTTCTCCAATGAGTACTATAAATCCTTTAAAGAAACCCTAGCTCCACACATGTTCCAAATGTTTAATTCGGTAATACAACAAGGTAAATTCCCAAGAGAAATGCTCGAAGCTACAATCGTTACAATAGCCAAACCTGGTAAAGATTCCTCGTCCTTAACAAATTTTCATCCTATATCTTTGCTCAATTGCGATACTAAATTATACTCAAAAATCATTGCCCAGAGACTACAGACGGTTCTACTGTCCATAGTGCACTCGGACCAGGTGGCCTTTATAAAAGGACGACAAGCGCCCGATGCTACAAGAAGAGTGATTGACCTCCTCTCCATGCTAGAATCCTCCCATACCCCGGCCATACTCCTAGCCTTAGACACAGAAAAGGCTTTCGACCGCCTTCACTGAGACTATACCTTCGCTGTCCTAAAAAAATTGGGTAACATCAGGTAAAACAGGTAACATCATCAACACTATAAAAGCACTATACTCCTGCCCCTCAGCTAGAGTCCTAGTAGACGGTACAGTTTCTGAAACATTTTCCATCACCAATGGGAACCGTCAGGGATGCCCACTTTCCTCCCTAATATTTATACTAGCAATTGAACCCCTGGCTGAATCCATAAGATTGAACTCTAACATACGAGGTATACCCACAAAAACTAGACAACACAAAATCAGCTTGTTTGCAGATGACACGTTAATCATGATAACTAACCCTATATCATCCTTGAGATATGTGTACTCCACTCTATCCCTATTCTCAAAAATTTCATACTACAAATTAAATGTTTCCAAGTCACAAATACTGGGAGTTCATATATCAAACGACTTAAAAAGAGATATAAAACAAGAATTCCCTTTCCAGTGGCGGGCTCAAAATATTCCCTATCTTGGAATCCAAATCTGCTTCCCACTGTCTACCACCATATCAGCCAATTATTTCCCACTACTTAAATCTCTACAGATAGAAGTAAATGAATTTTAAAAGCATCAATCTACATGGCTCAGAAAGATCACCCTATATAAAATGATGATTCTTCCAAAAATCCTATACTACTTTAGAACACTTCTCATACCTATCCCCCAAAAAATACTACAAAAATTCCAAAGTCAGATGTCAGAATATGTGTGGAATGGTAAACCACCTAGAGAGGCGCGTTCTATCTTGACCCTACACAAAACTCAAGGGGGAGTAGATCTTCCGAACTTAGAATCCTATTATATAGCAATTCTACTTAACCAGTCAAGGGAATGGTTAACCCACTCGACATCGACAGGTTGGGTCAACTTGGAACGAGAACTAATCTACCCTAAATCTCTAAAATCTCTAATCTATGCAGCTATTATGGCTACGCAATCTCCACAATTGAGGTAAAAAATACTTATCCCATGCCTCTCACCAACAATCACAGCGGCTGTGGAGGCGTGGACCAAACTCACTCAAAGCACAAAATACTCTAAGACTCAAAACCAAAGCACAATCCTGCTAGACACTTTGGAGTACTTCATACCGGGCTTGCGACTAGTCACATGGTCGGAGGCGGGGATAAAACAAATAGAAGACCTCTTTGAACAAAATACGCTGAAGTCCTTCTCACAACTAGTCCAGCAATTCAACTTACCAACGACAGAGATGTACAGATACTTTCAACTAAGATCCATACTAAAAACCATGCATCCCCAAATTATATCAATCCCACATACAACAGTTACAAATATAACAAAACTACAAAAAGGGAACAAAAGTACAACCAGATATTTCTATGATCAGATGACCGGAAACCTACGTTCGGGAAAGAAATGCCACCTTTTAAATTGGGAAAGAGACCTAAAATCAAAATTCCCTCTTGACAGCTGGCTAGAGTCTTTTAAAAGAGCCAAACAAGCGACAAAATGTGCCAACTTAGTAGAAACTCACCTAAAAACTCTCACAAGGTGGTATCTCACACCGGACCAACTAAAGAAAAGACGGATAGCGTCTGATGCCGTCTGTTGGAGGGGATGTGGGCAAGAGGGATCCTTGCTTCACATTCTTTGGTCATGCCCTCTAATTGCCTCATACTGGTCTAGTGTGTACTCATTAATCAACAAATTCTCGAATTCCGAACTCCCTGCCACAGCAATACTGCTTTTAGATATTGGAGAAAACAGACCCGAAAAAGACAGTTAATATGCAATATACTGATGGGGGCAAAAATCCTACTAACTAGAAAATGGCGAACTACGGAAATTCCCCACATAAATGAGTTAATACATCTTATAACGGAACATGGAGCCTTCGAGAAAACTCTTGCGCTCAGAAACAATTCATTTCTAAAATATACGACAGTATGGAAACAATGGTATGACAACTTCCATCTTGATGTCTAAAATTGTTACTTTCTTTGTTTTCCTTTCCCAACCTTCCCATGAATCCCACTGTTTTTCGCCTTCCACCCCCCCCCCCTCTCTGTCCTCCCCCCATATCCTGCCTTACCCTAAGAATTCATAACCTGTATCTCAAATGACTAAATAAGATTTCACACAGAAAGTTTGATTGATTCTATTTACACTTTTGTAACAAGCCTTGTAAAATTGAAATCATACTAGTGCATAATTGTAATTCTGTCTATGAAATTTAATAAAAATTCATTGGAAAAAAAAAAAAAACTGATTTAGATATGTGGTATCTTTTGGACAACAAAAGTCCAGAAAGGATGATTGGATAGATTTGAAAGTCATTTCAGGGACCTTTACCGCAAAAGACTCAAACAAATATAGGTGTTTGGGGAGAATGAACATTTTAAGTGCCTCTATTCGACCTAACAGAGAAAGGTGGAGTTTTTTTTCATTTTGCAAAGAAGCAATGGTTATCGCGTATAATAGTAGAGTGATTCAATAAAGAGCAGAATATGAGGTGGGAATGTGGATTACCAGGTATTTTAATGATGTATACTTCCAGGAATAGGGAAAGGAGGCTTGGAGGGTGGATAATAAAGCTGGTGGAATATTAACTCCTTAGTGATGAGCCCATATTTTTTGGTTTATGAACCAAGCGATTATCATCATCACAAGAGCCATAACTTGGTGACATAGCTGTATGTTGGCTTATTTTTTGGGGACAAGTTGTATTTTAAACGTCAACACTCCAGGGTACATATAATGTGTTGTATAACTTTCATTACATTTTTTTTAGGAAAAACCCTCAAAAATTCCACCATTGTTTTGGGGTTCATTTTTACAGTATTCACCATTCATTAAAAATACCATGATAATTTTCTTATCTGGATCAGTACCGTTCCAGAGGCGGGGTCTAATAGGCTGAGTCACATGGCAGACATGGAGGCCTTTGTCAGGCTTTTGGCTACCACAGGAACCCATTGATATCTTGCAATCACACTGCAGAGTGCCCATGAGTGACAGAAGGATCCTCCTCCCCCATCAGCTGCTTACACGCTGCAGTTGCTATTGATTGCGGCATGTAAGGGGTTAAGCTGTCCAGATCTGAGGTTTCTCTGCATCTGGCTGACAGTAGTCAGCTAAGCCACCGCCTTAAAAAAATGTATGTGTAAATTAAAAGCCCATTAATGAGGTCAGTAAAAAGGTATATTAGCCATCACTAAGCAGTTAATAGGGAGAGCTTCAGATTTGGTGGGTGGGGGGTTAATTTGTAAATCCGTATGTATTTAACATTTTGAGAAGGTTTGGTAGTGGAAGGATTCATCAAGGTGACTAAAGTATTGTGGACATATAGTGAAAGTTTAAACTGTTTAGCACAAACTGCAATACTTTGTATATCAGGGTGGGCTCTAATTGTATCTGTAAGGGGTTCTATGCTCAAGACAGATGGTGTGCTGTGGGTTAATAGTAATGATTAGAGATGAGCGAACGTACTCGTCCGAGCTTGATACTCGTTCGAGTATTAGCGTGTTCGAGATGCTCGTTACTCGTAACGAGTACCACGCGATGTTCGGGTTACTTTCACTTTCCTCTCTGAGACGTTAGCGCGCTTTTCTGGCCAATTGAAAGACAGGGAAGGCATTACAACTTCCCCCTGTGACGTTCAAGCCCTATACCACCCCCCTGCTGTGAGTGGCTGGGGAGATCAGGTGTCACCGGAGTATAAAAATCGGCCCCTCCCGCGGCTCGCCTCAGATGCGTTGTGAGATAGCTGAGGGACAGTGCTGTTGGTGCCGGAGCTGCTATAGGGAGAGTGTTAGGAGTTAGTGTAGGCTTCAAGAACCCCAACGGTCCTTCTTAGGGCCACATCTAACCGTGTGCAGTAGTGTGGAGGCTGCTTTTAGCAGTGTTGCACTTTTTTTTTTTGGTATACCGGCCGTGCAGAGCATTGAGCCCTGCAGTAATACTCCAGGGATAGAATTGTGTAGGCAGGGCCAGAAGACATATATTATAGATTGAATATACGCAGTGGTCCTTTAGAAAAAAATATTTGAAAAAAATCTATTTGGCCTGCCTGTCACTCTGCTCAGTGTTCTGGGTCCGTGTCTGCTGGGGGTAGTAGTTCTCCAAATAAATACGCAGCCAGCTAAGTGTTACAGCAGGCTTGCGCCAAATTATTTCCTGGCTCTGAAATCACCGGTCTGTTGCAGTTAATAACAGTGCAACACTGCAGTTCCGTGACACACACATCAGGGACAGAATTGTGTAGGCAGGGCCAGAAGACATATATTATAGATTGAATATACGCAGTGGTCCTTTAGAAAAAAATATTTGAAAAAAATCTATTTGGCCTGCCTGTCACTCTGCTCAGTGTTCTGGGTCCGTGTCTGCTGGGGGTAGTATTTCTCCAAATAAATACGCAGCCAGCTAAGTGTTACAGCAGGCTTGCGCCAAATTATTTCCTGGCTCTGAAATCACCGGTCTGTTGCAGTTAATAACAGTGCAACACTGCAGTTCCGTGACACACACATCAGGGACAGAATTGTGTAGGCAGGGCCAGAAGACATATTATAGATTGAATATACGCAGTGGTCCTTTAGAAAAAAATATTTGAAAAAAATCTATTTGGCCTGCCTGTCACTGTGCTCAGTGTTCTGGGTCCGTGTGTGCTGGGGGTAGTATTTCTCCAAATAAATACGCAGCCAGCTAAGTGTTACAGCAGGCTTGCCCCAAATTATTTCCTGGGGTTCCGTAAACGAAGTCAGCCTCCAACCATAGGCCGATAAGCGGCACATTTAATTACAGCGTTCTGTTTCTGCACTACTGCTAATACACCATGCTGAGGGGTAGGGGTAGGCCTATAGGAGGTGGACGCGGGCGAGGACGCGGAGGCCCAAGTCAGGGTGTGGGCACAGGCCGAGCCACTGCGGTGGCCAGGGGTAGAAGCAGGGCCAGACCGAATAATCCACCAACTGGTTCCCAAAGCGCCCCCTCGCGCCATGCCACCCTGCAGAGGTCAAGGTGCTCTACGGTGTGGCAGTTTTTCACAGAGACGCCTGACGACCGACGAACAGTGGTGTGCAACCTTTGTCGCGCCAAGATCAGCTGGGGAGGCACCACCACCAGCATGCGCAGGCATATGATGGCCAAGCACCCCACAAGGTGGGACGATGCCCGTTCACCGCCTCCGGTTTGCACCGCTGCCTCTCCCCCTGTGCCCCAACCTGCCACTGAGATCCAACCCCCCTCTGAGGACACAGGCAGTACCGTCTCCTGGCCTGCACCCACACCCTCACCTCCGCTGTCCTCGGCCCCATCCAGCAATGTCTCTCAGCGTAGCGTCCAGACGTCGCTAGCGCCACAGTTTGAGCGCAAGCGCAAGTACGACGCCACGCACCCGCACGCTCAAGCGTTAAACGTGCACATTGCAAAATTGATCAGCCTAGAGATGCTGCCGTATAGGCTTGTGGAAGCGGAGGCTTTCAAAAGCATGATGGCGGCGGCGGCCCCGCGCTACTCGGTTCCCAGTCGCCACTACTTTTCCCGATGTGCCGTCCCAGGCCTGCACGACCACGTCTCCCGCAACATTGTACGTGCCCTCACCAACGCGGTTACTGCCAAGGTCCACTTAACAACAGACACGTGGACAAGCACAGGCGGGCAGGGCCACTATATCTCCCTGACGGCACATTGGGTGAATTTAGTGGAGGCTGGGACAGAGTCAGAGCCTGGGACCGCTCACGTCCTACCCACCCCCCGAATTGCGTGCCCCAGCTCGGGGGTGGTATCTGCGGGGGTGTATGCTTCCTCCACTAAACCACCCTCCTCCTCCTCCTACGCAACCTCTGTCTCGCAATCAAGATGTGTCAGCAGCAGCAGCACGTTGCCAGCAGTCGGTGTCACGCGGCGTGGCAGCACAGCGGTGGGCAAGCGTCAGCAGGCCGTGCTGAAACTACTCAGCTTAGGAGAGAAGAGCCACACGGCCCACGAACTGCTGCAGGGTCTGACAGAGCAGACCGACCGCTGGCTTGCGCCGCTGAGCCTCCAACCGGGCATGGTCGTGTGTGACAACGGCCGTAACCTGGTGGCGGCTCTGCAGCTCGGCAGCCTCACGCACGTGCCATGCCTGGCCCATGTCTTTAATTTGGTGGTTCAGCGGTTTCTGAAAAGCTACCCCCACTTGTCATACCTGCTCGGAAAGATGCGCCAGCTCTGCTCACATTTCCGCAAATCCCACACGCACGCTGCCACCCTGCGGACCCTGCAACATCGGTTTAATCTGCCAGTGCACCGACTGCTGTGCGACATGCCCACACAGTGGAACTCTACGCTCCACATGTTGGCCAGACTCTATGAGCAGCGTAGAGCTATAGTGGAATACCAACTCCAACTTGCGCGGCGCAGTGTGAGTCAGCCTCCTCAATTATTTACAGAAGAGTGGGCCTGGTTGGCAGCCATCTGCCAGGTCCTTGGAAAATTTGAGGAGTCTACCCAGATGGTGAGCGGGGATGCTGCAATTATTAGCGTCACCATTCCTCTGCTATGCCTCTTGAGAAGTTCCCTGCAAAGCATAAAGGCAGACGCTTTGGAATCAGAAACGGAGGCGGGGGAAGACAGTACGTCGCTGGATAGTCAGAGCACCCTCCTGTCTATATCTCAGCGCATTGAGGAGGAGGGGGAGGAGCATGAGGAGGAGGGGGAAGAGTCAGCTTGGCCCACTGCTGAGGGGACAGATGCTGCTTGCCTGTCATCCTTTCAGCGTGTATGGCCAGAGGAGGAGGAGGAGGAGGAGGGGGAGGAGCATGAGGAGGAGGGGGAAGAGACAGCTTGGCCCACTGCTGAGGGTACAGATGCAGCTTGCCTGTCATCCTTTCAGCATGTATGGCCAGAGGAGGAGGAGGAGGAGGAGGATCCTGAAAGTGATCTTCCGAGTGAGGACAGCCATGTGTTGCGTACAGGTACCCTGGCACACATGGCTGACTTCATGTTAGGATGCCTTTCTCGTGACCCTCGCGTTACACGCATTCTGGCCACTACGGATTACTGGGTGTACACACTGCTCGATCCACGGTATAAGGAGAGCCTTTGCACTCTCAGTCCCGAAGAGGAAAGGGGTTCGAGAATGATGCTATACCACAGGGCGCTGGTGGACAAACTGATGGTAAACTTCCCATCCGACAGCGCTAGTGGCCGAAGGCGCATTTCCGCGGCCCAGGTAGCAGGGGAGGCGCAGAGATCAGGCAGCATGTACAGCGCAGGCAGGGGAACACTCTCTAAGGCCTTTGACAGCTTTATGGCTCCCCAGCAAGACTGTGTCACCGGTCCCCAGTCAAGGCTGAGTTGGCGGGAGCACTCTAAAAGGATGGTGAGGGAGTACGTAGCCGATTGCAGCACCGTCCTCGGTGACGCCTCTGCCCCCTACAACTACTGGGTGTTGAAGCTGGACACGTGGCCTGAACTCGCGCTGTATGCCCTGGAGGTGCTTGTTTGTCCTGCGGCTAGCGTCTTGTCAGAGAGTGTGTTTAGTGTGGCTGGGGGAATCATCACGGATAAGCGTACCCACCTGTCAACCGACAGTGCCGACAGGCTTACACTCATCAAGATGAACAAAGCCTGGATTTCACCAGACTTCTCTTCTCCACCAGTGGACAGCAGCGATACCTAAGCAATACGTAGGCTGCACCCGCGGATGGAAGCATCGTTCTCTATCACCATCCAAAACGGGGACCTTTTTGCTTCATCAATCTGTGTATAATATTCATCCTCCTCCTCCTGCTCCTCCTCCTGAAACCTCACGTAATCACGCCGAACGTGCAATTTTTCTTAGGCCCACAAGGCTCAGTCATATAATTTTTCTAAACAATTTTTATATGTTTCAATGCTATTAAAGCGTTGAAACTTTCACCTCAACCAATTTTTATTTTAACTGTGCTGCCTCCAGGCCTAGTTACCAATTAAGCCACATTAACCAAAGCCATTAATGGGTTTCACCTGCCCTCTCGGTTGGGCATGGGCAATGTTTCTCAGGTACTTTAGTACTGTTGGTACACCAATTTTTGTGGGCCCTCGCCTACAGTGTAATTCAATAAATTTTTGGCCCACCTGCATTACAGCTGACATAACAGCAGCTGTGATGGGCAATGCAATGGGATATTTCTATGTACCGCCGGTGGGTTCCAGGGAGCCACCCATGCTGTGGGTCCACAGGGAGTTGTAAATGCATCTGTTACCACTTCTAAAGAACCCCAGTCTGACTGGGGCATGCAGTGTGGGCCGAAGCCCACCTGCATTAAACATGACATTACTACCTCAGCTGTGATGGGCAATGCAATGGGATATTTTTATGTACCGCCGGTGGGTTCCAGGGAGCCACCCATGCTGTGGGTGCACACGGAATTCCCATTGCGGAGTTGTACCTGCCTGTGACTATATATAAAAAAACGCGGTCTGACTGGGGCATGCAGACACCTTGACAGAATGAATAGTGTGTGGCACATAGGTTCCCCATTGCTATGCCCACGTGTGCAGCTCCAGATGGAGGTGGCACAGGATTGGATTTCTCATTGCTTCTGTACAGCATTGTGGGCTATCGCCCCGCCCCTTTTAAAGAGGGTCGCTGCCTAGCCGTGCCAACCCTCTGCAGTGTGTGCCTGCGGTTCCTCTGGCAGACGCACTTATAAATAGACATGAGTGTGGCGTGGCATGAGGGCAGCTGAAGGCTGTGCAGGGACAATTTGGTGTGCGCTGTGGACACTGGGTCGTGGGGGGGGGGGATTTGGCAGCATGTAACCCTGGAGAAGTGGCAGCGGAGTGTCATGCAGGCAGTGATTGTGCTTTGTTGGAGGTAGTGTGGTGCTTAGCTAAGGTATGCATTGCTAATGTGGGCTTTTCAGATGTAAAAGTTGTTGGGGGGGGCCACTCTTGCTGCTATTGTGGCTTAATAGTGGGACCTGTGAACTTGAGATGCAGCCCAACATGTAGCCCCTCGCCTGCCCTATCCGTTGCTGTGTCGTTCCCATCACTTTCTTGAATTGCCCCGATTTTCACAAATGAAAACCTTAGCGAGCATCGGCGATATACAAAAATGCTCAGGTCGCCCATTGACTTCAATGGGGTTCGTTACTCGAAACGAACCCTCGAGCATCGCGAAAATTTCGTCTCGAGTAACGAGCACCCGAGCATTTTGGTGCTCGCTCATCTCTAGTAATGATCCCTTGACTCATCAGAGAAAAAAACATGAAACCTTCAGGGAAAGCAGAAGGATTACAAATGGTACCGTACTGACCCCGTTCTGCATGTACATGGCTGGTGAAGGAACTGCAGTGACCTCTGCTACTAAGATAAGTGAAGGGGAAGTTCTATACAGTTCTGCTACTGGTAGTATCTAGGAGAGAACATAAAATAGATCAATGGTTAACAAGTCAAATGTTACTGAAATGAAAGGTATGGATAATTGTGTCTGGGGAACCTTTGCTTCTGCAGCTGTGAAAGCACAAAACATTCAATATTTTTTTATTGTGGTATATTTAGGCTTCAATCGCACACAGAAAATTTCTGCAACAAAAATATTTGGGATTAATTCACCTATTGCAGATTTGTGGAGTTTGTGGAAATCCAAGCATAGGCTACAGGAACAGCACCATTCAGATAGTTCTGCAGTGACTCTGCTGATGAGTTGGTTCAGTAACTAGTGCATGGGTGTTTACAAACCCCATCAGATGTGTGGAACAGATTTTTATATGCCACATTTGATCATATCTGTTAACTACCATATTATTCTGACTACAAGATGCACATTTAAGCACGAGGAAATGGAGGTAAAATGTCAGTGCATCTTATGGCTCAGTCACACAGGTGTATCCGAGCGCCGATGCGCCCATGTTACTGCATGAAGAAGACGGCCACACTGCAGGTACAGAGGACTCTCCACAGCGCGGGAAGTAAGAACACATGACCGGCAATGGAGCCGGTCATGTGTTCTTTCTCCGCACCTGCAGTGCAACCATCTTATCCTGCAGAAAGACGGGCGCATCGGTGCCCAGTTGCGCCCGTGTGACTGAGCCCTTATAGTGTGAAGGTGCCTTTTAAACAGAAATGTTTCTGTCCTATGTTAGGTGGTAGAGGAGTGCTGGAGGTGTGAGGAATGGAATTTTCAGCCTTAGAAATCTCTGCAATGAGTCTGCTCTGTGGGAACAAACTCTAAATGGGGTTGTGTTCAGCAGTATGTTGAATTTTTAATAAACTCCATCAGAAGCATGGAGTAGATTTCCACCACAGAAATGTCTTTAATGAATCAGCCACATTTGTAAATATCCATAAAGCTCTATGGGCCTCTTTGGTGCGCAAATACGCATAAAATAGAGCAGTTCATATTTTTTTACACACACAAAAACAACAGACGCAAAAAAAAGAGTTAGAGTGAACCCATTGAAATTAATGGGTTCTAGTTCTCTGCGTTTTGTGTGCCAGGATTTTACCGTATGCAAAAACGAGCAAAAATATGTTCGTCTGTCAAAGTCCTTAGTTTCAAATTTTAAAAGCATGAATTCTCATTACTCTAATGTAATTACCTTAAATTATTAATTCTTTATTACAAAACATCTGAATACATAATACGCACACTGCAAGCACATAATGTTTATCACAATAACCAAAAGATTCCAAACATTTATGCTGCCCTATTGTATTATCAACAAGAAGCCACTGAGTGTCAGTTAGGCTGGTCTCACACGACCAGATTTGAATTGCGGAATCCGTGATCGTCACGCGCACGGACAATCTGCAGTATAAGGCACACACCACAAAAATAGAACATTCGCATATCCAGCCAGATGAGCGGACAGCAATTGCAATTTCTGCAAGCGGAAATAAAATCGTAGCATGTTCTATTTTTGTGCAGATTCTGCATGGACGGCTTCGATTGAAATCAAAGGAAGCCGTCCAACCTGCGACCCATCGGCAATTGACATTGTTAATAGGCCGCAGGTGCCCACATCATCATCTAGTGACAGCACAGGAAATACAAATGCCCATGATCATCTGCAGTAAAGATAAATCAGATACCCGGGGTCACTGGCCATGGTCAGGGCCGGATTCCACTTCAGGCTCTTGCATGCAGAATCCGACCCATCCCTGTGAGCCTAGCCTTAATATTGGCAGCAGAAAAACAAAATTCTGCATCCATCCTTTGGTGGAAACAAACGGCACCAGACAAACTCCATTGACTCTGATGGGGTCCTTCCGGCTTCTGTCATGCTCTCTGACAGTTTCAGCGGACAAAATACTGCAGCACACTACAACATTTTGCCCGGCCTTTTGTTCAGGATCTCACTGGAGGCTCCAACGCAGATATGAACAGAGCCTTATTTTTTTATAGCACAAATATGCATAATATCGTTTTCCAATTAGTAGTCTGTAAATCATATTTATATACTCTTTGACTGTGTTACTGTGGTATGGACAAATTATGTAAAATTCTCTGTGGCATAATGTGTAAACTGAGCATGTCATGTGTACCCTAAGAAACTGAGACTGGCAGACATCTGTGAATTCTGAACTGAGCAGGGGGTTGGATCTGATGACTCTGGAGGTCCCTTTCAACTCTACCATTCTAGGATTCTAAAAGTATCCCAAGAAATTACTATAGAAGCTGCCAACTATGTACAATGCAAGCAACTCACTTTTATCACAATAACCCAAAGATTCCAAACAGCCTGAATTTATAGATCACAGACAAATGCTTAGAAGAAAAACTATTTTACAAAAACCTATGTACAGCGTGCATGGGATTGAGCTGAAATGCTATATACCTCCGCTACAAAATGTGTGACTGGTTGTCAGATGCCCTTGATCTGATATTGATGACCTTTCTTGAGGATTACTCCGAATACCAGAGCAATTACATTAACTCTTTAAGGAACAAGAGCGGTAAATTTACGGCGCTTCGTCCTGGGCTTTAATCCCAGCTGATAGCAAAAGTACAGTGCAGGACTAAAGATTCAGTTCCTGCTATCAAGCAGGGGCAGGTTGGGTCTTCGGCTGTCAGACACAGCCGAGGACCTCGAGGTGAAGTGTTTTTTAAGTGCTTCTGCCATCTCCTTTCCAGGCTACATTCTATCTACTAAAGAGAGAAAGTGGAAGTATTACTTTCGCTATTCAACCTGAGGATCACGTGACCACCAAGTTCCCCCATCACAGCAGAGCTGCAGGGTCCTAGCAGACTCTGATCAGCTCTGTTAGTGACTATTGTCACTACAGGGGAATGTTTTCCCCTGTGACTGGGTCTCCTATGGATGCCCCAGCTACAATAGAAAAGTGTCAAATTAAAAAAAAAAAAAGATATTATGAATGACCCCCCGATATCTGATCGCAAAAAATCGACAGGTTACCAGCAGCACAGTCTTTGTAAGCTCAATCTGAGCGAGGTATTTTAGTCTGCAAAGCCCAAAAGGTCCTATGGACCAATATAGTCCCAAATCATCCGATAGCTTGTGCAATGGAAACTTCAGGTGACGCCGTCACTATGGTGATAGAGACAGATGCGGGTATCGTATATATATAAAATAAAATGACCTACCACCAACACCAACCAAAACTGTCACTATATATACCCTATACTCCAAAACTATACAAATTATATATGCAAATGTACAAAACAAAATGAGGAAAACCTTCACATACTTAATTTTAGCAGAAATATACTAATTTTTAAATCAACAACTGTAAATTTAAAAAAAACAGTCATTTTTTTGGTCATTTACTCGTAATAAAACTGAAAACCAGAAAAAAGTCAAAAAATATATTTTAAAAAGGCCTATATGTCACGGAATAAAGAATGCAGCAAAAATAGTTTTGGTAACTGAAGAAAAAAAAACAGAGCAGTAAAACCTCAGCGTTGGTAAAATTGCAAAAAAGTGTCTGGTCTTTTAGGACCAAAACACTCTGGTCCTTAAGGGGTTAATAGATACTTAACCATAGATATGTATTATGATGTCATTGCAGCGATCCTTGATGTAATTTACAGTTTTGCTTTCAGAAAGTTGACATGATCATCAGTAATTTCACCACCGTGGAGGAGTTCATCCTACTGGGACTAACTGACAAACAGGACATGAAGATAGTGCTATTTATTGTGTTTCTTACATGTTACATTGTATCTTTATTTGGTAATATAGTAATTATTTGGATCAGTAGCGTAAACCCTCGACTCAACACTCCCATGTACTTCTTTTTGAGAAATCTCTCCTTGTTGGACATCTGCTATACATCAAGTGTTGTTCCCAAAATGCTGATAAACTTCTTATCTGTAAGGAAAGCGATATCTTTTGGCGCGTGTTTCATCCAGTTATTCATCCATCTCTCTCTAGGAGGGGCAGAGTGCTATCTACTGTTGGCAATGGCGTATGACCGATATGTGGCTATATGCAGCCCCTTACACTACACTAATATTATGCATCCCATCTTGTGCATTAAAATGGCAACTGCATCCTGGGGAGGTGGTTTGGCAAACTCAATAATACAAACATTCAATACATTACAGTTGCCCTTCTGTGGTCCTAATGTAATAAACCATTTTTTCTGTGAGGCACCCATGTTGTTAGAGTTAGCCTGCAGCGATACAACTTTTAATAAAAGAATAATTTTCTTATGTGCCATAGTGGTAACCGTGATCCCATTTTTCTCCATTCTTATTACTTATGTCAAAATCATTTCCAGTATAATTAAGATTCGTACAGCCACAGGACGGAAAAAGGCCTTTTCCACTTGTGCATCACATGTAATTGTGGTCTCATTGTTTTATGGAACCATTTTTGTTATATGTTTGAGACCTGGGACAGTTCATGTCACCAACCAAGACAAAATGGCCACCCTGTTCTACAGTGTTATAACCCCAATGCTAAATCCATTGATCTACACCTTGAGAAATAAAGATGTGAAGACCGCACTGCAAGAAATTACAAGAAAGAAGACTCAGCAATAACTTACCTGAATAACTTAGCAGATCTGTCGGAACAATCCATAGAATGAGACTTCACCATACTCTGCATTAATGTCCTTTATGTACTTAGGTTACTTACATTCCTATGAAGTGGTTCTAAGCTTTATGTGTATGTAGCTGAGATTCCGAAAATATTCGAAATGGTGACTAAAATAAAAAATATAATTACAATATAGTTTTTGAATACTAGTAATTGTTTTATTCGCGGTGCACAACATTCTGTAAATCCCAACTTTGTGGTTTCATGGTTTGACTGATTTATATTTCTGTTGGGCTTTTCTGTAATATTTTTTTCTAGATTTTAATTATGTTTAGAAGAGAATTAGATAAATTAGTCAAAGGAGAAGAAATAAGGGTGACATATATATTAAGACATAATAATAAAAATAATGAAAGCAAAACCAATGTAAACAAATGTATTTCTCACTCTGCATCTCCCTGAAATCCCTTCTTACAGTCTCTGAAGTTACTCCAAACTTATTTTATTTTCACTTATATACAGTATTTAACATTTAATGTTTCTTTCACATCTCCTACATTGGGGGAGATTAATCAATCCATTCCTTAAGAATACGTTTCCTCACAAGGTAAAGCACTTTCTCTACTGCTATTCTTACATCACTACTTCCTCTCCAAAACTGGCTCACATAAGGCTAGTTTCACACGGCGGTGTGCCAAATCAGGCCATGAAGCTCAGCCTGATATCATCCTGCACTTGTGACGTCCCCGTGGACAAAAACTCCTACCATCACTTTAATAGAGTTCGGTTCGGCAAGTGTTTGTAACCTTGCATTGCACGCCGTGCTATGTGTTTCCCAGCCCCACTGAAAACAATGGGTGATGCGTTCAGAGGGAACTCCCAAAGATAGCGAGAAAAAAAAGGGCTTAGATATATGACCCCATTCAAGAGAATGGAGTTCATATTCATTTGATATTTGTGTGTCTCGCATCACGGCCATAAATAATATAGAGATTGTAATATATAAAGTGTCCCCCCCCCCCCCCAGCTGTCCAGTATCAATCAGCTGCCGTTCAGGACACTATTAAAGTTGAGTTGACATGCTTTCCCCTTACTAGGTAGATATTAGACAGGTAGATAGATACCAGAGAGATAGATATATATAGGGGATTGATAGATATATCAATGGATAAACGAGATAAAGGCTTTTCACCATCTAGGAAAGCTGAGAAGAAAGTAGACTTCAGCAAAGGCTGTTACACTCCCCCCCAGGGGGTCTCTGATGTCCTATAGCCCCTCTGAAGCCAGAGCAGAAACTGTTTATATTAGTTGATAAGGACTGGGAACTTCTCAGCCCCCATTTTCTGAAAGCCAAAAGCCAGACCTGATAACTTTTGGAGGCAAAGTTAACAAAGGACGTTCCCTCAAGACAACACAAAAATTTAATTTAGAAATTATAAAAAGATCTGTACGTTGCAGCCCGCTGACAAGTATATTTTGTGAAATGCCGCATCACCGCAAATAAGATGCAGAGACTCCCATATTTGCACGATGCTCAGGAACCGAGAATTGCGTATCTCGGACCAGATACTTCCGAAACTACTCGTGCGCGCTCAAAACGCATGTAAAATCATGAGACGAAACATCGTCGTCATATTTTCATGGTGGGTCACACTTACACAGAGTTATGACGAAAAAATATATTCCAGGGATTATGTATTCCAAGGTAAGTCAACCCCCAACGGGGGCTGGAAGGAACTGAATGGGAGTTACCCAAGTGAGAGTTTAAAAATCGCACATGGACGTGTGCTCGGGGTCAGCCAATGGAGGTCACTATACATGATGACTGGTCCATAGTAATCCGCGAGCCTCCCCACATAAGAATGGTAACACTCTTATTTTAATCCCCATTATTTTACTGTCTGTAATATCATATGTCTCTTGCCAATTATTGTGTAACACCATTTTTTTTGTATTTTTCTGGAAAATAAGCACTGCTCTTTTCTTTGAGAATTAAATTTTAAATTAATTAGTGAGCCTCGTCTGGTTAACACGAAACCATATTCTTCAAAGATTATATTAATAATTCATAATTTGGGTTCCAATTTACCGTTACAAAATTGGTGGTAGCAGAGCTCTGGGGTGCATTAGAACAGATCAGGTGGGTGATTTGAGCTTTCGCTTCGCATGCGGGCAGAAGCTTGTGAAAGCTGGGTACAAATCAGCCTGTATTCTAATGACTGCCAGCTTGCAATACTGCAGAGTGTATTAGGACAGAGGTGGGATCGATAGGTATCGTCCCTTCCCCTTTCTCTTCTTGTCCAGTGAAGGACAAGTTTATTTTACAGTACAGGGCCAAGTGGATTGCTGTAGAGTTGTGGCTGTGGCTCATGGTCGCTTATCCAGTGCCTCGGAAAGTTGGGTACCAGTGGCTCCACAATCTAAGAGCCTTCCTTTTTTTGCTCTGCCCTGCTACTACGTGACAGAAGATCATCCAGAAGATCACATTTAGAACAAGCTGATTTTCTGCCATTTTTTTAAACTGTAATTTTTATGAAACTTTAAATATAAGGAAACAGAAAAAGTGGGAGTAAAGAGGGAATGTTAAACAGATCAACCACTTAATAGGTCAACAAGGAAGTAACTTCTCTAGCAACAACCAAAAAAAGAGAAATGAGGAAAAGGTAAGAAGAGAAATAAAATTTTACACTGGGTAAGAGATGGAAAGAAAAGGCAGTAACAGTCTCAGAGTCCAGACAGAATCAAATTTGTAAATAGTATCATTTAATGGAACAGTTAGGCATTCCATCTGGCAAATGTCTTAAATGTGAGTATAGAGGTCCATCAATGAACATGGCTCTGGTCGCTTCCAAAAAAGAGCTATAAGACATTTGGCTGCCGTCAAGATGTGGGGGAGCAGTCTGGCACTCATCTTACCAAAGCAAATATGTAAGAAGTGGGACATTTGTATTGAAGATATTTGCTATAAGGGATCTCACTGAGAGCCAGAAGGGTTAGAGAAGAGCACATTCCCAAAAGAGGTGCTGGAGAGTGCCTTTATGCAAGTGTTTAATTTCTGCAGGAGGGAAGGGGTGTGATACCATTCCATAATGATTTCATATTGATTTTCCTTATATAATGTGCAAATTGATTTTTTGGCTGACTCGGTCCAGATCTTGGCCCACAGTGCCTCTGGTTGAGCCACTTTTCCCATTTAAGCACGTTGGAATATTTGTATGAAGGGGGAAATTTGCTACACAGAGGGTTTCATAGTTGGAAGGCTCATCCTTATAGAGGCTCTCAAAAAAGGTCAAACAAGTAATTGGGTGTGTACAATGAATGGAATGATAGTGTGTCAAATTTGGTGGTAGCCAAAAGAAGCTGGAGAGGGAATAAAGCATTTTTGGGAAAGCTCACCAAATGTTGGAAACTTCCTATTTCGGTTGTCTATAAAATCGGAAAACTAAGACAACTCCTGTCATGATCAGGTGCAGGTTGTCTTGTTGCAACCAGCGTAGGCCAAGCATAGTCAGGGAAAGCCAGAGGTCGGTACACGGATATTATCGGTTGCGATACAAAAGAAACAAGCAGGTAGCGTAGTCAGAGTGAAGTCAAAGGTTCCAACAGAGACGGGATTAGAGTAAAGAACAAGGGACAAGAAAAAAGGTTAGCTTGGGAGTTGGTCAGAGGTCTGGACAACTCAACAGGCAGAGCTGCCGCCTGGAACACAGGAGCTCCTTGGTTTGAGCCCTGGCAGTAGCCCCCTCCTTCTAGGATGGCCTATAGAGGCTCCGGTTTGAGCCTTGACAAGTGCCAGGGCAAGGACATGGAGAGTGTAAGGCTGGTAGGAAGCAAGGAAGTATAAAGAAAAGATGTCAGCAGGGAGTGGAAAGGAGCAAGCTGATGTTGGACTCTACCCCATTTCCACACATCTCTAGTGAAACCCATAGGTCACAGGAGACTGCCCCAAATCAAAGAACTGGGATGGAGCAGAGCCAACCAGAGCTTCTCAATTTTTTGAGATTTGTTGTAGGACAATAAAAATGTCCAAGAGGTCATGTGCCAGAGATGAGTGGCATAGCAATAGAAAGCAATATCAGGAAGAACGAGGCCTCCTTAGGAAACATCTGCAGTCAAAACTGATTTAGATATGTGGTATCTTTGGGAAAACAAAAGTCCAGAAAGGATGAGTGGATAGATTTGAGAGTCATTTCAGGGACCTTTACTGCAAAAGACTCAAACAAATATAGGTGTTTGGGGAGAATGAACATTTTAAGTGCCTCTATTCAACCTAACAGAGAAAGGTGGAGTTTTTTTTTATTTTGCAAAGAAGCAATGGTTATCGCTTATGATGTAATTCAAGGAATAAAGAGCAGAATATGAGGTGGGAATGTGGATTCCCAGGTAGTTTAATGATGTATACTTCCAGGAATAGGGAAATGTGGCTTGGAAGGTGGATAATAAAGCTGGTGGAATATTAACTCCTTAGTGATGAGCCCAAATTTTTTGGTTTATGGACCAAGCGATTATCATCGTCACAAGAGCCATAACTTGTTGACAGAGCTGTATGTTGGCTTATGTTTTGGAATAAGCTGTATTTTTAATGGCAACACTTCGGGGTACATACAATGTGTTATCTAACTGTCATTACATTTTTGGGGGGGGGGAACCCTCAGAAATTCTGCCATTGTTTTGGGTTTCCTTTTTTACAGTATTCACCATTTATTAAAAATACCATGATAATTTTCAAATCTGAATCAGCACAATTACTGAGATACCAAGTTTACATAGTTTTTTTCTTTTACTACTTTTAGGGCTCAGTCAGACAAGCGTGTGTTTTGTGTGTGTGTAATGCACGCTTCTAAAAGAACCAATGGGTTCTTATAGAAGCACTCACATGCGCGGAATTAGAAGCGCAAAACAGCACACACCTAAAGAAGATAGCACTTAAATGGCTGTTATTGGTCCCTGTGCTCAGCCAATGAGAGGCAGCACTTCCAGGAAGGGGATTTTTAAACCCACGGCCAGAAGAAATGATTTAGAAGAGTGCCGGGGAGCTGGTGAGAAGACGTGCCAGAGGTGATGTATATTTTTTCTTTGTGTTGCTAGGTAATGTATATCTTTTTTTGTGCTTATTCTTAGGGAAGGGCTTGTATTTCAAGCCCTTCCCTGAATATCCCTGCAGTTTGCCAGCCCCATTGAAAGCAATAAGATCGCATTGCGGTCCTCTGCCACAGCTGTGACAGGCGATTCCTTCATCCTGCAGGGAGTCCCATCATCAGTGCTGTCACCGTGTTCAGTGATGAGGGGACCTTCGTTAGAGCAGCATTCCTTCAAGCCAAAGTTAGACTTTTTATTAAAATTCCCGGTCATTGTTACAAGGCTTGTATAAGAAAAAAATCCCCACATTACAGATTGCCTTTCTCAAGCATGTGATAAACTCAATACATAAAAACACATCTATATATATCCAGATTAAAATCCACTCACATTTCCATGACGCGTGATGGACGCCGGTGCAGGGGCAGTCACAGCGTCATAAGTGGGAAGTGCTTCCTACTCAGGTGAATGAATACGTCACCCTCTTCTCACGGTGGAGCGCAACGTGCGTTCCATCTCTCTTTTCATTCATAAAACCCAATTTTAATGCAGCGGACTGTACGCTGTCATTATGATTACAACATCGTGTTGTCACTGCACCGGGCTCCGCATAATTTCTCATAAGAGAGTAAATGCAATCTAAAACCTATATAATATACATATAAATTGTTTGAATTCATATATCTCATAAAATATGTTAAAATATAGAAAATCATTTTTATCAACAATAGAGATGAGCGAGCGTACTCGTCCGAGCTTGATGCTCATTCGAGCATTAGGGTACTCGAGATGCTCGTTACTCGAGACGAGCACCACTCGGTGTTCGAGTCACTTCCATTTTCTTCCCAGAAAAGTTTGCGCCGTTTTCTGGCCAATAGAAACACAGGGAAGGCATTACAACTTCCTCCTGTGAAGTTCCAGCCCTATCCCACCCCCCTGTAGTAAGTGGCTGGGGAGATCAGGTGACACCCGAGTATGTAAACTGGGGCCGGCCGTGGCTCGCCACAGATGCACGCTGAGAGACATTAGGGAAAGTGCCGTTCTGCTGTAGCTGCTATAGGGAGAGTGTTAGGCTGTTATCTTCGTCTTCAAGAACCCCAACGGTCCTTCTTAGGGCCACATCTGACCGTGTGCAGTACTATTGAGGCTGCTTTTAGTAGTTTTGCACATTTTTTTTTTTTTGTATATCGGACGTGCAGACCATAGCGTCCTCAGTCTGCAGTCATTTTACTGAGTATAGGGGCAGTACTGGTGAGGCAGGGACAGTGGTACAGGGAAAGAGATATACTGGCTATATAGGCAGTCGGCTTTTTCAAAAAAATTGGAAAAAAAAATCTTTGGGCTGCCTGTGACCGTGTTCAGTTTACTGCGTGTCTGCTGGGGGTAGTAGTCGCTCACTATTATCCAGCTAGGTGTTACTGCAGCCTTGCGCATAATTTTTTCTGGCTGCACTGTGCTTTCAATAACCACAGTCATCCTCCAACAGGGAAATCCATATACTGGCTATATAGGCAGTGGGCTTTTTCCCAAAAATTGGAAAAAAATACTATATTTGGGCTGCCTGTGACCGTCTTCAGTTTACTGCGTGTTTGCTGGGGTAGTAGTCGCTCATTATTACCCAGCTAAGCCTGTGACCGTCTACAGTTTACTGTGTGTCTGCTGGGGGTAGTAGTCGCTCATTAATACCCAGCCTTGCGCATAATTTTTTCTGGCTGCACTGTGCTTTCAATAACCACAGTCATCCTCCAACATGGAAATCCATATACAGGCTATAGAGGCAGTGGGCTTTTTCCCAAAAATTTGAAAAAAATACTATATTTGGGCTGCCTGTGACCGTCTTCAGTTTACTGCGTGTGTGTTGGGGGTAGTAGTCGCTCATTATTACCCAGCTAAGCCTATGACCGTCTACAGTTTACTGCGTGACTGCTGGGGGTAGTAGTCGCTCACTATTACCCAGCTAGGTGTTACTGCAGCCTTGCGCATAATTTTTTCTGGCTGCACTGTGCTTTCAATAACCACAGTCATCCTCCAACAGGGAAATCCATATACAGGCTATATAGGCAGTGGGCTTTTTCCCAAAAATTGGAAAAAAAATACTATATTTGGGCTGCAGGTGACCGTCTTCAGTTTACTGCATGTGTGCTGGGGGTAGTAGTCGCTCATTATTACCCAGCTAAGCCTGTGACCGTCTACAGTTTAATGCATGTCTGCTGGGGGTAGTAGTTGCTCATTAATACCCAGCCTTGCGCATAATTTTTTCTGGCTGCACTGTGCTTTCAATAACCACAGTCATCCTCCAACAGGGAAATCCATATACAGGCTATATAGGCAGTGGGCTTTTTCCCAAAAATTGGAAAAAAATACTATATTTGGGCTGCCTGTGACCGTCTTCAGTTTACTGTGTGTCTGCTGGGGGGTAGTAGTCGCTCATTGTTACCCAGCTAAGCCTGTGACCGTCTACAGTTTAATGCATGTCTGCTGGGGGTAGTAGTCGCTCATTAATACCCAGCCTTGCGCATAATTTTTTCTGGCTGCACTGTGCTTTCAATAACCACAGTCATCCTCCAACAGGGAAATCCATATACAGGCTATATAGGCAGTGGGCTTTTTCCCAAAAATTTGAAAAAAATACTATATTTAGGCTGCCTGTGACCATCTTCAGTTTACTGCGTGTGTGCTGGGGGTAGTAGTCGCTCATTATTACCCAGCTAAGCCTGTGACCGTCTACAGTTTACTGCGTGACTGCTGGGGGTAGTAGTCGCTCATTATTACACAGCTAAGCGTTACAGCAGGCTTGCGCATAATTGTTTCCTGGCTCTGCTGTGTCCATTACATGATCGCCGTCATCCCGCCAGAGGGAAAGAGTATACATAAATACTCTGCATACGGTGTCTGTCTGGTTTTTCACCTCACCATTTTAAAAAATTGAAGCAAAATACTTAAGGCCTACCACTGGCCTTTGGCCACTTGACTGGTTCTGCCCTGTGAATTCCAGTAGCTCAGACATACACACCTAGGTCTCACTACAGGCTTGCGCATAATTGTTTCCTGGCTCTGCTGTGTCCGTTACATGATCGCCGTCATCCCGCCAAAGGGAAAGAGTATACATATATACGCTGCATACGGTGTCTGTCTGGTTTTTCACCTCACCATTTTAAAAAATTGAAGCAAAATACTTAAGACCTACCACTGGCCTTTGGCCACTTGACTGGTTCTGCCCTGTGAATTCCAGTAGCTCAGTAATACGCACCTAGGTCTGACTACAGGCTTGCGCATAATTGTTTCCTGGCTCTGCTGTGTCCGTTACATTATCGCCGTCATCCCGCCAGAGGGAAAGAGTATACATATATACGCTGCATACGGTGTCTGTCTGGTTTTTCACCTCACCATTTTAAAAAATTAAAGCAAAATACTCTGGGCCTACCACTGGCCTTTGGCCACTTGACTGGTTCTGCCCTGTGAATTCCAGTAGCTCAGTCATATGCACCTAGGTCTCACTACTGGCTTGTGCATAATTGTTTCCTGGCTCTGCTGTGCGTTCCGTAAGTGAAGTCAGCCTCCAACCACAGGCCAATAAGCGACACATTCAATTACAGCGTTCTTTTTCTGCTCTACTCGTAATTAGAGATGAGCGAGCACCAAAATGCTCGGGTGCTCGTTACTCGAGACGAACTTTTCGCAATGCTCGAGGGTTCGTTTCGAGTAACGAACCCCATTGAAGTCAATGGGCGACCCGAGCATTTTTGTATATCGCCGATGCTCGCTAACGTTTTCATTTGTGAAAACCTGGGCAATTCAAGAAAGTGATGGGAACGACACAGAAACGGATAGGGCAGGCGAGGGGCTACATGTTGGGCTGCATCTCAAGTTCACAGGTCCCACTATTAAGCCACAATAGCGGCAAGAGTGGGCCCCCCCCCCCCCAACAACTTTTACTTCTGAAAAGCCCTCATTAGCAATGGATACCTTAGCTAAGCACCACACTACCTCCAACAAAGCACAATCACTGCCTGCATGACACTCCGCTGCCACTTCTCCTGGGTTACATGCTGCCCAACCCCCCCCCCCCCCTGCACGACCCAGTGTCCACAGCGCACACCAAATTGTCCCTGCACAGCCTTCAGCTGCCCTCATGCCACGCCACACTCATGTCTATCTATAAGTGCGTCTGCCAGAGGAACCGCAGGCACACACTGCAGAGGGTTGGCACGGCTAGGCAGCGACCCTCTTTAAAAGGGGCGGGGCGATAGCCCACAATGCTGTACAGAAGCAATGAGAAATCCAATCCTGTGCCACCTCCATCTGGAGCTGCACACGTGGGCATAGCAATGGGAAACCTATGTGCCACACACTATTCATTCTGTCAAGGTGTCTGCATGCACCAGTCAGACCGCGTTTTTTTATAAATAGTCACAGGCAGGTACAACTGGGAATCCCCAACTCTGCAATGGGAATTCCGTGTGCACCCACAGCATGGGTGGCTCCCTGGAACCCACCCGCTGTACATAAATGTATCCCATTGCAGTGCCCTGGACAGCAGAGCTAACGTCAGATGAAATGCAGGTGGGCTTCGGCCCACACTGCATGCCCCAGTCAGACTGGGGTTCTTTAGAAGTGGACACAGATGCATTTACAACTCCCTGTGAACCCACAGCATGGGTGGCTCCCTGGAACCCACCGGCGGTACATAAATACATCCCATTGCAGTGCCCAACACAGCTGATGTAACGTCTGCTGTAATGCAGGTGGGCTAAAAATTAATTTGATTACACTGTAGGCGAGGGCCAACAAAAATTGCTGTATCAACAGTACTAATGTACATCAGAAAAATTGCCCATGCCCAACCAAGAGGGCAGGTGAAACCCATTAATCGCTTTGGTTAATGTGGCTTAATTGGTAACTAGGCCAGGAGGCAGCCCAGTTAAAATAAAAATTGGTTGAGGTGAAAGTTTCAACGCTTTAATGAGCATTGAACCGTATAAAAATTGTTTAGAAAAATTATATGACTGAGCCTTGTGGGCCTAAGAAAAGTTGCCCGTTCGGCATGATTATGTGAGGTTTCAGGAGGAGGAGCAGGAGGAGGAGGAGGAATATTATAGACAGATTGATGAAGCGAAAAGGTCCCCGTTTTTGATGGGGATACAGAACGATGCTTCCATCCGCGGGTGCAGCCTACGTATTGCTTAGGTATCGCTGCTGTCCGCTGGTGGAGAAGAGAAGTCTGGGGAAATCCAGGCTTTGTTCATCTTGATGAGTGTTAGTCTGTCGGCACTGTCGGTTGACAGGCGGGTACGCTTATCTGTGATGATTCCCCCAGCCGCACTAAACACCCTCTCTGACAAGACGCTAGCCGCAGGACAAGCAAGCACCTCCAGGGCATACAGCACGAGTTCAGGCCACGTGTCCAGCTTCGACACCCAGTAGTTGTAGGGGGCAGAGGCGTCACAGAGGACGGTCGTGCGATCGGCTACGTACTCCCTCACCATCCTTTTACAGTGCTCCCGCCGACTCAGCCGTGACTGGGGAGCGGTGACACAGTCTTGCTGGGGAGCCAGAAAGCTGTCAAAGGCCTTAGAGAGTGTTCCCCTGCCTGTGCTGTACATGCTGCCTGTTCTCTGCGCCTCCCCTGTTACTTGGCCTGCTACTTGGCCCTCGGAACTGCGCCTTCGGCCACTAGCGCTGTCGGATGGGAATTTTACCATCAGTTTGTCCGCCAGGGTCCTGTGGTATAGCAACACTCTCGAACCCCTTTCCTCTTCGGGTATGAGAGTAGAAAGGTTCTCCTTATACCGTGGGTCGAGCAGTGTGTACACCCAGTAATCCGTAGTGGCCACAATGCGTGTAATGCGAGGGTCACGAGAAAGGCATCCTAACATTAAGTCAACCATGTGTGCCAGGGTACCTGTACGCAACACATGACTGTCCTCACTAGGAAGATCACTTTCAGGATCCTCCTCCTCCTCCTCCTCCTCAGGCCATACACGCTGAAAGGATGACAGGCCAGCAGCATGTGTACCCTCACCAGTGGGCCAAGCTGTCTCTTCCCCCTCCTCCTCATCTTCCTCCTCCTCCTCCTCCTCACCGCGCTGAGATATAGACAGGAGGGTGCTCTGACTATCCAGCGACATACTGTCTTCCCCCGGCTCTGTTTCCGAGCGCAAAGCGTCTGCCTTTATGCTTTGCAGGGAACTTCTCAAGAGGCATAGCAGAGGAATGGTGACTAGAGATGAGCGAACACGTTCGGCCCCGCCCCTTTTTCGCCCGAACACCGAACTTTGCGAACACTTCAGTGTTCGGGCGAAAAAGTTCGGGGGCCGCCGTGGCAGCGCGGGGGGGTGCGGCGGGGAGTGGGGGGGAGAGGGAGAGAGAGAGGGCTCCCCCCTGTTCCCCGCTACTGCCGCCCGCGCCGCCGCGCATCTCCCCGCCCCCCCGGCGGCACCCGAACTTTTTCGCCCGAACACTGAAGTGTTCGCAAAGTTCGGTGTTCGGGCGAAAAAGGGGCGGGGCCGAACGTGTTCGCTCATCTCTAATGGTGACGCTAATGATTGCAGCATCGCCGCTCACCACCTGGGTAGACTCCTCAAACTTTCCAAGGACCTGGCAGATGTCTGCCAACCAGGCCCACTCTTCTGAAAATAATTGAGGAGGCTAACTCCCACTGTGCCGCCCATGTTGGAGTTGGTATTCCACTATAGCTCTATGCTGCTCATAGAGCCTAGCCAACATGGGAGCGTAGAGTTCCACCGTGTGGGCACGTCGCACAGCAGTCGGTGCACTGGCAGATTAAACCGATGTTGCAGGGTGCGCAGGGTGGCAGCATCCGTGTGGGACTTGCGGAAATGTGCGCAGAGTCGGCGCACCTTTCCGAGCAGGTCTGACAAGCGTGGGTAGCTTTTCAGAAAGCGCTGAACCACCAAATTAAAGACGTGGGCCAGGCATGGCACGTGCGTGAGGCTGCCGAGCTGCAGAGCCGCCACCAGGTTACGGCCGTTGTCACACACGACCATGCCCGGTTGGAGGCTCAGCGGCGCAAGCCAGCGGTCGGTCTGCTCTGTCAGACCCTGCAGCAGTTCTTGGGCCGTGTACCTCTTATCTCCTAAGCTGAGTAGTTTCAGCACGGCCTGCTGACGCTTGCCCACCGCTGTGCTGCCACGCCGCGCGACACCGACTGCTGGCAACGTGCTGCTGCTGCTGACACATCTTGATTGCGAGACAGAGGTTGCGTAGGAGGAGGAGAAGAGTGCTTTAGTGGAGGAAGCGTACACCGCCGCAGATACCACCACTGAGCTGTGGCCCGCAATTCTGGGGGTGGGTAGGACGTGAGCAGTCGCAGGCTCTGACTCTGTCCCAGCCTCCACTAAATTCACCCAATGTGCTGTCAGGGAGATATAGTGGCCCTGCCCGCTTGTGCTTGTCCACGTGTCCGTTGTTAAGTGGACCTTGGCAGTAACCGCGTTGGTGAGGGCGCGTACAATGTTGCGGGAGACGTGGTCGTGCAGGGCTGGGATGGCACATCGGGAAAAATAGTGGCGACTGGGAACTGAGTAACGCGGGGCCGCCGCCGCCATCATACTTTTGAAGGACTCCGTTTCCACAACCCTATACGGCAGCATCTCCAGGCTGATAAATTTGGCTATGTGCATGTTTAACGCTTGAGCGTGCGGGTGCGTGGCGGCGTACTTGCGCTTGCGCTCAAACACTTGCGCTAGCGACGGCTGGACGGTGCGCTGAGAGACATTGGTGGATGGGGCCGAGGACAGCGGAGGTGAGGGTGTGGGTGCAGGCCAGGAGACGGTAGTGCCTGTGTCCTCAGAGCGGGGTTGGATCTCAGTGGCAGGTTGGGGCACAGGGGGAGAGGCAGCGGTGCAAACCGGAGGCGGTGAACCGCCTTCGTCCTACCTTGTGGGGTGCTTGGCCATCATATGTCTGCGCATGCTGGTGGTGGTGAGGCTGGTGGTGGTGGCTCCCCGTCTGATCTTGGCGCGACAAAGGTTGCACACCACTGTTCGTCGGTCGTCTGCACTCTCAGTGAAAAACTGCCACACCTTTGAGCACCTCGGCCTCTGCAGGGTGGCATGGCGCGAGGGGGCGCTTTGGGAAACAGTTGGTGGATTATTCGGTCTGGCCCTGCCTCTACCCCTGGACACCGCACTGCCTCTTGCAACCTGCCCTGCTGCTGCCCTTGCCTCCCCCTCTGAAGACCTGTCCTCAGTAGGCGTAGCAAACCAGGTGGGGTCAGTCACCTCATTGTCCTGCTGCTCTTCCTCAGAATCCTCGGTGCGCTCCTCCCTCGGACTTAATGCCCTTACTACTACCTCACTGATAGACAACTGTGTCTCATCGTCATCGGCCTCCTCACCCACTGAAAGGTCTTGAGACAGTTGCCAGAAGTCCCCAGCCTCATCCCCCGGACCCCGGGAACTTTGCAATGGTTGGGCATCAGTCACGATAAACTCCTCTGGTGGGAGAGGAACCACTGCTGCCCAATCTGAGCAGGGGCCCGAGAACAGTTCCTGGGAGTCTGCCCGCTCCTCAGAATGTCTCATTTTCATGGAGTGAGGAGGCTGGGAGGAAGGAGGAGCAGCAGCCAGAGGATTCTGAGTTGCAGCAGTGGACGGCGCAGAACTGTGGGTGGACGATAGGTTGCTGGAAGCACTTTCTGCCATCCACGACAGGAACTGCTCACACTGCTCATTTTCTAATAAAGGTCTACCGCGTGGACCCATTAAATGTGCTATGAATGTGGGGACGCCTGAAACGTGCCTCTCTCCTAATCCTGCAGCAGTCGGCTGCGATACACCTGGATCAGGAGCTCGGCCTGTGCCCACACCCGGACTAGGGCCTCTGCATCCTCGGCCGCGCCCACGTCCTCTAGGCCTACCCCTACCCCTCAGCATGCTGTATTACCACTAATGCAGAAACAGAACGCTGTAATTAAATGTGCCGCTTATTGGCCTGTGGTTGGAGGCTGACTTCGCTTACGGAACGCCAGGAAATAATTTGGCGCAAGCCTGCTGTAACACTTAGCTGGCTGCGTATGATTTTGTTGTAGAACTACTACACCCAGCACACACAGACCCAGAACACTGAGCACAGTGACAGGCAGGCCAAATAGATTTTTTGCCCAACATTTTTTTGAAAAGGACCACTGCGTATATTCAATCAATAATATATGTCTTCTTCTGGCCCTGCCTACATAATTCTGTCCCTGGAGTGTGTCACAGAACTGCAGAGTGTTGCACTGTTATTAACTGCAACAGAGCGGTGATTTCACAGCCAGAAATAATTTGGAGCAAGCCGGCTGTAACACTTAGCTGGCTGCGTATTTATTTGTAGAACTACTACACCCAGCACACACGGACCCAGAACACTGAGCACAGTGACAGGCAGGCCAAATAGATTTTTTGCCCAACATTTTTTTGAAAAGGACCACTGCGTATATTCAATCAATAATATATGTCTTCTTCTGGCCCTGCCTACACAATTCTGTCCCTGGAGTGTGTCACAGAACTGCAGAGTGTTGCACTGTTATTAACTGCAACAGAGCGGTGATTTCACAGCCAGGAAATAATTTGGCGCAAGCCTGCTGTAACACTTAGCTGGCTGCGTATTTATTTGTAGAACTACTACACCCAGCACACACAGACCCAGAACACTGAGCACAGTGACAGGCAGGCCAAATAGATTTTTTGCACAATATTTTTTTGAAAAGGACCACTGTGTATATTCAATCAATAATATATGTCTTCTTCTGGCCCTGCCTACACAATTCTGTCCCTGGAGTATTACTGCAGGGTGCAATGCTCTGCACGACCGATATACCAAAAATTAAAAAAAGTGCAACACTGCAAAAAGCAGCCTCCACACTACTGCACACGGTTAGATGTGGCCCTAAGAAGGACCGCTGGGGTTCTTGAAGCCTACACTAACTCCTAACACTCTCTCTACAGCAGCTCCAACACGATAGCACTGTCCCTCAGCTATGTCACAACGCATCTGAGGCGAGCCGTGGGAGGGGCCGATTTATATACTCGGGTGACACCTGATCTCGCCAGCCACTCACTGCAGGGGGGTGGTATAGGGCTTGAACGTCACAGGGGGAAGTTGTAATGCCTTCCCTGTCTTTCTATTGGCCAGAAAAGCGCGCTAACGTCTCAGAGATGAAAGTGAAAGTAACCCGAACATCGCGTGGTGCTCGTTACGAGTAATGAGCATCTCGAACACGCTAATACTCGAACGAGTATCAAGCTCGGACGAGTACGTTCGCTCATCTTTACTCGTAATACACCATGCTGAGGGGTAGGGGTCGGCCTAGAGGACGTGGACGCAGGCGAGGACGCGGAGGCCCAAGTCAGGGTGTGGGCACAGGCCGAACTCCTGGTGCAGGTGTATCGCAGCCGACTGCTGTGGGATTAGGAGAGAGGCAAGTTTCTGGGGTCCCCAGATTCATCTCACAATTAATGGGTCCACGCGGTAGACCTTTATTAGAAACTGAGCAGTGTGAGTAGGTCCTGTCGTGGATGGCAGAAAGTGCATCCAGCAAACTATCCACCGTCAGCACCCAGTCTTCTACGCCATCCACTGCTGCATCCCTGAATCCTCTGGCTGCTGCTCCTCCCTTCTCCCAGCCTCCTCCCGCCCAGCAAATGACACATTCAGAAGAGCGGGCAGGCTCCCAGGAACTGTTCTCGGGTCCCGGCCTTGAGTGGGCAAAAATGGATCCTCTATCACCTGAGGAGTTTCTCGTGACCGATGCCCAACCTTTGGAAAGTTCCTGGGATCCGGGTGAGGAGACTGGGGACTTCCGGCAACTGTCTCAAGAGCTTTCAGTGGGTGAGGAGGACGATGACGATGAGACACAGTTGCCTGGTTTGCTACGCCTACTGAGGACAGGTCTTCAGAGGGGGAGGCAAGTGCAGCAGCAGGGCAGGTTGGAAGAGGCAGTGCGGTGGCCAGGGGTAGAGGCAGGGCCAGACCGAATAATCCACCAACTGTTTCCCAAAGCGCCCCCTCGTGCCATGCCACCCTGCAGAGGCCGAGGTGCTCAAATGTGTGACAGTTTTTCACTGAGAGTGCAGACGACCGACGAACTGTGGTGTGCAAGGTTTGTCACGCCAAGATCAGCCGGGGAGCCACCACCACCAGCCTCACCACCACCAGCATGCACAGGCATATGATGGCCAAGCAAGGTGGGACGAAGGCCGTTCACCGCCTCCGGTTTGCACCACTGCCTCTCCCCCTGTGCCCCAACTAGCCACTGAGATCCAACCCCCCTCTCAGGACACAGGCACGACCATCTCCCGGCCTGCACCCTCACCTCCGCTGTCCTCGGCCCCATCCAGCAATGTCTCTCAGCGCACCGTCCAGCCGTCGATAGCGCAAGTGTTTGAGCGCAAGCGCAAGTACGCCGCCACGCACCCGCACGCTCAAGCGTTAAACATGCACATAGCCAAATTGATCAGCCTGGAGATGCTGCCGTATGGCTTGTGGAAACGGAGGCTTTCAAAAACATGATGGCGGCGGCCCCGTGCTACTCGGTTCCCAGTCGCCACTACTTTTCCCTATGTGCCATCCCAGCCCTGCACGACCACGTCTCCCGCAACATTGTACGCGCCCTCACCAACGCGGTTACTGCCAAGCTCCACATAACAACAGACACGTGGACAAGCACAGGCGGGCAGGGCCATTATATCTCCCTGACGGCACATTGGGTGAATCTAGTGGAGGCTGGGACAGAGTCAGAGCCTGGGACCGCTCACGTCCTACCCACCCCCAGAATTGCGGGCCACAGCTCAGTGGTGGTATCTGCGGCGGTGTATGCTTCCTTCACTAAACCACCCTCCTCCTCCTACGCAACCTCTGTCTCGCAATCAAGATGTGTCAGCAGCAGCACGTCGCCAGCAGTCGGTGTCGCGCGGCATGGCAGCACAGCGGTGGGCAAGCGTCAGCAGGCCGTGCTGAAACTACTCAGCTTAGGAGAGAAGAGGCACACGGCCCACGAACTGGTGCAGGGTCTGACAGAGCAGACCGACCGCTTTTGCCGCTGAGCCTCCAACCGGGCATGGTCGTGTGTGACAACGGCCGTAACCTGGTGGCGGCTCTGCAGCTTGGCAGCCTCACGCACGTGCCATGCCTGGCCCACGTCTTTAATTTGGTGGTTCAGCGGTTTCTGAAAAGCTACCCACACTTGTCAGACCTGCTCAGAAAGGTGCGCCGGGTCAGCGCACATTTCCGCAAGTCCAACACGGACGCTGCCACCCTGCGGACCCTGCAACATCAGTTTAATCTGCCAGTGTACCGACTGCTGTGCGACGTGCCCACATGGTGGAACTCTACGCTCCCATGCTGGCCAGGCTCTTTGAGCAGCGTAGAGCAATAGTGGAATACCAACTCCAACATGGGCAGCGTAGTGGGAGTCAGCCTCCTCAATTCTTTACAGAAGAGTGGGCCTGGTTGGCAGACATCTGCCAGGTCCTTGGAAATTTGAGGAGTCTACCCAGATGGTGAGCGGCGATGCTGCAATCATTAGCGTCACCATTCCTCTGCTATGCCTCTTGAGAAGTTCCCTGCAAAGCATAAAGGCAGAAGCTTTGCGCTCGGAAACGGAGGCGGGGGAAGACAGTATGTCGCCGTATAGTCAGAGCACCCTCATGTCTATATCTCAGCGCATTGAGGAGGACGAAGAGGAGGTGGAGGGGGAGGAGCCTGAGGAGGAGCAGGAGGAAGAGACAGCCGGGCCCACTGCTGAGGGTACCCATGCTGCTTGCCTGTCATCCTTTCAGCGTGTATGGCCTGAGGAGGAGGAGGAGGAGGATCCTGAAAGTGATCTTGCTAGTGAGGACAGCCATGTGTTGCGTACAGGTACCCTGGCACACATGGCTGACTTCATGTTAGGATGCCTTTCTCATGACCCTCGCGTTACACGCATTCTGGCCACTACGGATTACTGGGTGTACACACTGCTCGACCCACGGTATAAGGAAAACCTTTCCACTCTCATTCCCGAAGAGGAAAGGGGTTCGAGAGCGATGCTATACCACAGGACCCTGGTGGACAAACTGATGGTAAAATCCCCATCCGACAGCGCTAGTGGCAGAAGGCGCAGTTCCGAGGGCCAGCTAGCAGGGGAGGCGCGGAGATCAGGCAGCATGTACAGCGCAGGCAGGGGAACACTCTCCAAGGCCTTTGTCAGCTTTATGGCTCCCCAGCAAGACTGTGTCACCGCTCCCCAGTCAAGGCTGAGTCGGCGGGAGCACTGTAAAAGGATGGTGAGGGAGTACATAGCCGATCGCACGACCATCCTCCGTGACGCCTCTGCTCCGCACAACTACTGGGTGTCGAAGCTGGACACGTGGCCTGAACTCGCGCTGTATGCCCTGGAGGTGCTTGCTTGCCCTGCGGCTAGCGTCTTGTCAGAGAGGGTGTTTAGTGTGGCTGGGGGAATCATCACGGATAAGCGTAGCCGCCTGTCAACTAACAGTGCCGACAGGCTTACACTTATAAAGATGAACAAAGCCTGGATTTCCCCAGACTTCTCTTCTCCACCAGCGGACAGCAGCGGTACCTAAACAATACGTAGGCTGCACCCGCGGATGGAAGCATCGTTCTCTATCACCATAAAAAATGGGGACCTTTTAGCTTAATCAATCTGTATATTATGTTCATCCTCCTCCTGCTCCTCCTCCTGAAACCTCACGTAATCACGCCGAACGGGCAATTTTTCTTAGGCCCACATGGCTCAGTCATATTACTTTTGTAAACAATGTTTATACGCTTCAATTCTCATTAAAGCGTTGAAACTTGCACCTGAACCAATTTTTATTTTAACTGGGCTGCCTCCAGGCCTAGTTACAAATTAAGCCACAGTAACCAAAGCGATTAATGGGTTTCACCTGCCCTCTTGGTTGGGCATGGGCAATTTTTCTGAGGTACATTATTACTGTTGGTACACCAATTTTTTTGGGCCCTCGCCTACAGTGTAATCCTAGTAATTTTTATGGGCTTCACCTGCACTCATGGTACAGCAAGGTGTGTGGGGTTGGCCTACACTTTTGCTACATAAATGTAATACTGGGGCCTTGTCTATACTGCAACTACTGAAATGTGAAAGAGACTGTTATCTCCCTAAACTGCTGCAACGGGAATGTTACTGTGGCCTGTCTTGACTGCTACTACTACTGAAATGGAACTAAGACTGTGCTCCCCCTACACTGCTGCTTCGGAATTGTTACTGGGGCCCGTCTTGACTGCTACTATTGCTTAAATGGAACTAAGACTGTGCTCCCCGTACACTGCTGCTTCGGAATTGTTACTGGGGCCTGTCTTGACTGCTACTATTACTGAAATGGAACTAAGACTGTGCTCCCCCTATACTGCTGCTAGTGATATGTTACTGGGGCCTGTCTAGACTGCTACTACTACTGAAATGGAACTAAGACTGTGCTCCCCCTATACTGCTGCTTCGGAATTGTTACTGGGGCCTGTCTTGACTGCTACTATTACTGAAATGGAACTAAGATTGTGCTCCCTCTATACTGCTGCTTCGGAATTGTTACTGGGGCCTGTCTTGACTGCTACTATTACTGAAATGGAACTAAGACTGTGCTCCCCCTATACTGCTGCTTCGGAATTGTTACTGGGGCTTGTCTTGACTGCTACTATTACTGAAATGGAACTAAGACTGTGCTCCCCCTATACTGCTGCTAGTGATATGTTACTGGGGCCTGTCTAGACTGCTACTACTACTGAAATGGAACTAAGACTGTGCTCCCCCTATACTGCGGCTTCGGAATTGTTACTGGGGCCTGTCTTGACTGCTACTACTACTGAAATGGAACTAAGACTGTGCTCCCCCTATACTGCTGCTAGTGGTATGTTACTGGGGCCTGTCTAGACTGCTACTATTACTGAAATGGAACTAAGACGGTGCTCCCCTATACTGCTGCTTCGGAATTGTTACTAGGGCCTGTCTTGACTGCTACTATTACTGAAATGGAACTAAGACTGTGCTCCCCCTATACTGCTGCTAGTGATATGTTACTGGGGCCTGTCTAGACTGCTACTACTACTGAAATGGAACTAAGACTGTGCTCCCCCTATACTGCTGCTTCGGAATTGTTACTGGGGCCTGTCTTGACTGCTACTATTACTGAAATGGAACTAAGACTGTGCTCCCCCTATACTGCTGCTAGTGGTATGTTACTGGGGCCGGTCTAGACTGCTACTACTACTGAAATGGAACTAAGACTGTGCTCCCCCTATACTGCTGCTTTAGTTTTAGTTTAGTTCCCATCGCGGTGCTTTACCTGTCTGCCACTAAAACACTGAGTGACTTGGAAAGGGGGCATAGTGCAGATGGCTTTCCCCTTGCAGTGTCGATTGAGCCACCTAACACCTAGACAGAATGAACACTGTGTGGGCACATGGATTCCCCATCGCTGTGTAACTCTTGGCAACATTTGCAGCTCCTGACGGAGGTGGCACAGGATTGGAATGAAGATCGAACGTCGATTTGTCAGTGATTCTCAACTGCATTGTGGGCTATTGCCCCGCCCCTTTTAAAGAGGGTTGCTACCTGGCCCTGCCAACCCTCTGCAGTGTGTGCCTCCGGTTCCTCCTCATAACAGAGGCAATTATAAATTGACATGAGGGTGGTGTGGCTATGAAGTGAGCGTGTGGCATGGGGGCAGCTGAAGGGAGCGTAGTGACACTTTTGTGTGTGCAGCAGATGCTGGGTCGTGTGGGGCGGTTGGGCAGCATGTTACCCAGGAGAAGTGGCAGCGGAGTGTCATGCAGGCAGTGATTGTGCTTTGTTGGAGGTAGTGTGGTGCTTAGCTAAGGTATGCCTTGCTAATGAGGGTTTTTCAGAAGTAAAAATTGTTGGGGGGGCTCACTCTTGCCGCTATTGTGGCTTAATAGTGGGACCTGGGAACTTGAGATGCAGCCCAACATGTAGCCCCTCGCCTGCCCTATCCATTTCTGTGTCGTTCCCATCACTTTCTTGAATTTCCCAGATTTTCACAAATAAAAACTTTAGCGGAGCATAGGTCCCACACAAAAATGCTCGGGTCACCCATTGACTTCAATGGGGTTCGTTACTCGAAACGAACCCTCGAGCATCGCGGGAAGTTCGACTCGAATAACGAGCACCCGAGCATTTTGGTGCTCGCTCATCTCTAATCAACAACCTACATTATAAAAATCAAATGCATTATAATTTAAATTATATTTCATTACTGGTTTATATTAATAAATTAGTTTGTTCTTATAGTACCATTAAAAATATGTATGTTAATAAACAACTATTCAGCGCTTCACTTGTATATAGGAATTTCCTACAGCCTATAGCTAATCGTAGTGACTTATATAGAAATATCATCATTGATATATCAATCCCAGATGTAAACCATAGAAATCTATCAAATTTTCTCCAGTACCTCATTCAGACCCAATGGGGTCTGGGATCAAAGTCTTCAGTCTATAGATCCAGAACATCTCCTTTTTTCTAAGTTGGCTAATGGATTGTGATTGGACATGTTCTAATGGTGTAACAAAGAGGTGTTTAGTTTGTCAATTATCTAATTCTAAAAAATGGTGTCATATACTGTGTTTAAGAAATCCCCTTCTTATATTAAATTTATGGTTAGCAATACGGGACCTCAGTATATTTTTGGTGCTGCCTACATATTTCTTGCCGCACGTACATTCTAATAAATATATAACAAATCTACTTTCATAGCTTAATCTAAATTAATGTTTTAATTCTATTGATTTATCATTTTGTCCCATTTTGATGTGTTCTCTGCCAGATCTCATATGTTGGCAACACTTGCATTTCTTTTTATTTCATTTATAAATTCCTGGTTTTAGTGTAATGAAGGTGCCTTTATTCTTCCTTTTTCTTTTTTTCTCCTGGTCATGACGGAGCTATAATGTTTTGTATGGTTTTATTTTTTCTAAAGATCATTCTTGATTTCTCCTCAATAGCTTCAACAAGAAAGGGATCACTTTTAAAGATAGGCCAGTTTTTTCACAGGATTTTCCGGATTTCTTGAGTTTGGCTATTATATTTAGTTATAAAGGCTAATCCTGGTTTCTTCTTCTTTTTTTCAAGATGGTTGCTTATTTGTTTCGATTTTCCTATTCTTTCTTCATCTTCTTTTCTTATTCCTTTTTCTCTCTCTCTCCTTTTTCTATTGTTTGTCCCCCTTCTTTTTCCTCTTCTCCTTCCTTTAATACTCTCTTAAAAGCTGCTTCAAAGAGTTTTCTGGATATTTTTTCTCCAGGAATCTTTTTTTTTTTTCAAATTAGAGTTTGTTTTTCGAAATCCACTTTTTTTGTACAGTTCCGTCTGAAGATAGTGGATATAGGTGCTCGATGGATTCTCCTACCAGAGAAGTCCACCAAGCACCAGTTGAGTGCAGTCTATTCATTCACCATTTATGATTATTGTCTTTTGAATGAGGCGCTAACAAGTACATTTGTTTACAAAGCTTGCATAAAGATTTTCAGGGAGCTTGAACTCGCTGAAACAACTTCTATACTTTATTACATACAGCTCAATACATCACAGCAGGGCTGTGCCCACAGAGGACGTGTTTCAATCTTAACTTCAGATCTTACTCATCTCATCTCCATCATGCATTGTGCAACTTTAAAATTCTTTTCTTAATGGCCCCCTCCCCCCACCTGATGTTTAAGAAACGGTTTTTAAAGTTGAGCAATGCATGATGGAGATGAGATGAGTAAGATCTGGAGTTAAGATCGAAATGCCTCCTCTATGGGCACATCCGTGCCGTGATGTATTGAGCTGTATGTAATAAAGTATAGACGTTGTTTTAGCAAGTTCAAGCTCCCTGAAATTCTTTACATTGTTGGACAAATTGCCATCTGGATCGAATGGCAATGAACTGAGGACACTTCTATACCATATGGAGATCAATGAGTGCTAAAGGAAAAATTGGGAAAGGAAAAACAAGACATCAGATGTGGAGGTGAGTTTTGACTTTATATCTTTAGCTTGTATAAAGAGTCTAACTTTGGCTTGAAGGAATGTTGCCATCTAATAGGTGGCCCGGTGAAGGTATTATTCCATATCCCTTGTTTGCATATTACCCAGAGGAGCATGAATGACCTTTTGAGTCTCCTCACTCACAATGTAGGTGCTCTCCCTAAGAAGAAAAAATAGCATTTCTAACCCCCGTCCCAGGCCTCTCACTAGCAAAGCCAGACTTCTACTGTACACTGGCAAATACCCAGAAACAGCTGTCTGTACATAGAGTCTGGCTTTGCTTTTAATTCCCAGTCATTGTTACTAGGCTTGTATAAAGAGTCTAACTTTGGCTTGAAGGAATGCTGCCTTTCAATAGGTGGAGCAGTAGAGTTATTATTTTATCTCCCTTGTTTGCAGTTTATGTAAAGAGCGCATTTTTTACGCGCACATAGGTGCGCAAAAAAACACACTTGTCTGACTGTGCCTTACAAAGTAAAAATACATTTTTAAAGAAAACTAATTGATTCTGCATCGCCGCATTCTAAGGACTCTCAGGAGACTGTTTCCTGCTGGCATATCTCCCGCATGTTGAGCATGCAGTAGTACATTTTTTGGGAGGCAAACAAAAGAAAAATAGTAATTCTGGCATTAGTTTTGAAAATAATTTTTATGGCATTCCTCCTGTTTAATAAATAACAAAATAGTTTCATTGTTTAGTTCATTATGAATGAGGTAATACTTATTATGTGCTGCTTTTTTAAAAAATTTCTTTGCTATGTTTCCTATTTTAAAAAGGGATTTGTGGGAGCAAAAGGCATATTTTTTTGTAACTACATTTTTTTCTTTACATTAAACCTTATTGAACTTTTTTAACATTATTTTCGTAGTCTCTCAAGGGGACTTAACCCTTCCCAATCCATTTATTTTTTCTCACCCATTCTCCCCAGCTCCAAATAAATTGGAGCTGGGAGAATGGGTGAGAAAAAATACATTTTCTCTGCACCCTCCTGATCTGACAGAGTTCAGGAGGGTGCAGGGAGGGACCTGCTTACCTGACCGGCGTCTTGTGCATTCTCCTTCTGCCTCCCGGCTCGGCGATCATGTGACCGCTGGGGTCAGGTGACACCTGGCGGTCACATGATCGCCGGGTCGGGAGACAGAAGGAGAATGCACAAGACGCCGGTCAGGTAAGCAGGTCCTTGCACGGTGCAGGCTCCCGGCTCGGCGTTCATGTGACCGCCGGGGGTCAGGTAACACCGGCGGTCACATGATCGCCGGCCGGAATCTATGCATTGCATAGCGCTAATTGAGCGCTATGTAATGTATAAAGAAGTGGGCAGAAAGGGTTAAAAACCCTTTCTGCCTTCTCCTCGGGGGTCCTTGATGACGACCAGTAAAGGAGTGCATCTGCACCCGATGTGCCTGACGATCGGGTGCAGATCCACTCCTGCACTGCAGTGTCGGGCCTGCCCCGACATCGGAGCTGTGGAGGAAAATGATGATGTCGGGGCAGGCCCGACATTGGACTGGAAAGGGTTAAAGATGCGATAGCTCAATCGCAATGATACTATTTTACAATACTTATGTAGTGCATTCTACTAAGCCTATGACAGCAGCCTATTAAACTCTGCCAGAGGCAGGGTCTAATAGGCTGACTCATATGGCAGACATTGAGGCCTTTGTCAGGCTTCTGGCTGTCACGTGAACCCATTGGTACCTTGCAATCACCCTGCCAGAGGCGGGGTCTAATAGGCTGAGTCACATGGCAGACATGGAGGCCTTTGTCAGGCTTTTGGCTACCACAGGAACCCATTGATATCTTGCAATTACACTGCAGAGTGCCCATGGGTGACAGAAGGATCCTCCTCCCCCATTAGCTGCTTACATGCTGCAGTTGCTATTGATTGTGGCATGTAAGGGGTTTAGCTGTCCTGATCTGAGGTTTCTCTGCATCTGGCTGACAGTAGTCAGCTAAGCCACCGCCTTAAAGAAAAAGGTATGAACAAATTAAAAGCCCATTAGTGAGGTCAGTAAAAAGGTATATTAGCCATCACTAAGCAGTTAATAGGGAGAGCTTCAGATTTGGTGGTTGGGGGGTTAATTTGTAAATCTGTATGTATTTAACATTTTGTGAAGGTTTGGTAGTGGAAGGATTCATCAAGGTGACTAAAGTATTGTGGACATATAGTGAAAGTTTAAACCGTTTAGCACAAACTGCAATACTGTGTATATCAGGGTGGGCTCTGATTGTATCTGTAAGGGGTTCTATGCTGAAGACATATGGTGTGCTGTGGGTTAATAGTAATGATCCCTTGACTCATCAGGGAGAAAAACATGAAACCTTCAGGGAAAGCAGAAGGATTACAAATAGTACCGTACAGACCCCGTTCTGCATGTACATGGCTGGTGAAGGAACTGCAGTGTGCTCTGCTACTAAGATAAGTGAAGGGGAAGTTCTATACAGTTCTGCTACTGGTAGTATCTAGGAGAGAACATAAAGTAGATCAATGGTTAACAAGTCAAATGTTACTGAAATGAAAGGTATGGATAATATGGATAATTGTCTCTGTGTCTGGGGAACCTTTGCTTCTGCAGTTATGGAAAAACAAAACATTTAATATTTTTTTATTGTGGTATTTAGGCTTCAATCACACGCAGAAAATTTCTACAACAGAAATACTTTAGACCTAATTTGTGGAGTTTGTAGAAATCCAAACATAGGCTACAGGAACCGCACCATTCAGATAGTTCTGCAGTGACTCTGCTGATGAGTTGGTTCAGTAACTAGTGCATGGGTGTTTACAAACCCCATCAGATGTGTGGAAGATTTTTATATGCCACATTTGATCATATCTGTTAACTACCATATTATTCTGACTACAAGATGCACATTTAAGCACGAGGAAATGGAGGAAAAAATTCAGTGCATTTTATAGTGTGAAGGTGCCTTTTAAACCGAAATGTTTCTGTCCTATGTTAAGTGGTAGAGGAGTGCTGGAGTTGTGCGGAATAGAATTTTCAACCATAGAATTCTCTGCAATGTATCTGCTCTGTGGGAACAAACTCTAAATGGGGTTGCGTTCAGCAGCATGCGCATGAATTTTTACAAACCCCAATCAGAAGCGTGGAATACATTTCTGCCACAGAAATGTCTTTAATGAATCTACCACATTTGTACATATCCATAAATTATCTCTTAGGGCTTCTACAGACGAGAGTGTTTCACAATATGCTCCCTCCTGTGCAAAATGTTTTGCGCAGTGAACAAGTGTATTTTGCATGTGTGCCTGCACAAATAATGTGGATATTTGTGCAGGACCCACTCCTACGCACAGGGTGGAAATTACCTGTCCTGATTTAAATGGCTAATTAATCCTACAAGGTGTCAGTCATCGCGGGTATGTACAGCACTTAGCTCATACTCGCACCCGCACCTCTATGGGCCTTTTCAATGCACAAATACGCACAATATAAAGCAGTTCCTAATTTTTTTGCGCACACAAATACAGCTGGTGCAAAAAAAAGGCATTAGAGTGAACCCATTGAAATCAATGGGTACTATTCTCTGCAGTTTTGTGGGCCAGGATTTTTCTGCATGCAAAAACATGAATGTCTGTCAAAGCCCTTAGTTTCAAATTCTAAAAGCATGAATTCCTGTTGCTTCAATGTGTTGACCTTAAAATATTAATTCTTTATTGCAAAACGTCACAAAATGCACAATACAAGCAAATCATTTTTATCACAATGACCCAAAGATTCTAAACAGCCTGAACTTATATTTCACAGACAGGTGCTTAGAAGGAAAACTATCTTACAAAAACCTATGTGTAGCTCAGTCTCATCCAAGTGAATAGGATTGAGCTGAAGTGCTATGTAATCCCTACATAATATAGGTATACTTAACCCTTTCCAATCCAATTTGTATCCTGGTTTTCCTAGGGGGCTTACTCTTTTTCTGCCATTATACAACGGCACTATATGCTGGCTAAAGCCAGGACTGCATAAAATGACTTGTTGGATAGGCTCCAACAGCAGAGAGGCTGGCAATATACAGTAACGGAACCCGACGGACATCTTCCAACATCGGAGCTGTATAGCCTTAAAATCATAATCTCTTCAGACATCAGACAGTGGATTGGAAATGGTTAAATCATGTGCCGATTATATTGTGATATCAAATCACTTGTAGTCGACTTTGTTATTCTATACTCCAAATAATCAGAAACAAATGGACCCTTTGTAAAACAAACCCAAAAGGGGTATCCAATTCACAATACAAGTGAATGGCTCCTTTTCTTTCCATTTGTGGGTTCCATCACAGTGCTGTTTTCTGCAGCTGTAAATTTTGAACATAATCACACAGCGTAAGAAAAAACGCCATGTGAACTCTCCCTTATAGACAATTTAGCAGGGTTAGTAAACCCTAAGGGTGGCTTCATACACAGCATTTTTGGAAAATGTACTTCCAGATTTTGATTCAGTTTTTTTAACCAAAGCCAGAAGTGGAATGAAACAGAATGAGAATTATAAAGGAAGGACTTGAACTTCTCCATTCTACTGGATCCACTTCTGGCTTTGGCTCAAAAAACAGCATCAAAATCTGCAAGTGCGTTTTCCAAAAAATGCTATGGATGAAGCCACTCTTAATCACTTTAGATGGCAGAAGATCTAAACAAACCCGCAGCTGTATGAACAACAACAAATCGAATAGAACTTACCATTATATAATGATGAGTGATGTCATGGGGGACATGGATAGTAAAGAATAGTTACGAAAATGTTTTAAAAATTTACAGAATAAAATTATATATACGAGGGGCTGCTGATAAGTGTTTGGCTTTGTGTTCTTTTTTTGTTTCTATGGTAACGAATGTTACATCACATGAAAGCCTTATGTGTCTAATATATGTTTTCAAAAGTTTGTGCTGGTAGTTTATGGCAACAGTAATCTAGGCACACGGGAAAACAAAATGGCAGAGTCTAAGGCGATATTCACAGCAAATGAGAGCAGAGGAGTGATATACAGCACAATGATGTGCCAAGTTTCATTTGTTTAAACTGTGTTAAAGTTGAGTGTATATGTGTTTCTGTGATTCTGGTCAGCAGCCTCTGCACTGGGAATGTGATGCTGGAGGGACACACCCCTATGAGGTCAGCCTGCCTGTCTGCAGACCCAGTAAGAGAAGGAAGCAGGATGTGACGACACAGAGAGAGCAGCAGCCATCTTTGCAGAGAGAGAACCAAGTGTCTGTGCTGCATGGAGAGTGTGTGGAGATCTTAGAGGACTTTCCTGTGCAGCTAACCTGTGTGTCAGTCCAGAGGCAGACAGAGTATAAAGAGACAGTATGTTCAGTGGAGCCATGCTGAAAGGACTGTGCCCAGTGGCTAACCAGTAATACTGACATTATGGCTGTGGACATTGCCACCAAAGCTAAAGACTGGCAGTGCTGTTGAGTACCGGACGGTAACTGCACAACCCCTGGCTTATATCACACCGGGGTGTATGGATTCTGCAGGACTGTCAGGGTGCTGAGCTACTTGCTGTTGGATCCCATTTCATCCATTTTGTTTTCCTGCCTGCTGAGAAGGATCTTGTTGCCTCTGATGTTGTGATAACTGTGAGGAGAGGACGCTTCGCTATACAAGGAAGGGACGACATCGGGCCCAACGCATGCTTCTACAAACTGTAAGCAGTCCACCCGGACCACTGGTAAGAGGAGTGCGCACCAAAATGTGAAGTTAGGGTCAGTTAGGGATAGTTTTGGGCCTATTGTTCTTTCAGTGTCCGTGCTGTGGAGGTGGACATAGTAAACGTGGAATATATTGTGAAATCTAACTTGAATTGTTCCAACTATACTGTGTATTGTGCTTGTCCTTATTCCTGTTCTTTTACCATTAACTTGCCTTTATTAACCTGTAGTAAATACATTCCTCTTAACTTGACAACCCCGTGTGTGTCCTTTCTGGTTGCGGAGACTAAACCACCTGCCTTGCTCTCGGTTCACAAATTGGCGTTAGTCGGCAGGATCCGCTTTCCAGAATGGACGGCAACGCACCAGTTAGAGGGGATGGTGCCAGAGGAGGAATGCCAGCAGGAGCTATAGTGAGTCAGTTAGTTAAATTTGATGGCAATAATATGTCTGTGAGTATGTGGGTGGAGCAGATAAGAATGGTACAGCGAATGTACCAGACCGCACCAGAAGTACTAGTAGAGCTAGCAATATTGACGTTACAAGGTGATGCTAAGACCACAGTGATATTAAGGTCATTCGATCAAAGGCAGACATTTGAGCAAATGGTACAGATTCTAGAAACCATCTATGGAGAAACAGCATTGCTGGGATCCCTGCAGGCTCGATTCTTCCAGAGAGTGCAACAGGAGAATGAAAGTCTCCCCCAATATGCAAATGCCCTACAAGAACTGATCCAAGATATTCAAGGAAAGGAAAGAGGCTCACCGGCCTTCTGTAACCCTGATCAGACTCTCCGTGACCAGTTTGTTCCGGGGATCTGCGACGGCAGTTTGACTGTTGCTATGCAGGACTTTATACGACGAGAGACTAATGCTAAATTTCATGACGTGCAGGTAGAGGCCATCTCACGTGCCAATAGTATTGTCCCAAAGCCCCAGACCGCAGTTGGAGTCACTTTGTCGCAGGGGGCTAGCTCCAGCCTAGAAACAGTAGAAAGAGTGCCAGCTAAAGAAATTCTAACAGTAATGCAGAAATTGCAAGAGCAAATGGAACGCTTGCAAACCTGTTGTGATGAAAACTCTATGAGAATTGCAGACTTCCAGAGAACTAGAGATGAAAGAGTGGACCGTCTACACCAAGAAGGTCAGAACCACCCACAACCCTGCTGGAGGGATGAGAACAGGACCTACCGAAGGGGTCCCAATAATTTAGTACAGCGCTCAGGAGAAACCGAAGGGGCTTACCGAAGGGGCCCAAATCGATGTCCAGAATGAATACGCTGCTGGGAGTGTGGACGGATGGGCCACGTTGCTGCCAGATGTCCAGACCAGCGACAAGCTTATGAGAGACTGCCGTTAAACTAAGGTCCCCTGCTGCTGTAGGGCACGGAGTAGGGGAGACTGAGAAGGGGATTATGTGGGGAAAATGTCCTGATGATGACCTAATTGCTGCAAGTCCTGTCATCCAAATGGAATTAAAAGGTATTCCGGTTATCGGGATGATTGACACGGGTTCTCAAGTAATGACTGAGTAGAGATTGTTATGAACGGTACTTCCGACAACATGTGAAATATGATCCCCATACATTCGTACGAGTGGTCGCAGCCAACCAGTTACCAGTCCCAGTAGTGGGAGTGACCTGGATGAATGTCCGGTTATGTGGTCAAGATCTAGGTAAGAAAGGCATTGTGGTGGTACAGGAGCCACATGAAGTAAAGGCCCCTGTCATTTTGGGGATGAATGTGCTAAAAGAATTGGATCAGATCCTCTTTGAAAAGAAAGGTCATGGTTATTGGAAACAAACTACCACCCATTGGCCTACTCGAGCAGCGTTCCAGCGGCTGATCCGGATATGTGGCTTACAGGAAAGCTCGGATGCACAGCGTCCTCTGGCACGAATTTCTGTTCCTATGCATACAAAAGTTACACTGCCACCCCGTCGGGAGATGATAGTGTCCATGCCTGTAGGCACCTGTCGGAAATTAGAAGGCATAGCTGTCTTGGTAGAACCACTGCCGGCAGCTGAAGGAGGTGTTGATCCGCTAGTAGCCCGTTCCTTGGCAATAGTTCACAATGGGAGAGTACCACTCCGATGTGTAAACACCCAGTACCAGAGTGTAGATCTGACACCAGGAAGGATGCTGGCTAACATCTATGTAACTCCGGAAGAAGTAAAGAAAGTAACGCCGATGCATCTGAAGTCGGCTGAAAGAGATGAGTGGACCATAACCGTGTCTATGGGAGAAGATGAGGGTCCCTCCTCTGAATGGAATGGCTGTGCAATTCGAGAACAGATGAAGATGGAGACTTATTCATGTTCTCCAAAACAGGTCCAGAAGATAGATGAGCTGTTGTGGGAAAACAGAGCCACTTTCACGCATCACGCTGAAAATTTTGGATGTACAACTGGGGTCTGCCATGAGATTCCCACAGGAGACACCCCTCCAATTAGAGAGCGCTACCGACAAATTCCTCCACGGTTGTATCAGGAAGTGAAAGAACTGTTGACTAAGATGCTGCAAGGTGGGATCATCCGAGAAAGCCAAAGTCCCTAGGCAGCTCCAGTGGTGTTAGTAAAAAAAAAAGATGGGTCTCTTCGGTTTTGTGTAGACTATCGGAAGTTAAATGCCTGCACCGTGAGAGATTCCTACCCCTTACCCCGAATTGAGGAGTCCCTCTCGGCGCTAGGGAGAGCTCGGTACTTCTCCTCACTAGATCTGGCTAGTGGGTATTGGCAGGTGCCGATGGCTGAGAAAGACAAGGAGAAGACAGCTTTCATCTTGCCCATGGGACTATATGAATTTAACCGGATGCCCTTCGGGCTGACAAATGCACCCGGAACGTTCCAGAGATTAATGGACAAATGTCTCGGTGACTTCAACTTTGAGTTCAAGCTCATCTACTTGGATGACATTATAGTGTATTCTGCAACCTTTGAAGACCATCTCTACCAACTGGGTCAAGTATTTCGACGATTGCGGGAACACGGGCTCAAATTAAAACCCAGCAAATGTCGGTTGTTCCAATCTGAAATTGATTACTTGGGTCATCGCGTATCAGGAGAAGGGGTGAGACCGTCGAGGGACAAGATAGCGGCTATTCAGGATTCGCCGACACCAACTACCCTGCGAGAAGTGAGGGCATTTCTTGGAGTAGCCGGTTACTATCGACAGTTTATTAAGGATTTTGCCAGGGTAGCAGCACCTCCTACGGGGCACATCCGGTGGTCCGAAGAACCGGCCTGTGAAATGGGGAACTGAACAGGAAAAAGCCTTCCGGGAATTGAAGGATGCTCTGACAACGACCCCAATCTTGGCGTACGCTGATTACCACTTACCGTTCCAGCTATATACGGATGCGAGCCTGTATGGTCTCGGAGCAGTGCTTTCCCAGGTTCAGGATGGCCAGGAGCGGGTTATAGCATACCCCTGCCGGCCTTTGCGGGATTCTGAAAGAAATCCTGAGAATTATAGTTCATTTAAGTTGGAGCTGTTGGCACTAGTATGGGCCATGACTGAGAAATTCTCTGAATACTTGACTGGGGGCTGAAGTTTTAGTACTGACTGACAACAACCCATTAGCTCATCTGGAAAATGCCAAGCTTGGGGCTTTAGAGCAGAGGTGGATAGCCCGAATGTCTAAGTTCAATTATCACATTAAGTATCGGTCCAAGACAGAGAACCAGAATGCTGATGGACTTTCTAGGGTAACTACCCAGACCCCCACAGGAGATGTGGATCACGAGTTAGAGCATGTGGAGGTGCCTGACTTCAGCAGATTTTCACAGGCCTTGGCCACCGCTAATCAGTGTGAAGTGGAAGGGACTGAAGTGGCTCCTTTCTTTGGTCCCTCAAGACAGGAATGGGCACAGATGCAGCAGGCCCATGAGGGGCTGGCACGGATGATCAAGTTTGTTGAGGAAGGCAAGAAGCCCTGTAGAGAGGAAAGAGCACGACTGACACGGGAGATATTATCGGTTCTGAGTCAGTGGGAGAAGTTGGAGATGAAAAATGGAGTTCTATGCCGAAAGGTTTATCTACCTTCTGAAATCGACGTTCGATACCAAATTGTGGTGCCTAGTGAACTGGCTCGCTCATTGGCGATGGAGGCTCATAACAAGAATGGTCACTTTGGTCACGAGAAGATCTTTGGTTGGTTACAGCGTCTGATTTACTGCCATGGTCTCCGTCAAATGGTTGAAAAAGTATGCCGCAGCTGTCGAACTTGTGAGATCCATAAGGCAATAGAACAGAGTGCTCCCCTGCGAACCATAGTGACCCAGGAACCTTTGGAAATCGTCATGATAGACTATCTAATGGTGGGCCCATCCAACAGCGGGCATCAGTATTGCCTCGTAATGGTGGACCACTTCACCAAATTTGCAGTGGTAACTGCCACCAAGGACCAGACAGCTGAGTCAGCAGCTCGGGCTCTGTGTCAAGATTTCATTCGAGTGTATGGGTGTCCTCAACGCATCCACTTCGATCAGGGAGCCTGCTTTGAGGGCCATGTAATGAAGGAAGTTCAACGTATCTATGGAATAAAGAAATCGCACACAACTCCATACCATCCGCAAAGGAACGGGGCCTGTGAAAGATTCAACAGAACTCTGCTACAGATGCTGCGGATGCTGGAGGAAGACAAGAAGTTACAATGGCCTCAGTTCTTGTCTGAGATGGTCTGGGCCTATAATAATCAGGTCCATTCTACAACGGGATACTCCCCTTATACTCTCTTCTTTGGGCGTTCTGTGCGAAGTATGGGAGAATTACAGCTGACTGATGTGGATGGGTTCCCTCCAAGGGTTCCAAACTCCTGGGTATGAGCACATCGGCAGAGACTTGAGACGATCCATTGATTGGTGCGGCAGTGTCTACGAGAACATTCTCATTCTGATAAGACCCCAGTGCAAGAAGCACCATTGCAGCCAGGCGACCTGGTTCTGGTGCATGTCAAGAAGCCTCAAGGGAAGCTGGAAAGCAGATGGGAGGCTGTGCCATATCGTGTTGTTTACCGCAAGTATGCCAATGGGCCAGTGTACCAAGTCCAGAAGGAAGGAGCTGATTGTGTTTGAGTACTTCACAGAAATATGCTGCGCCTCTGTCATTCTGAAGAAACAAATTGTACCAGAACTGCCAACGTCAACAAGCTCCCACAGTCAGAGACTGGTGGTGTGGAATGGGCCTATGACGATGAGGATGATTGCTGGCCGATCCTTGCTCCTGAGGATGTTCCACCAGTGACTACTGAGCCTCCAGCCTGTGCCCCCACTGGTGCGGAGTCTGCTAGTACTTTTCAGCCCATGGCTGAAGTGCCCCAGAGTATTTTACAGGTCCTCAGACGGACCACTAGGACAAATGCTGGCACCCCACCTGTTCGGTATTTGCAGGATGAGTTTGTTTGGCCTGCCATACAATGGTACACTACCACTTTGCGCATAAAACTACAACCCTCTGGATATTCAGTGATTGGCAGGGACTGCCAATCTTAAAGTGGGGGGAATATGTAATATACAGCCCAATGATGTGCCAAGTTTCATTTGTTTATACTGTGTCAAAATTGAGTGTATATGTGCTTCTGTGATTCTGGTCAGCAGCCCCTGCACTGGGAATGTGATGCTGGAGGGACACACCCCTATGAGGTCAGCCTGCCTGTCTGCAGACACAGTATGAGAAGGAAGCAGGATGTGACGACACAGAGAGAGCAGCAGCCATCTTTGCAGAGAGAGAACCAAGTGTCTGTGCTGCATTGAGAGTGTGTGGAGATCTTAGAGGACTTTCCTGTGCAGCTAACCTGTGTGTAATTCAGTCCAGAGGCAGATAGAGTGTAAAGAGACAGTATGTTCAGTGGAACCATGCTGAAAGGACTGTGCCCAGTGGCTAACCAGTAATACTGACATTGTGGCTATGGACATTGCCACCAAAGCTAAAGACTGGCAGTGCTGTTGAGTACCGGACGGTAACTGCACAACCCTGGCTTGTATCACACCGGGGTGTATGGATTCTGCAGGACTGTCAGTGTGCTGAGCTACTTGCTGTTGGATCCCATTTCATCCATTTTGTTTTCCTGCCTGCTGAGAAGAATCTCATTGCCTCTGATGTTGTGATAATCGTGAGGAGAGGACGCTTCGCTATACAAGAAAGGGACGACATTGGGCCCCAACGCGCGCTTCTGCAAACTGTAAGCAGTCCACCCACACCACTGGTAAGAGTAGTGCACACCCAAATGTGAAGTTAGGGTCAGTTAGGGATAGTTTTGGGAACATTGTTCTTTCAGTGTCCGTGCTGTGGAGGTGGACATAGTAAACGTAGAATATATTGTGAAATCTAACTTGAATTGTTCAAACTATACTGTGTATTTTGCTTGTCCTTATTCTTGTTCTTGTTCTTTTACCATTAACTTGCCTTTATTAACCTGTAGTAAATACATTCCTCTTAACTTGACCACCCCGTGTGCGTCCTTTCTGGTTGCGGAGACCAAACCACCTGCCTTGCTCTCGGTTCACAGAGGTGTGATAAAATTCTTGTTTCTGCAAGGAAAGTCCACAAAGGATATTCATGGTGATATGTCGCAGACATTGGGGGATCAATGCCCTTCATATTCTACAGTTAGGAAATGGGTTGCCACTTCAGCATCAATGATGAGGAATGTCCTGGAGGACCGAGAGAGGTTGTTGTTTCGGAGATTGTCAATGCTGTGCACAATCTCATACTGGAGAATCGGCCAATCTAAGCTAAAGGAATAGCAGACATCATGGGGATTTCTTGTGAACGTGTTTTTGTCATCATGAACATTCGAACACGAAGAAGCTATCTGCAAAGTAGATCCCCAAATGTTTGACAACAGATCAGAAAAGCATGCGAGTGAAAACTTCCCGGTCCATTTGTCAGCGTTTCTGGACTGATAAGAACTTCCTGGATTGACTGGTCACTATGAATGAGACCTGGATTTATTTGTATGACCCTGAAACCAAGGAGCAGTCAAAAGAGTGGAGGCACAGTGGTTCTCCTCGCCCAAAGAAGTTCAGGGTGCAAGAATCAGCCACTAAGGTGATGGCATCTGTGTTCTGGGATAAGGAGGGCATGCTGCTAGTGGACTACCTTCAAAATGGTTCCACTATCAATGCAAAGTATTACATTGAACTTTTGGACCAATTAAAGGCAGCTCTGAAGGCCAAAAGGCGCGGCCAGCTGTCCAAAGGAATCTTGTTTCTGCAAGACAATGCCTCCGCTCACACTGCACAAGCGACCATGGCAAAACTGGTGGAGCTAGGCCTACAGCTGGTTGACCACCCACCTTATTCACCAGATCTAGCTCCCTCCGACTATCATCTGTTTCCAAACCTGAAGAAACACCTCAAGGGTACCAAATTTCACACCATTTCTGATGCCATGGCTGCTACGGATGACTGGTTTGAGGCACAATCGAAACCCTTCTTTTTGCAAGGCTTACAGAACTTGGAATACCGATGTAAGTGTGTTGACATCAGTGGAGAGTATGTGGAATAAATATAAAGTTTCATCTTCCTATCTTGTTTCTTTCTGGGTAAAGCCAAAGACTTATCAGCAGCCCCTCGTATATGTAAAAAATAAAATGACGCAACGCCAACTAAAAGTGTCACCATATGCTCCCTATAATCCCAAACTATACAAATTACATATGAAAACGTACAAAACAAAATGAAGAAACCATTCCTATAATTAATTTCAGCATAAATATACTTATTTTTAAATCAACTGTAAATGTAAAAAAACTGACATTTTTATAAGCTATTTACCCATAATAAAACTAAAAAACAGAAAATAGACAGTCAAAAAATATCTTTAAAAAATATGCCTACATCTCATGAAATAAAGAATGCAGCAAAATAGTTTTGGTAACTGAAGAAAAATTACAGAGCAGTAAAACCTCAACATGGGTAAAATCGCAAAAACGTGTCTGGTCTTTTAGGACCAAAACACTCTGGTCCTTAAGGGGTTAGTAGATACTTAATCATAGATATGCATGATGTTGTTATTGCAATGATCCTTGATATAATTTTCAATCTTGCTTTCAGAAAGTTGACATGATCATCAGTAATTTCACCACCGTGGAGGAGTTCATCCTACTGGGACTAACTGACAAACAGGACATGAAGATAGTGCTATTTATTGTGTTTCTTACATGTTACATTGTATCTTTATTTGGTAATATAGTAATTATTTGGATCAGTAGTGTAAACCCTCGACTCAACACTCCCATGTACTTCTTTTTGAGAAATCTCTCCTTGTTGGACATCAGCTATACATCAAGTGTTGTTCCCAAAATGCTGATAAACTTCTTAGCAGCAAAGAAAACAATATCTTTTGGCGCTTGTTTCATCCAGTTGTTCATCCATCTCTCTCTAGGAGGGGCAGAGTGCTATCTACTGTTGGCAATGGCGTATGACCGATATGTGGCTATATGCAGCCCCTTACACTACACTAATATTATGCATCCCATCTTGTGCATTAAAATGGCAACTGCATCCTGGGGAGGTGGTATAGCAAACTCAATAATCCACACATTCAATACATTACGGTTGCCCTTCTGTGGTCCTAATGTAATTAACGATTTTTTCTGTGAGGCGCCCATGTTGTTAGAGTTAGCTTGTAGCGATACAACTTTTAATAAAACAATAATTTTCTTATTTGCTATAGTGGTAACCGTGATCCCATTTTTCTCTATTCTAATTACTTATGTCAAAATCATTTCCAGTATAATGAAGATTCGTACAACCACAGGATGGAAAAGAGCCTTTTCCACTTGTGCTTCACATGTAATAGTGGTCTCATTGTTTTATGGTACCATTTTCGTTATATATTTGAGACCTGGGACTGTTCATGTCAACAACCAAGACAAAATGGCCACCCTGTTCTACAGTGTTATAACCCCAATGCTAAATCCATTGATCTACACCTTGAGAAATAAAGATGTGAAGACCGCACTGCAAGAAATTACAAGAAAGAAGACTCAGCAATAACTTACCTGAATAACTTAGCAGATCTGTCGGAACAATCCATAGAATGAGACTTCACCATACTTTGCATTAATGTCCTTTATGTACTTACATTACTATGAATTGGTTCTAAGCTTTATGTGTATGTAGCTGAGATTCTGTAAATATTCTAAATGGTGACTAAAATAAAAAATGTAATCACAATATAGTTTTTGAATACTAGTAATTCTTTTATTTGCTATGCACAACATTCTGTAAATCTCAACTATATGGTTTCGTGGTTTGACTGATTTGTATTTCTGTTGGGCTTTTCTGTAATAGTTTTGTTTCTAGATTTTAATTATGTTTAGAAGATAATTACAAATTAGTCAAAGGAGAAGGAATACGGGTAATAATAATAATAATAATAATAAACTTTATTTGTATAGCGCCAACTATTCCGCAGCGCTTACATAGACAGGGGGGAATACAGAAAGACAAAATACAAACATTACAGAACCACGGTTACATATAGTAATCAGTTGATGGAAACAATAAGGGTGAGGGTCCTGCTCCAACGAGCTTACATACTACAAGTAATGGGGTGATACAGAGGGTAAAGGGGCTGGAGATGTGCACGGTATGGCGAAGTGTGAGCGATGTTATACACATAGACAATGGTCAGACATTTAGCCGTGTGACGGCAGAAACGGTATGACTGCAGGAGCGCTTTATAATGGCTAGCAGGGATTGCAGTCAGTAGGTCAGGGAGCATGTTATCAGGCGGAGTACAGAGAGGTTTGTTTAGGGAATGCGGTATGCCTCCCTGAAGAGGTGCGTTTTTAGAGCACGCCTGAAGTTCTGCGAGTCCTGGATTGCTCGGGTAGCCTTTGATAGTGCGTTCCAGAGGACCGGTGCTGCTCTGGAGAAGTCTTGGAGGCGGGAATGAGAAGTTCGAATGAAAGGGGCACTCAGTCTGGTTTCATATAGATTACATATAGATTAAGACTTTATAATAAAAAACTAGCTGATATATCCAGCTTTGCCCAAGTTAATTTATTATAGGTGTTTACATGTTGTCTGCACGGAAAATTTTATGAAGTCCACAAAATCAGTAAACCAAGACAACTCCACAATGTGCCAGGGCAAGGGCATGGAGAGTGTAAGGCTGGTAGGGAAACAAGGGAATGTAAAGAAAAGGTGGCAGGGAGTGGAGAGGAGCAAGCCGATGTGGGACTCTACCCTGATGCTACACATGTCTAGTGAAACACATAGGTCCTAGAAGAGTACCTGATGAGATATTAGGGACAGGCCCCCAAATCAAAGAACTGGGATGAAGTGGAGCTAATAAGAGCTTCTGTAGATTTGTTGTAGGATAAAAATGTTGTCCAAGGGGTTATGTGCTGCAGACAAGTGACATAGTAATAAAGTGCAACAACAGGAAGAGCCAAGCCACCTTGGGAAACATCTGCAGTCAAAACTGATATAGGTATATGCAGTGTCTTTTGGACAATCAACAAGTTTAGAGAGGATGATTGGATAGATTTGAGAGTCATTTCAGTGACTGTTACTGGAAAAGTCTCACATAGGTATAGGTATTTTGGGAGAATGGGCATTTTAAGGGCCACTATTTGACCTGACAGTGAATGGTGGAGGTTTTTTCATTTTGGAAAAAGGAAAGAAGAGATTGGTATCGCATATGAGAGGAGAGTAATTAGAAAAATAAAGGGCAGAATAAGAGGTGGGAATGTGGATTCCCATGTATTTTAATGATGTGGATTTCCAGGGAAAGGAGGCTTGGAGGGTGGATAACAAAACCAGCAGAATATTAATAGGGAAAACCTCAAATTTAGGGGTATAGTTTGTAACCTGACATCTGTCTGTATGTATTTAAGATTTTGTGAAGGCTTGGTAGGGAAAAGAAAGGATTCATCAAGATGATTAAAGCATCGTCTACATATAGTGAAATTTTAAATTGTTTATCACGAGCCACAATACCATGTATATCAGGATAGGCTCTGATTATAGCTGTAAGAGGTTCTATGCTCAAAGCATATAGAAGTGGGGAGAGAGGACAGCCCTGGCATGTTCAATTGTAAAAAGGGAAGAAAGGAAACATGGTGTGAGGTAGTTTTATGGAAGCCACCAGAGTACATAAGAGCCCCCCCCCCCCAAAGCATTCAAAAATGGACCTGAAAAGCCATACTTCCAGAGAACCCAGAATATAAATGATTAACTGAGGCAGCCAAAGGTCTTCTCAGCATCAACTTCACCCCAGTCAGACACGTTTATTAAACCAATGACCCTACTAGTATTGTCCCCTGCTTGCTGGAACGAGATGAAACCTACTTAATCCTTGTGAACGAGTTGAAAGAGCCACTCATTGAGACAATTGGCAAAAATCTTTGAAAATATTTTTAGATCTGCATTTAAAAGGGCAATGGGGTAGTAACTAGGGCATTCAAGGGGGACTTTTCCAGGTAATCTGGGATTGAAGCATTGTTGGTGGAATCTGATCGCTCTAGAGAAACAAGTTAAATAAGGATAGTATATGAGGGGATAAGATGTCAGAAAAAGTTATATATTAAAAGTAGGTGAGGCCATCTGCTTAGTGCAGCAAAATAATTTCTTGGCTGTAGCCAGAATAAAGGGTTTTCAATTGGAATCACAAGTTGACAACCTTTTAAGGACTTGGTAGGACATGTCCAAAAACAGACCTCAAAACGAGGGAGATCACAACCATATGCAGCAAGTATTGGTGCCGCTGTTTCCTTAAAGGGGTTGTCCCGAGCCAAACCCTCAAAATTTACTATTAGCCCCTGTCACCTCCCGGCATAAAGCAGCCCTTTAAAGCGGTTATAAACCGCTTTCCTACTTACCGTTTTGAAGAAAGAATAACTTATAAAGTTCTTCTTCCAAGATGGCGCCTGTGATGTCCCAGGGTGCGTTCCATGGTGCACCGCGCTTCCAGGAGGCTTTCATGCGCGCTCCCGAGACGCCGGTCACGTGAGCAGGTGACTGATGTCATCGGTGGAGGCGTGCACTTTTACTGAATGAAACGCCGCTCCCGTGCAGTGATAGCTTGTCTGCGCATGCGCAGACGAGCTGTATCGCGCGGGCACGCTGGAGCGGCTCGTTCACAGCGGGGAGAGGACAGTCTGCGCAAGCGCGTCTAAAACAGACTGCTGAGGAAGAAATTAGACAGCTCCATGGCGACGGGGACGCAGAGACAGCGCGAGGACGGAGACAAGTGAGTGAATAACTTCTGTATGGCTCATATTTAATGCACGATGTATATTAAGTGCATTAATATGGCCATACAGAAGTGCTTACCCCCACTTGCTTTCTCGGGACAACCCCTTTAAGACAAGCAGCTGCTGCTATACAGTGGCCTCAGAAAAACACCTTGTGTGCTTCCTACAGAATTGGTACAGAGGAAGCAGAGGGTGTCTTATCTGAGACATAGTTCCACAGCTGAATTCTCCACGAGTGAGCAAGTCCATTAATAATTATTCATCTCATTTAGACGAAAATGACAAATGTGAGATGGAGAAAGTGAGAGGTTGAGGGTCAGAAATAACAGGGCTTAATCAGACTAAGTTATGGAGCCTATGTCTGCTGACACGAGAGCGCATAAAACAGGACTAGTCGATCCAAATGTGGGTCTGATAGGGGTGAGAGAAAAAAAAAGTATTGCCACGATCTTGGGTTGTCGACTCACCATAGGTCATAAAGGAGATATTGACAAATCTGTTTCTGGAAACCGAGTGAAAGGTGGGTGATGGAGGGGGTGGGTGTGGGGTAGGGAATAGAGTTAATGGAGAGATGATCTATAACCTCCGAAATAGAGCATTACATTGTCCTACAAAAAGGAGATCAGGATTGTGTTGTGAAAAGAGTTTAGTAAGAACTTTGTTCAGGAAAGAGAGCTGACCACTATTGAGTTATAGTTACTACATAGAGTCAACAGCTTCTCATCTAGGGAACCATGAACTATAAGATAGCAACTCTGTGGGTCTGAAACAGTAGAGGTAATCTGCAAAATGCAAGATTTGTATATTAGGATAGTCACTCCAGCTGTTTTATGATCTGTGGAGGCCATATGGGCCATGAAACCAGTACTTAGTTAAAATTGAAAGAACCTGTGTTGTCATAATGGGACATATTCTTTCAAGATGCTGAGCAAAAGATGTAATGCCCTATGTTGTTGAAGATTGAGTCATGAGAGATCTTGGAAAAGGTGGATTTGCACTCCTGGGTTTTCAATACCGCAAGAAGAGCAAGCTTTGTCCATAATGTCTTCTTTGGTTTCAAAATCCATATTACTACAAATTATATCACAAGGAGGTCCACCAGTAAGTAGTTTTAGGGCTCAAGACTCTGTGAGCTTTATCAATTTTATAGGACGAGACAGAGGGGTTACCCAAAACTAACTTGAAAAAAGTGCATAGAATTTCCTTGATGCCTTCCTCACCAGGCAACTCCTGAACACCACAGACTCTAATATTATGTAGTTTCCACAATTGTCCAGGTCTTCAATGTAATATTGGAAATCATGGAGTGTGGCCGCCTAAGATGCAAAGGTAGATTGCAAGTGCTGAACTGCTGTACAAGCGGCTTTGTGGTCTTCTTTCAGTATTGGGCAAGGTGCTTGACGTCTTGGTGGAAAGTAGCAATTTTTGCCCTGTAGGTTTCCTTGACCTTGGCAATAAGACTAGTAAGGTTATCTTTGGTGGATGATTGTACATGACTCCAGTCAGCTGGCATAGGATTTGAAGGTATTGAGTTCTGAGAGGTCATGGAATGGAGAGTCAAGGAAGCGCTGTTTCATAATCACCCAAACATGCACAGAGCAGGCTGAAAATAGTCACTTTTTGTCTGCACTCCATCTTAAAAGACAACAGGCTGTGTCTCTGTTAAGTTGGACTGCAGACAAAAGTGTCATGGAGAGAGAGTGGGGTGATACCTATCGGTCCAGCCTCTGTCCCCGATTACTCACAGATTGACTGCTTCGAGTGCCTCTCAGCTATGACCAAGTGTCACAGACGAGCCTCAGTCTATCACGCTAGCAGGGTTGCAAGCTTGGAGTCATTAGAGTACAAGCTGATTTGTACCCAGCTTTCCCAGGCTTTTGCACACATGTGAAGCGAAAGCTCAAATCACCACCTGATCCTTTCTATTGGCTCCCACACTCTACAATACCCACACGATACACACTGCCACCAGACTTATGAATTAGGAACACAATCTTCAGAGTATTACTCATATTATTCCAGCCTGCCATGACACTGTACCAATGCTGTTGAAATATGCCCTATAGTGCTACCGAAAGCGAATAGCATCAGCATAGGCACAGCAAACCCGAAGGGGATAGAATTGTAGGGTTAAGCTAAAGATTTCTGGAGAAGAAGGTAAAGGAATGTATGCATTATCACAAACTCAGGGAACACTATAGATCATACATTATAAAGAAAAAAACAAAATCCACCCATGTTGTTCTTCACCACATTAATATAATAATTTTAATATTTTTATGTATCAAAATACAAACCCCTCTGGCATTCTGTATGTAACAAACAAGAGAATAAGGTGATTTATCCATCGTTTACTCAATAGGCTGATTTTATCCTCTAGTAAATGCTTCTCATGGAAACAAATTATTCCCAGGAGATGATTTCCGATAAAATTAATAACAGCACATCTTTTAACCCTGGAGCCAAGGCCCCTTATGTTCCACAAGATAATTTTCATAATTAAACCTTGGAGAACGATGCTTCAACAAATTAATAGAGGAATAATGCAAAAGGTAAGCAGAGAAAGAAGGAGCGCAACACAAAAAACATTCATTGTGCTTTACAATGTAGAGGTTCAGAGTAGATGAAATAATGACATCTACAGTAGGTTTATCTTTAATCTTTTTATTAGCCTTCCATCCAACCCACCATCTACTAAGTACCATTTATAATATTGTGGTCTTCCTAGATGGCAGAGGAGCTTTTGGACCCCCATTGACAACAGGTCAAGAGTGTAACTATTAATTCTTTTACATTATTTCTGACTACTTGAGGTTGGATTCACACGAACGTATATCGGCTCGGTTTTCACGCCGAGCCGATATACGTCGCACTCATCTGCAGGGGGGGGGGGGGGGGGAGGATGAAAGAGCCAGGAGCAGGAACTGAGCTCCTGCCCCCTCTCTGCCTCCTCTCCACCCCCTCTGCACTATTTGCAATGAAAGGAGGTGAGATGGGCGGGGCCAAGTTCCTAGAATTAGCCCCGCCCTCGTCCAACGTCTCCCCATTGCAAATAGTGCCGAGGGGCGGAGAGGGGTTGGAGAGGGGGCGGGAGCTCAGTTCCTGCTCCTGGCTCTTCCATCCTCCCCCTCCCCCCCCCCCCCCCCCGCGCAGATGAGGACGACGTATATCGGCTCGGCGTGAAAACCAAGCCGATATACGTTCATGTGAATCTAGCCTTACATATATAATGTTCCAAGCAGCAGAGGGTGAAAATGTTTTCCTACAAGCAGTACAAAATATATAAAGAGAGACTGTATGCACATAACTGCCTCTGGTACAATTCTGGTAAGAAATTGTAAATCTAATACAGACCAATGCAGTACTGTAGGCATTATCCTATTAAAAGCTTGCATTTAAATAGATGTAGACTAAACTATAAAGCAGTTCTAATTTAAGGACACCTACCAGCACAGCTCTTTTGTACTTGATGCAGAATTCAGCATTCCGCTACAAGACATCAAAATGCTAAAAACTTTTCAAAAGTCCCGTACAGCTTCTCAGCACTCTGGGGCCAACTCTGGGACCCCCACTGATCCTGAAAATGAATGAGCCACATGTCAAGGTCTGGTAGAGGGTCTGGAGTCCAGTAGTCGGGACAAACTGGATGATATTGTTAATAGAGCAAAGGTAGTCAACAGTCCAGGTTCAGTACACAGATAAGCATAGTAGCGTGTAATGAGAGGCTGTACAAAAGTAAAGCGCTAGACTAATGCAAGAAGCACGATAATCTGGCAAGTAGGAAGTGTTGGGGCCAATTTGTATAAGAAATCCAGATGGGAGGCTAATCAGGCAATGAAGGCAAGAAGGCAAGCAGCTAGATAATGCATTCAGCATATGAGTTGTCCAAGATGACCAGCAGTTCAGTGAGAACAGCTACTGCCGGATACACAAGAGTCTCCAAGTTTGATACTGCAGGGAAAATCTTTGAAGTCAGTGCAGTGCTAAATAAGTGCTGTAGCTTCTGCATTGTGAGGGCCCAAGCAGCTAGACATTACAGAATGATGACATATCCTAGTAATGTACCATCACTTTATGAGATTACTAGACTGTTTAATCTAGTGTTATGGTTTCTGCGTATAACCAAAGTCATTCGACTGTGCTCCATCTGCTGCGAGCGAATGACAAACTGTTAAACTATGAAGTACTGTCTTGGTCACATTACTGCTTTCCATACCTCTAAATAGTGTGTATTATTATTATACTTCTGTGCCTATTTGGCTTAGTACACAATGGAAATCGCTACTACATGAGATAACAATGTGCATACTTCACCTCTTCCAGCCTCCATTCACATCAATACAGTTATAGTGGGTTCCTGGTTGGGTCTAAAACATGGTAAATTTTATTAAAACATATTGCAATTTACCTTGGTGCATGTTTCTACAAGAAATACTGAGCAAATAACTTAAAGGGGTTGTCCCGCGCCGAAACGGGTTTTTTTTTTTTTCAACCCCCCCCCCGTTCGGCGCGAGACAACCCCGATGCAGGGAGGTAAAGAAAGCTCACCGGAGCGCTTACCTTAATCCCCGCGCTCCGGTGACTTCTCTACTCACCGCTGAAGATGGCCTCTTCCTCCGTGGACCGCAGCTCTTCTGTGCGGTCCACTGCCGATTCCAGCCTCCTGATTGGCTGGAATCGGCACGTGACGGGGCGGAGCTACACGGAGCTACACGGAGCCCCATAGAAGACTGCAGAAGACCCGGACTGCGCAAGCGCGGCTAATTTGGCCATCGGAGGCCAAAAATTAGTCGGCTCCATGGAGACGAGGACGCTAGCAACGGAGCAGGTAAGTATAAAACTTTTTATAACTTCTGTATGGCTCATAATTAATGCACAATGTACATTACAAAGTGCATTATTATGGCCATACAGAAGTGTATAGACCCACTTGCTGCCTCGGGACATCTCCTTTAAATACTGAATGTTTATTCAGTCTTATTATTTTGGGATGACAACATCAATAAAATAGTCAATAGAAGGCTCAGAAACAAGCAGAAAGGCTGTAGTTCTACCAACCTATTGGTCTTTGCTATGCAGGGCCACAACCAGGAGCGATCATACCGTATGTGAAAACCTCTACCACTGCACAGGCACCAGAAATGTAAGTGGCCCACTGTCACATTAATAGTAGATTCATACTATTAGATTACCTATAGGTTGAGAACTAAACTAATTAGCTACATGGCTCACAAGTACTGGTGACATAAAGGGATGCTGTATGGAGAGCACAGGGGCCCTCTACTGTCTGTGACTAGTCACTGACTACCCATAGTCTGTACAACACTTATCAGTCTATTTAAAGGAGTTGTCCAGTTGTAAACTATTGATAAATAAATCTGCAAGATAGACCATCAATAGCAGATCAGCAGGGGCCTGCTGTTCAGCCAGGTCCCCTGCTGATCCACTGTTCACAAGGCCAGTCTGCTCATGAGCTGAGTTGATTTCTGATGTGAGTACCTGGTCTTCTGATGCTCTTGCGGCTTTCTCTACCCTGAAGGCTGCCTTCTCTTCTGTGCCCGTTCTCATCCAGCCTGACCTATCCTGTCCATTTGTGGTGGAGGTAAACACCTCAGAGTTTGGAGTTGGAGCGGTACTGTCTCAAGGTCCCTCCACACTCACGAACCTTAGACCCTGTGCCTACTTTTCCAAGAAGGGAATTACTACATATTAAGTGGACATTTGAGGAATGGAGGCATTTTCTGGAAGGAACACTCCATCAGATCACTGTACTCACAGAACATAAAAACCTCATTTATCTAGACTCTGCTAAGAGGTTGAATGCTCGGCAAGCCCGCTGGGTCTTGTTCTTTTCATGGTTACACTTTTTGGTGATTCACAGACCCGGCTCAAAAAATGTGAAGGCGGATGCCTTGTCTAGGAGTTTTGGTAACCGTCAGAATCTGAGCCTGAGAGTATTCTCTCCCCTGGGGTGGTTCTCGCTGCTGTCTCCTCCCACCTTTCACCTCTGATACACGCTGCTCAACAATCGGTTCCTGAAGCCCTTCCGGAAGGCAAATGTTTTGTCCCTTTGTCCATGAGGGTGAAAGTATTAGAGGAGACACATTGTTCAGTTCTTGCTGGTCACCACAGTATCAAGGGAACTCAGGAATTTCTATCCAGAGTTAATTGGTGGCCTCATATGGCCAGGGATGTTCGGTTATTTGTGTCCGCATGCCCGGTTTACACAAGGGGGAAGAATCTCAGGAGACATCCTGAGGGTCCTCTTCTCCCTTTGCCCATTCCATCTAGGCCATGGTCCCAGCTGTCCATGGACTTTACAACTGATTTGCCTTCTTCGCTTGGGAACATAGTCATTTGGGTTATAGTTGATAGTTTCACCAAGATGTCACATTTTGTCTCTCTATGCAAGTTACCTAACGCCAAGTATTTATCAGAAATGTTTATCAAGGAGGTTGTTCGGCTACATGGGATTCCGGAGGATATGGTCTCGGATAGAGGGGTACAGTTTGTTGCTCGCTTCTGGTGAGCTTTCTGCAAAAACCTAAATATTAACCTATCTTTTTCTTCTGCATTCCATCCTGAGTCTAACGGACAAACTGAACGCATGAATCAAGAATTAATCCTGTACCTATGACTTTTTGTTTCTGATAATCAGTTTCAGTGGGCCAACTACTTACCTCTCGCTGAATTTGTCATCAATAACCATGTTAATTTGTCTTCTCAGGTCTCACCATTTTTTTGTAATTATAGTTTCCATCCCTGGTCTACATTTTCTGCTCCTTCCGCTTATGGCACTCAGTCTGAGGATACATCTACTGATGAACTGTGCACAGTTTGGGCCCAGGTTCGTAAGAACCTTCAGGGTTCCAGGGAGAAACTGCTTAGGCGGTTTAATAAAAGACGCACTATCTCTGCACCTTTTGTGGTTGAGGAGCAAGTTTTACTGTCGTCCAAGAATTTGAGACTCAAAGTTCCGTCCCTGAAACTTGCTCCTCGTTTTATTGGTCCGTTCACTGTTTTTCAGGTTATTAATCCTTGCTTATAAGTTGTGCCTTCCTGGGTCTTGGAAGGTTCACAAGGTCTTCCATAAGAGCTTGCTCAAGAGGTACGTGACTTCAGTTCTGCCTGCCCGGAAGCCGTCCTCTCCTACGCTGGTAGAGGGGGAGCTGGAGTATGAGGTAGAAAGATCATTAACACCAGACGGGTTCGGGGCTCAGTTCAATATCTGGTCCGCTGGAGAGGGTTTGGCCTTGAGGATAGGATGTGGGACCCTGCCAGGAATGTTCATGCACCATGCCTGGTCCGACTCTTCTACAGGGTCTTCCCTCTAAAGCCCTCTTCTGGTCGTGGGGTCCGGTGTCCCAGTGTAGAAAGTGGGGTACTGTCAGGACCAGTGACTCTCGGGGTCACTGTATCCGCACCGCCGGGGAGCCCCGGTCTTGGTGACCTCATCTGGCCACCGTTATCCTGGACGCCAGCTCCGGGCTTGCGCTCCTGTGCTCAGGGAGCGGGCGCCTAGGTAGCCAGGTTGCTGGGGACATGGCTGGTGCCTTCCCGCACTGCTTCCCCATTGCCATAACAGCCAGGCGCAATTGCTCGGCCCTCGCTTAATGATGTCTGGGTCTCTGCTCTGTACTTACTGCTTCAAGTCTGGGTCCTGCTGCTGTCAGACTCCCTGCCCCAATCAGCTGCTGGGGTGGGAGTTCTGACAGCATTTAAACTGCTCCGTTCCTTCATACAATTGCAAGTGTATGTTTGGTCTCCAGCTACACCCACGTACCCTTGGATTGATGCCCTGCTTTGACCTGACTTTGCCTTTGCCTGACCCCTTGTACCTCACCTTCTTCTGTTGCCGACCCGGATTGCCTGACCGGCCTTTGTGTCTGACTTCAGCCCCGCATCCCTAGTGAGCCTAGAGACTGTCACCCAGTTGTCGCCTAGGGCTTAGCCTAGGGGGGGCAAGAGGGTAGGGACAGGGGGTTCGGGTAGTTTCAGGGACTTCCAGTTACCTGGACCCCAGTTTCCTGATATTGAGAACCTTCAGGTCAGTTCTTCAACATATAAACAGAGCAAGCAATGATCCCTATATGACATGTACGTTGGGTAATATGCACTTGGGGAAAAACATTGCTATTACAAGGATTGAAATAACAATCTGTCACTTAATTATTAAGGATACAGAAAATCCCTTAGGAAATGTAGAAGAAATATAAATGATGGTGATAGCCTGTTCTGCTTGTTCTCACTTCAGTATGGCTGGTGGAGAAACTGCAATGTGATTGATAATAGAATAGTTTCTGGAAAATACTTATTCCAATACAAAGTATTTCTCCCAAATTATAGAAGCCTTATATGTTATACTTTTACGTTCATTTGTCAATTACTGCTCCATCAAACTTCAATGTTTTATGACATCTTTCAAGGAATGAACCTGAAAGGTAAAGTAAGAGGTAATGATAAGTTATGCATTCATGTCTGGACATTGATAAATGTTTAACAGTTATAGAATAAGTCCAAGCATATCTACCCAACAAGATCCATATATTACATAGATTTATATTTAGAATTGGTATGAAGAAATGACTAATGATTATATAAAAAGTCTGAAAATGTTCATCCTTGATAGCCTGTGTTACTATAAAGGCCATAAATGCAGTTCTTGTAATATAAAAAAAAGTGTGTGTGTAATATACGTATATAGACAAAACTCTGGAAACATTCTGAGATGCACGCCTTAAGTAACATGGGGTTATAAATCGTATGTCAAAAAGACATGTAGACACCGATATTAAGTAGAGGTAATATGACACAGATGCTGCCAGGCAGCAGTGAATATCTGCCCGAGCAGCAAGGTTCCATTGGTCAGGGGTTTGATCCACTCAGCTGCTGTTACCAGCTGCTTCCACAACCACCCAGAGCAGGGCAAGAGGTGAAGTAAACACAAATTTGGCAGGAAAGTTCTCAGCCAAGAATGGGTCAAAAGGGCACATCAGTGCTAATGATTAACATTGCATGTATTTCATATGGGGTTTTCATATTTGTGTGTATATCACACATCTATAGGGGGCAGACATACATACATACAGCCTATATATGTTGTGACAACACGGGGGTTAAATAGCATGCCGGGGGTTAAATAGCACACCAAACGGTTACTGTAACTTTCTGTTAGGTTTATTCATACACTCTTTAACAGAAACATAGATGACTGAGTCTCCAGAAAAAGTAATAAACGTTTTGCAACAACAAAGTCTCTTTTTAAAGTCCCTTCAATATCATCCTCCACAGGGTTGAAGGAAACAGCAACAACAAGTCCATTTGATTTGCATAGACCTGGGGATGTCCAGAGCGCAGCTGGTCCTTAAGTCTTTAGTGCCTTCAGACCCTTAGTCCAAGGGCAGGCGTACCCCAGGGGTCCTGCTGGAGCCACGTAGTTCCTGGTCCATAATGTCTCTCTACTCACCAGAGGAGTTTTCTTTAACCAGCAGTCTGGTCGCAATACAGCCTTAGCTGAAGTCTGGTTCTCCCAGACTCACACACCTCTCCTAGGTGTTGAGGTTAGGGGCATCTCCCTGTCAACCTCTGGCCTTCTCAGCCACACACTCTGGGCTAGCAGTCCTCCAGCTTCACTGAGCTGTCTTCCTGGCTCTCTCAGCCAAATACTCTCCCACTTCAGCAGGAACAAGCCTTTTTAGCTCAGTGGCCACACCTGTGGGTGTTTTCCCTCTTGCCTCAGGCACCAGACTAATTGTCTGTTGCCCCCTACAGGCCATCCTCTGTAGCGCACCCATACAACATATACAGACTGAATAATGGAGATAGAATTACTAAAACTAGTTACATCTGCATGTGGCTTTTTTTTACAACAGAAATTTATATAAAAATTATATTTGCAAGGTTTTGAAGCACAAGGGGCTAATTCCCACAGACAGATTTCTGCCGCGTTCCCCACGGCGTAAATCCACAGCGGAATAACACAGTTATTAGGTTCTATTGAACCTAATGGCTCAGTCCTCACATGCGGAATTCTGCCACGGATTTACGCGACGGGAAAAAAAATCACGGCATGTTCTATTTTAGGCGTTTTTTCACAGCAGGAGGTCTCTATTAATATAGTAGCTTAGCTTGTTCCATACAGTCTGTTCAGCCTTACGCTATATATATGACAGATGTTGGGCTTTACAGTTCTGTGTCAGAAGAAAAAGAAAGCTCTAACTGCAGAGAATTTCAAGCTTATTTATATAGGGGGAAAAAAACTACAACAAAACTTAAAGTGACCCTCCAGTTTTGAGAGAAAATTCTGTCCTGGGACCTAAAGAGGTATATCACCTGTAGTTATCCTCTGAAGTCTCTCCAATCCGCTGGTTATGTGTCCTGTTTTCAGTTATCCAATATGGCCAAAGCAATCTTCAGATTTTCTATTCCCCACATTGCATTGGTACTGTTAGACTACTAATGCACTATAGCGGCTGTCTGATTGGTCAGGGCTGCTCAGGTGATCAGTGCTGGCCAATCAGAGAGCAGTACACAGTGTGCATTAGGTAGTTAGAAAATTGCAACAGCGATCATGCACAGCTAAAAATGGGACCTGCAAGCAGCAAATGGGAGGTAAGGCAGAGAGCAACAATTATAGGTAATATACACATTTTTCCCTTTAGTACTGGAACAGCGAAGAGTTGCTATAATAGTGGAAATTTATTTTTATAGTGCATTTTATGGTTGTTCGGGCTATTATGCAGACTTTACTAATCCTTTATTGAAATCTTAATTTCAATAATAGAATTGTACACCTTTGCCAGTGCAATATCATTTTGACATATTCAATATTTCTTTCAGGCTTCTGAAATGTTTACATGGAATTCCACCACCGTGGACGAGTTCATCCTTGTAGGACTAACCGGCAGACAGGACATGCAGATATTACTATTCATTGTCTTTCTTACATGCTACCTAGTTACCTTCATAGGTAATGCGTTAATAATTTGGCTCAGTAACATAAACCCTCGACTCCACACACCAATGTACTTCTTCTTGAGAAATCTCTCCTGCTTAGACATCTGCTATACTTCATGTGTAGTTCCAAAAATGCTCATAAACTTCTTATTAGTGAAGAAATCCATATCTTCTAATGCTTGTTTCACCCAAATGAGTGTTCATATGTCTCTTGGAATAACAGACAGTTTTTTACTGCTATCAATGGCCTACGACCGGTATGTAGCTATATGCAGCCCCTTACACTACACTAAAATTATGCATCCCATGTTGTGCATTAGCATGGCAGGTGCATGCTGGGTTGGGGGCTTCATAGTCTCTTTAATAAACACGGTATACACATTACAGTTACCTTTTTGTGGGCCAAACATAGTGAACCATTTTTTCTGTGAGGAACCCACATTACTAGAGCTGGCTTGTGCAGATACATCACTTAATAAGACGCTTCTTTTCTTCTCTGCTGTAATAGTATCTGTCATTCCTTTTTTTGCAATCTGTTCTAGCTATGTATATATCATTTCCAGCATAATGAAGATTCGTACAACCGGAGGACGGAGAAAAGCCTTTTCCACTTGTGCTTCACATATTCTTGTGGTCACATTATTCTATGACACCATTTTCTTTATGTATTTGAGACCTGGGACTGTTCATGTCGCCAACCAAGACAAAATGGCCACCTTGTTCTACAGTGTTATAACCCCCATGCTAAATCCTCTGATCTACACTTTGAGAAACAAAGATGTAAAATTAGCATTGAGAGAAACCACAAGGAAGGCAACATTACAGAACTAATGAAATAATCATCCATAAATGTCAACAAATTCATCAATCCAGCATATGGAATTTATCAACTATATGCAGCTAATCAAATCACATAAAAGTGGTTATCCAATTGTAGACCATTGATAGTCTATCCTGAGGTTAGGCCGTCAACAGTAGATCGACAGGGCTCTGTCACCCGGGATCCCCTTTGATAAGCTGTTCAGCAGGCTGGGGTGCTTTGTGCAGGGAGCCGATTTCTGCAGGAAGCAGACAGCTCTGTTTCCACTGCAGTGGCCAGGCTTGGTATTACCTTAACTTCAATGGGAGCTTTGCCTACAATACCAAGCTTGGCCACTGAAGTAGGAACATGGTCGTCTGTTTCCTGCAGAAATCAGCTTAGTGCACAAGGCTAGTGAACAGCTGTTTGGCAGGAATCTCGGGCAGTCAGCCCCCACTAATTTACTATTGATGGTCTGTTTTTAAGATAGGGCATCGATAGTTTACAACTGGACAACTCCTTTAAAATGATTTGCCCAAAAAGCTAAAAAGTTAGAATACTTAATACCAACCACACTCGGCAGACTTTCCTAACCACACAGGATTTGTGTTAGTTAGTTGTGGATTCTACCCCCCTCATTGAAAAGGCGTGAAATCTGCAGTGAAAATAATCCACATCACATCTATTCCATACGGATTGTGAACTAATTTTTTTCACAACATTAATACACTGTAGATTCTCCACAAGCAAATCTAAGGGCATGGCAGAATTCATGGATGAATCGCTGCAAATTACGACCCCCCAAAAAACACGTCAAAATCTGCAGCTTTCTGCTACGGAACTGCAGACAGAATGGACAAAATCCGTATGCAGAATTCCAGTGCAACAAAACTTAAGCAGTTTCTGCATGCAGATGAACATGTGTGAACATAGTCCAATGTATACAGTTAGGTGTCCTGGCTTTGCTGACATCTATAACGGTTATTGTATATTACAGTTTATCTGACCAAACGAGGATATTTTGACTATTTTCTCAGTCTTCTGTTTATTCAAATGTGCTAATGCTAATGACTATGAACTAGGGCAGACCTGGGCAAAGCACGGCCCGCGGGCCACATCCGGCCCGCTGAATAGCTCGGACCGGCCCGCAAAGAGTGTCCTGGTGACTCACCAATGAGTCCGGTGTCAGCAACGGGAAGCAGCGAAAAGGCCTCATGTCCACGGGGAAAATCGGGCCCGCTACGGATTCTACATGTAGAATCTGCAGCGGGTCCCTCCTGCCCCGCAGACATGAGCGCTGAAAATACAAATAAATGACAAACTCACCTCCCATCCGCTCCATTTCTTCTCTTCGCGGCGGCGTCATCTTCTCTCGTCGCGGCCGGATCTTCATTCTTCGGCTCGGCGGATGTGCACGATGACGTCGGTGACGTGCCCCGCGCATGCGCCGGGCCGAAGCAAAATGATCCGGCCGCGGCTGAGAGAGGATGGCGCGGCGCCGAAGAGAAGAACCGGAGCGGGTAAGTAAAATGTGATTTTTGTGTCCCGCGGATCCGGACGGCTTCCATAGGCTTCAATAGAAGCCCGCGGGAGCCGTCCCCGCGGGAGACCCGCATGAAAATGGAGCATGGTCCAGATTTTTTCATGCTCCATTTTTTTTAAAATCACTTTTATTGACGATCCGCGGGTATTTATCTACCCGCGGGTGGTCAATGCATCCCTATGGGGTGCGGATCCGCGCGCGGGAGAAGAGTTAAAATCCGCTGCGGATTTTAATTCTTCTTTTCCCCGTGGACATGAGCCCTAAGTGATGCCACTGTAACTTCTGAGTGGAGATGGGAGTGCTCCTTACCGCTCCCCTCTCCATTGGCAGACACGGGGGCCGCGCCGTAAAACGGGGTGAAACACCGGGTGTTCACCGCGCCGTATTACAGCGCCATTCATTTTCAATGGCGGCCGTATTCTGGCCGCAAATCGGGCGGCTGGAATACGGCCCCATTAAGGCAATGTGCATGGAGCCTTCGTATGTTGGTCTGGCCCTCTAAAACCATTCCAATTTCTCATGTGGCCCCATGGGAAAATTAATTGCCCACCCCTGAACTAGGGTATTACCGTACTCGGCCCAATCTGTTGAGAGGATCAGCCATAACTTTGGCTCAAGGAACTGCATCAAAATCTGCAAGTGCGTTTCCAAAACAATTTTGTGTGAAGCCACCCTAATATTAATTTTACCACTTTCTGCATGCAAATCCATGGTTGAAAATTTGCATTGTATTCACAACATTTAAACATACCCCAAAACATATATATATATTTTAAGTTTATGAATTTCTATGTAAAATTGCAATCATGGTACAGTGTAAAAGACTAAACACATTTGGTTGAATGCTATAGTTTTTCCCATGGAAGTTAATTCGGAAAAATTGTGGTGCATCAACAAGTTTTTTGATGCTTTGTATGAACAGGGTTCTTTAAGGCGAGGGACACATCACGTCTTATGGCAATGTAATAGAACATCGCAATGTTGCACTATAAGGCTTCTTTCACACGAGTGGATATCGGCCGTCCGTTTTCACGGTCGGCCGATATACGCTACGTCAGTTGAGAAAAATTTGGTGAATGGGCACACAAATCAAACGCTTGGGCGCCCATTCAAATGGCCTTGTGAGCCCAGCATAAATGCGCCGAGCTCACCAGGCCATCGCCCATTTCCCCTCCCTCATGGCAGGCTCACCTCTCATTCTCCCTGCTCGTTCTGTGCAATGGGAGGGGGCGGGGCCAAGCACCAGTCCGCCCCGCCTCCTCCCATTGATGGCTATGGACAAGAGGCGGGGAGAGGGCGGGCGCTTAGCTCCGCCCCTTGTCCATAGCATCAATGGGAGGAGGTGGGATGGACCAGCACTTGGCTCCGCCCCATCCCATTGCACATAACGAGCGGGGAGGAAGACAGGTGAGCCTGCACGGGGAGGAGAACAGAGTGAGGGGGTTTAGCAGTCACGCTGCCTAACTCCCCCCCCCCACTTTTGGCCGCTGCAGTGGCTGATGTATTCTGGCCCAAAACATAGTTCCAGAACTATGTTTTGGGTCCGACGTAAAAAAGCCAGGCGCTATATTGGCTTGGCCAGGCATTTTTACGTCTCACAAATACGCCCATGTGATCTGATGCATTGGAATCCAATGCATCAGATCACAGCGCATATTGGACAGCCGTGAAAAGGCTGGCCAATATGCGCTCATGTGAAAGAAGCCTAAAATAAGCAATTAGGGATAATTAATTCAAACCTACTGACATTCAGCACAACTGCAATTAATCTCAATAAGCAGCTACTATAGTAGGTTACAGCAGCAACCAAAATGGACTAAAATTGGTATGTATGAATGCACAGTTATAAAAACCAATTGGGGGGGATTTATCAATAGTATGGTGAAATGTGCAAATTTTAACAAGCCGGTGAAAATTGTGCACACACAGTTAAAATATTTGTTACTTTTCCTTATTGTATATACTTTTGGAGCAAACAGGCGGATTTGCTGCACACTGCACATTTTGCAACACAAAAGTGTAAAGTACACAGCAAGTCTGCAACAAATTAACATGTGCTACACTTTGTAATGGATTTCCTGTAGCCAAATCCATTGTGAAAAACCATGCCATGTGTAAATCTCCCCTGAAACTCCCCCAAGTATCTACATTTCATTAAACATTGCTTAGCTGAAGGTCAAAGGTTAAGATAGGACAACAGTGAAATAAAGACATTGGATGCAAATATAGAATTTTATTTTGCTGCAATTTAATTATGAAAGGTGTAAAATGATGCATTACAAAAGAAAACTAGTTTATGAACTGCATATTTTAAATATCACTGTACAATTTTAACATCAGAAACAAGTAAAGCAAAGGAAACCGAGGAGACACTGCTTTTGAAATGAGAATATAAAACGGACCAGAGCTATTATTACCATTGGTAGGGTACAAAAAAAAACAAAACTTCATGGTACAAGGAAAATGGGCATTCAATGCTTTAAAGGGGTTTTCCAGGACCTGAAAAAAGATCTTATAGGGCCTTAAAATAAAGAAAAATTGAATATTCACCTATCCCCGCGGTTCCTGGTCCAGAGCTGCTGCCCTGATACCCGCCTCATGGAACCCAGAAGCAGCGGCAGGCGTTCACAGGTCGTACATTGTGCATGTCCCTGCCCAGACGCTCAAAGGCTTTAGCGGCCATGGAAGAATCACCACTGAAGCCTTGAGTGGCTGAGCGGTCCCCTGCACAATGACCGCCCGCTGCTTCTTCCCAATGCCCAGCAGCGGGCACCAGGGCTGCAGCACTGAATGGAAAGCCGCGGAGATAGGAGAGTATTCAATTTTTCTTTAAAGCCCCATAGAAAAAAAAAGTCAAGGTCCCAGAAAAGCCCTTTAAACTATTGGCACATTAAGGCATTAGTGAAGTAAGCAGCATTGAGACATTCCCTGCTTCTACCTGGACTCTGTTCACGTCTGCATTGTGGTTTCCATTATAACTATAAACCATGACGGACAACGGCTACATCAAATCTACCCCGCTGACTTATGAGGACTGTTGGGTTCGGCAGAGGTGCCTACCTCCTAACACTGCTTCCAATGCAGATGGTAACATAGCCTTGTAAGTGAGCTGTGCAGACTTGTGTGACCAGTAAGGAGAAAACTAAAAGAAACTGGTTACAATGTGATACAGTAGTAACTGATAATAGGAACTCTGTCTTTTCATCATGGACATTGTGAATGCAAAGTTCTGTGTTCCTAATATAAACTGCTACATTTACATCAGGAATAACAAACACTACATCAGATGTACCTTTATTTGTCAAACCATTAGGCAATATTTTGCAGTAGAGCAAGCTGATTTTTAAAGCAGATTCATTTACTGAAATCACTGCTCATCTATTTGGGCAGAAATGGCTTCAACACACAGGAGGGGTAATCTCAAGGGGCATATTTAGGTTAAAAGATCTAAGAAAAATGCTCCAGAATTGTAATTTGATGTAGAATTCTGGATCGGCCCATTCCTCTTTACTTCGTCCTAGAATTCTATGAATAATTTGACATCTAGGCGTTACCCTTCCCCTTGTCAATAGGATGAGTCCCTACACAGTCTGATACTGTAGCAATGACTGGATGGTGTCAGTATGTAGGGAATAAAGTCCATGGGAAATGACTGCTGGAAAGCTGAAAGGTCCTCCCTAAAGAGTCATCTCTTAAAGTGCACAAAATCATGCTTTAAACATAAGAAAAGTTTATATTTTGGATATATTGAAGGGAAGTCTGTTCTACTTAATTTAAGGGTATCTAATAAGTATTCAATAAAAGATTACATAAAAGGAGTTCCTTTTATAAACTTGGAGGCACACATCAGTATGCACCAACAGTGTAGAAAAATGACGGCAAGGTCCCCATACACTAAAGGTTTACCTATCAATTCATTAACCTTGTTACATGTCTGAAGTTTTGAAGGGTTGGGTGGTTAGACTGACCAATCACTGAAGAGCTGAAGCTGAGCACTATACCCCTTTGGATCTAAGTGGCTCTCCTTGGAGAGTGGTGCACTTAGATTTTTGACATGTCAAACGTTTTCTGAAAGGATAGCTGTTGGCTTAATAACTATACATTCTGACTCCTCCAGGATGTTTTGTGCCACAGGCGGAAGGGTTTTTGTTTTGGTGGTGGGTTGATCTTCCCATCTAGCATTCAGCAGTACAGCAGACTTGTTTGAGTTTGTTCATGTACCCTAAAGAGATATTCCCATCTGAAACATTCCCGGAACAACAACCATTTGCGCTGTTAATACCGGATAAGCGATTTCCATAAATAAAATCCTCACCTATCAAAAATGGGGGTCTGCTGCCTCCTGTTCGAAACTCCAGAGAGCAAGAGGTGGGGTGCACAGCTTATGCTACTTATATTGTAGTTTTTACAACGCTACAGGGTCAGCTGAACATTTTACCCACAAGTCCCATGAACCGCATTAGGGCAGCTGCACACGGCAGAGCCAGATTATGCATCCGGGTTCTCACAGTGAAATCAAGCCGTGACCCTGGCTGGTGACCCTGCGTACCTGCCTTTTCTGTACTGCGAATGACTGTGAAGACTCGGCATTGGTCATGCACAGTACAGATGATTTTCTTCAATATTTGTTTTCCCTCTGCCATCGATAGGTGATGACGCGGGTACCCGCAGCCTATCTGCAATGTCAATTGTGGATGAGCTGCGGGTTGGACGGCTTGCACTGACTTCAACAGAGGCCGTCTGCAGCAAAATAGAGCATGCTACGATTTTTCCTCCGCTTGCGGAATACTCAACTGGTTTCTGTGAGTGTGAAGGAAAAAGCAACTTTACATACCTTTCAAAGCATGCCATTTGCTGCAGATCCTCTATGCAGGCGCCAAGCGCAGATACTGCTGTAAAAATCCGGTCGTGTGAAGCTGCCCTTACTCATGAATAGTTGCATCTCCACCTCATCTCTATGAAGTACCGAACAGAGAAAAGACCTTAAATATGGGTTCCCATAGTTGTTGGGGAAGGGCACACAGAATGGCAGTGTGCGCCACATGTGACCCCCCCCCCCCCTCACTGCAGACTGTGAAGAACTTCTCTAATGGGCGGTGAACAGGTTTACAATTTAGAATTCTTTTTTTTTTTTAGCCACAAGCTAAATATAATAAAGTCAGCAAATGAAAATATGTATAACAAATGTATGCTTAATCATTTTTTCCTCTAAACACAAATATAATTAATGCAATCTATGAAGAAATGAGTGGAAAACAGGTAGCCAATTAGATCAAAATAGCAAAAATCCTCCGGAAACTGTTCTGAAGCCAAGGGACCCTTGTGCACGTCACGTTACATTAGTGTTACTCTGCACATCTGTGAGTGGAGGCATTAGGAGTCCGCTCTGACATGAAGATCTGCATGAACAATAACCCTTTAGTCAGGTCTTTGGGATGTATCCAATGGATTATGTTAATTACTAGGAAGCCAAAACAGCCCAATATAGCCGTCATAACAGGAAAATGTCAAGGACCGTTACCGTGCGTGAGATATGATATATCCTACACTTGTGTTATCACTGTACAAGGTTCATTGGTTTATTTACAATCAGATATCACAGCCCTTTAATCCCTTTGGCAAAGAACTGGTTAACTCCTGACGTCTATATTAGAAAATATAACCAAAAAAACGTAAGCATAAATAACTGTTGCGCCAGCAACTGAAGACTACAAAAAACGAGCGAATCCACTGCTAGGCTGCGGCTGGGTCTTCAATGGCTAACAGAACGGTACTTTAAAGATAAATTACTACCATATGATATAGAGACAGACTAAACCATCTTAATTACAATACAAAATCTCTACAATAAAACATCTCTTTTAAAACACATCTGATAAATGCAACGGAAGTGCAGGTTTTCTTGTCAGAACGTCTAAATACCAAGTATATGAGGAGGAAGGTTTATTCTAGAAATCCCTTTTAATCGAGATGTTGACCAGTTTGTTCTTGGTCCTTTTCTTAAAGGGGCCATCTTGCACGTGGAAAGTGTCTGAAAGTAGACTAACCAAATGAAAGTAAGTGGCATGTAGAAATGCCAAGATGAATGCCCCTTGGACTATCTACTTCACATGATATAAAAAAAACAATGTAAAAGCAGAATAAAAAACACAGAAAACCACTAGTTACAACCTGGTTGGCAGTAGAAGTACAGTATTGTATCCTAAAAGCACACATAAAATATATTTGATTTTAAAACCCCTCCCCCCTCCAAATATATCCTACATCTAATAGACATAGGTGTACTTATTAGCATGCATGCTCCTTATATCAGTACAGCGCATTATAGATAACGGGGTCTGTTTTGGATCTAGCCGTAATGCATAACCTACCACTTCTGCGTATAAGACTTGTACATAAAACAAAGGTTCCTCTATCACTGCCTCTGCAATGCAATCTGTATCGCTCGGATGGCATATATGTGTTATCTGCTGTCTTCAGGCTTGGGAGCGGTCTTTGAAAGATTCATGCCAACACCCAATGCTTAAAATGAAAAACTGAACTACTAATCTCTGTCCTGAAGGTGTATAGCCCTTATTGTATGCTGCACTACAAGGATACATGCAGCGACTCCGTTCAATTAAGAAATGCATTATTGTCCATTGATCCACCTTTAGGGACTATACAAAGAAGGAGCGGACTTCACTCCGCAAATGGTAACAAGTGGGTCAGAACTTGGAATTAGAAAAAGTGGCCAGTGCAACAGCTGAGGAAAGTCATTCCAGCAGCCTAATCTCACTAGGGCGAAGGGTTCAATGTGCAATCTGTACACATCTATTTAGCTTTTCCTAAGGCACTACTGATATAAAAAAAAGGGGGATTGTAAAAACCCATGGTAAGAATACAAAACCTGAGGGGCTGGGAAACTCTTAGGCTAGGGCTGTACGGTGGCTTTGGCCACGATGGGTGGTGCAACCCAAGATCAATGTGACATTGCACTGATGAACTCAGTGGTGTTGCAGGTTGGATTTTTTTAAGATCCCAGTAACCCTCCATTGAGTTCACTGGCAGTGCCATGTTGCAGTGTTTCATGGCGATCTTTGGTTGTGCTGCCAATGTCGCTGTATAGCCCTAGCCTAACACATCTCATTGCTAATTTAGTAGTGAATCCTTCATCTTGACTCATGTGATAAGGTCATATGGGAGTACATTGAGTACAATATTTTTTTCTTACATGGCTGTTCTATATTAAATTCTGTGCGAATGACTAAAATTATGTATTTTCTGTGTATCATATTGACAATGTATCTAAAGATGATGAAGAAAGATACAGCATTCAAGCCGAAGGTAGCTTCAGTCTATAGGCGTATTCATCATTGTAGTCCGAGCATGCTTAGAGCGAGATAACCTTGCACTGCCTGTTCGTCCCTGTATCAAGCATCTCTCGATCCCATGCTTGGGCCATTCGTCATTACTGGGTTACGCTCGGAGTGCGTTTAAGGTGCTCCAGAAATTTTGACAGGTGAAGGAAGGTCACAAATATGGTGGTGTCTAGTGTCTAAGACACTTGCACACACTGAAATGATCTGGAGATTGCGTCATCCATCTATTGGAGCATGAATGCACTTACATCACAAGTTTTCTTGCTTGCGTTTAACGAAACTTGGGAGTAACCCAAGAGTGCAATGATGACACCTTATGGTAAGTGGACAACCCAGACAATGACCGGACACTTGTACCTAGAACGGTGGTGGTGGGTTATATCCTGCAGCTTCAATGGGCTCACCCGAAATGGCAGGTAGCCCTGTTTCACAATGGTCTTAATCTAGATCAATCCATTTAGAGTAAGGCATCTATCTACTCTCTTATTGCGTTATAAATAATACATTTGCTTCTGCTCATATCTTAGTACTCAATACATTTACATATATACAACAATGCAACAAGTAAACCATAACGTACGCCATTGTTAAGACTGGATATTTCACAACAGAAAACCACACGCTAAAGCTGGTTTCACACGGGCGAGAAAAAAAATCCAGTGATTTTCGCATGGTGCAATAGTCAGTAAAAAAAAAGCAGATTTAGAGATGAGCGAGCATTGCCCTTAGCGAGTACCTGCCAGCTTGGAGGAAAGGATTCGGCGGCCGGCGGCATGTGAGGAGCGGCGGGGGAGAGCGAGGAGGAACGGAGGGGAGATCACTCTCTCCCTCTCTTCCCCCCGCTCCCCCCTGCTCACTGCCGCAACTCACCGCTCACCCGCGCCAGCAGCCGAACCTTTTCTTCCAAGCGGGGAGATACTCGCTAAGGACAATGCTCAATCGAGTAATTGTCCTTAGCGAGTATGCTCGCTCATCTCTAAGCAGATTATTAAAAAACCAATGACTTACAATAGTTTTTTTCCCATCTGCGATGCTTTCACTGATGCGATGTTAAGAGAACAAAAAATTGCGGCACGCTCTATCTTTCTGTGATGTACGATTTTTTCTTAAATCTGCCATGTTTCTTTATGGAGCCTTCTTTTTATCGCATCGCAACACAACAAACTTGTATTGCGATGAGTTTTTAACATTAGAAAGTCCTATGGAAAAACGGATGATTTTCTTGCGGCAAAAATGCGACCGCCCGTGTGAAACTAGCCTATGGGTGCTATCACATGTTCAATCCATATACTTTGCCAAAACAAATGAAAAAGGTTTTCCTCTACTGCCTTCTGCCGAGACCACAGAGGGACATTGGCTGCGGTTTTAGCAGTGTAAATGCACCGTTAAAAGGAACCTGTCTGGTCACAGCATAGTGACAGGCAAGCTGATATCTGCGGCCTGTCACTTATACTGATGTGTCAGGCTGACTACCCACTACAAATCTTTATCTCTGTGAAATTCGCAGCGGTTTTTTCTCCAGGTGTCTATGGGACTTGTTAATGTTAAAATTGCATCGCGCAAAATCGCGATTTAGCGGTAGATTGCGATTTTGCCGCAATGAGTTTTTAACATTAGAAAGGCCCATAGACACTTGGAATAAAAAAAACGCAGCAAATTCACAAACGCTAGTGGGTAGTCACCCTTACTGTGCATATGGAGAAACCTGTCAATCAGTGGTGTGTGTGTGTGTGGGGGGGGGCATTCAATCTCAACTATGCAGTGAATTTATCTTTATGTAGGCTCCATTGCTGAATAGAGTGATCAGCTAAGTTATGAAAAGTTTGATTACAGTTTAACCCCTTAAGGACCAGGATGTTTTGGTCCTAAAAGACCAGACACTTTAGAGATTTTACCCATGTGGTGGTTTTACTCCTCTTTTATTTATACTCCAGCTACCAAAATTATTTTTACACAAGTACAGGAATGGGTTTCTCATTTAATTTGGATATATAATTTGTATAGTTTTGTGATTACAGGGCACATATGGTGACGCTTTGGGTCGTTTTCTTTTTCGTATATTACATTTTGATTTTATTCTGTAATTTTTTGAAGCTTTTTTTTGTAACTTTTTTAAACATCTATGTCTCTTCTGACATCATATAAGACCTCTGGGGGTCATTCATACGGTTGTTTTTTTTTCTTTTTACACAGTTTTCCACTGTAGCTGCATCCATAGGAGCCCCAGTTACAGTTGAAAATATTCCCCTGTAGTGACAGTAGTCACCGGCAGAGCCGATCTAGGACCTTGCAGCTCTGCCGTAGCAGGGGAAACCTGGTGGCCCTGTGGTCGTCAGGTTGAATAGTGCCAGTAAAACATCAGCTTTCTCTTTTCACTATATAGTGCTCATTGAGAGCTATGTAGCCTGTAAAGGAGAAGGCAGAAGCGGTTCAAACAGCTTCTGCCATCTCCTCTGGATTTGTCACTGCTCCTGCTACATTGCAGGAGTTTAATCTCGCACTGCATATTTACTATCGGCCAGGTTTAAAGCCCAGGACCAAGCAGCATAAAATTTAATGTGCTTGGTCCTTAAGGGGTTAAGGTGCAAGAGGTGCTGCTTTCCATGTCTTGTGTCATGTGATGCAGTTTTTGAAAAGTTTTATTTTTTTTTTTCTTTTAAATGTAAAAGTTTATGGATCCAATTCAGATTTTTGGATGTAAGAAAAGATGCAAGTACAACAAAATTGCTGCGTGTGAAAGTCCAAAACCTTTCGCTGAATGGAATATCAATGGTAATCATCCTAAATGGAAATGCTTTGACAGAAAGGGTAATCATCCTAAATGGAAATGCTTTGACAGAAAGAGTTCACTAGTGCTGTAAGTGTAATCCTAACAAATCATATATTACTTCTATTCCTGGTCATCATCCTAAATAGTGCATGCTTTAATAAAAAAATAGAAAAAAAAGGGATTCAATGAAAACCTGAGGGCAATAGTCACAACACTAGTGTGTTTGATTCCATATGGTCACAGCATTTTGTTTAAAGGGAACCAGTCACCTGCCTAGAGAACCATAAACTAACTTATGGCACAGTTAGGGCAGTTGATGTATTTTTTATAGTCCCATGTACGCACTCGCTCATTGACTTGTATGAGCGTACATTGAATTGAGTGCGCGTACAGAACTCTAAAAAACAGATTTTTGTGCAGGGATTTCAGTGGCAGACACTGTGGGATCCAAGGAGCGGGTGAGTATACAAAGGGTCCCAGGCGCAGCATAGTGTTAAGGCAACAGAGATGCAGTTCTAAGCTCTTGCTCATCACCTGAAGGTTGCGGGTTCAATCCCCGCTTGGCTCACGTAACTGGCTCAAGGTTGACTTCCATATTTCTGAGGTCGGTAAAATGAAAGCCCAGCTTGCTGGGGAGGGGGAAAGATGACTGGGGAAGGCTTGCACCAGGAGACTTAGGCCTCATGTCCACGGGCAAAAGAAGAATTAAAATCCGCAGCGGATTTTAACTCTTCTCCCGCACGCGGATCCGCACCCCATAGGGATGCATTGACCACCCGCGGGTAGATAAATACCCGCGGATGGTCAATAAAAGGGATTTTTTTAAAAATGGAGCACGAAAAAATCTGGACCATGCTTCATTTTCGTGCGGGTCTCCCGCGGGGACGGCTCCCGCAGGCTTCTATGGAAGCCGTCCGGATCCGCGGGAGACCTAAAAGGAATTTAAAAGAATTAACTCACCCGCAGTGGGCCGGGAGGGTCTTCTCTTCCGGACGGCCGGATCTTTCTCGCTTCGGCTCGGTGGATGTGCCCGGCGCATGCGCGCGGCAAGTCGGCGACGTGACGCCGGCGTGACGAGTTCATCTGCCGGCCGAAAAAGAAGATCCGGCCGTGAGGAAGAGAAGACCTTCCCGGCCCACTGCGGGTGAGTTAATTCTTTTAAATTCCTATTTTCAGCGCCCATGTCCGTGGGGCAGGAGGGACCCGCTACGGATTCTCCATGTAGAATCCATAGCGGGCCTGATTTTCCCCGTGGACATGAGGCCTTAGCGTTTACCTAAGCAGGTCACCGGTTCCTTTTTTTTAAAAAAAATATAATAATAATGACAGATCCCTATCAGTTCTTTGGCATTTAAATTGATGAAATTATGCCAGTTTTGTCAGGATTTATTTTTCAGTTCCACTTTCCTAATAGGTTATATGTATGTTCAGAATTCTCCCTTCCCAGAAATAAAAATCCCCAAAACTCGTTGCATCCTTAGGTCCAAACTAGGCTGCATGCTCAAGGGGTTAAAGCCAGAGTGAAGAGTAGCCATGTAATACTACATAGCTGCTCCACTGCTGTCACAACCTCTTTAATTGGTGACAAAGTGTATAAAAAATGAATGAATTAAATCAGTTTTCCTATTAAGAACTAATTAAAATAAATTTTATATATCACACATACATACACTGATGTGTAAACCCTTAAAAGGTGATCTGATTTTTACAGAAACAGATACCATCACTTTTATTATGTGACTGCTGCAGCCAATTGCTTGCCTCAGCATGAATGAGGATTGGCTGCAGTACTCACAAACCGTTCATGCACATGTGACCTGCTGAGGTCAGTGATTGGCTACGGTGGTTACATGGAAGTGATGTCATAGTTTCCTGTAACAGCAGGGACTGGAGCAGTGGTGCTGCAGCAGAGGGATAGTAAAACGGTGAGTAATAGTCATTATATCAATGTTATATATATATATTTCTTTTCTATTTGTTTGATGATAAAAAAACTGGTATTTGGCTTCTCAATTTCATAGGAACAACATACCTCAAAGTGAGAAATAGGGCAGCTAACAAAGTTGCACCCACTGTGCATAGGAAAGGGATACGTAAATTCTAGGAGTATCTAGGACTAAGGCACTATTGCATTATTACCTCACTACATTATATAATGATTTGTCAAAATTTTACACCAGATCTTACTTAAATTTTGGTAACATTACAAAGCAAAATGGACTTTTAAATCTGACAAATAGCCATCCGCTAGTCTTGAGGTCAGTGGTTCCAGACTGTTCAATACAGACTCCCCAGCATAGTATCTGTAACACTGGGTTTTAACCGTTCAGAAAAAAAGTTTGCTTTTTCTTTGCATTGTTTCGCTTTACTCCTCTGTAATTTGAGCAGATTCAAATAAATTCTGCCAACAGCTGCAAGCATGAAAGGGTAGAAAACGTAAGGCAATGGCGCATCACCGGTAAAACAAAAGAAAGAGAAGGAAGGCAGTTCTTCTACAGGAAATAATTCACAGATAATCTTGTGTGCTTATCTACAAGACATCAATTACTGGCTTGGTTTAAAAGCAGTATCTCAGAATTTCTACTTGACCAGACATTCAAAAAGTCAAAGATCCTTAAGTAATTAAAACTTCTCAGTATCCAGAACATAGTGAACAGGCCTGGAACAAAGCCACTTGTTCTCAGTTGCAGCCAGAACAGGTTTTCTTCACCGTTCTATGAAAAGACTGAAGCAGTCAACGCACCAGAAGAAAGTGTGGATCACAGCTTGTCAGAACGGAAGGTATCCTCTATGGTCGGGTCAGGCAGGACCATATCATTGTCACTTAACATACTCAGATTATCCAAGCTCAAAGGTCCAATTTTCAGGTCATCATCCAACTGAAATGTATTATCTGTATCAAATCCCAGCTCAGAAACGGCTGCAACTGCATTGCCAATGTCCTTTGATAAGCTGTTGCTTGAGTCATCTAAGAGAGAAAACACAAAGTATTAAGATGGTTCAGCAATGGAAACCTTCATAAGTAATGCAATGGGAACTATCCTTAAAAACAGGTTATGTTTAATGTGGCTGACAAACACACACATTTAAAAGGGATTTTCCAGGGAAATACTATTGACCTATCCTCATGATAGCTCATCAATAGTTGATTCAGGACCCAAATCGATCTGCTTTAGCGAGGGAACGAGCAAACAATTAATCTGCCTGTATAAACAGGCTGCACGAACGAACTCTGACATCCTTCACTCCATTATTCGTTAGGTGTTAAAGCACTTTTAGTCATTTATATACAAATACTACATAGAAGGATCAATCTTGTTGGACATTGTTAGACTGACCTGTTAGGATAATGTTTGGAACGCTTCCACCGCAATTGGAGTACAAGTAGCTTGTCCTCAATTGGAAAGGATCTTGAAGATTTCCATGACTCCCTCCGAGACCCATCATGGCTGCCTGAGAGTACTGGAGGTTCATGTTTGGATCGAAGAAATTATTGTTGGGAAGAGAACTGCTAGGACTCCCATACATGTCATACTGTTCTTGCTGAAAAGAAACAGACAGATTCAATCCACTCACGGACAATGCAGTTATAAGCTTGTGCTTCTGTTAACCCCTTCAGTGGCAGGTTTATTATTACCATGTCATGCCTCACAGGGCAGGTTTTTTATATGAGTTAACAATGCAATTTAATCTCGAAGTATTTATTAAGGAATGCAACAATCACATTGTCAGTTGGTATTACTTGAACAGTGGGTATTATTGCAGGGAAATCTCCGGGGCTTGCTGTGCTGAGTAGGCAGTAAAAACCCCAGAAGATTTGAGATGACAGCTCAGGGCTCTGCAGATTTCAGCACTAGAGCTTTACACAGAAATCTTTCGGGGTTAAACTGCATGGTCAGTGCAGCAAGCCCCGGAGATTTTCCGGGCGTGCCACTAAAGGGGTTAAATGTACTATTATTGAGGTTAACCACTTGCAAAACTATTTAAGTATTACACGGCACCCAATTAAATCAATGGACCATCTATATAATGCAAGGCCAAGCTGGAGCCTCTAGCAGGCAGAGAACAGGCATGAACGAGGCAAGGACATGGCCTGGCAAGAGTTGCCTAAAGTTGCCCATACACACCAGACAAATGGTGGCTAAATATGCGAATTTCAACGGAACAAACTAAACATCTAATGTGTATAGGAAGTTCCTGATTTTTCTTCAATGTATGATATCAAAGAAAAAAAGCAGTTGGATATGTTAGATTTAAAAATCCCATCCTTTGTTCTTATGGGACGTAATCTGCCACACACAACTTATTCGTCTCTCCCTGTCGAGAATGCACGCATGCTCAGCCAAACAAAGTTTGCATGCATATGGAGAAAAAGCGGTCAGCTTAAGAGGCAATCGGCCAATAGCTATTTAAAGGCTCGTTCACACTTGGGTTACCAATTCTGTTTTTCTGCTCCATTATAGAGCAAAAAAGTGGAATCCATGGACAAAACTGATCAGTTCTTCCGACAGAACTGAATGGGGCTGAATGGACCCCCCACCACCACCACTGACTACAATAGGGTCTATTAAGCTTTTATTATGCCCCCATTTTACAAGATGAAACAACGCTACATGCAGCATAATTTTGTCCTATTTTTTAAGAGGAAGCAGTGATGAAGGCTCCAAAGGGAACCTCCGCCACTAATGTGAACAAGATCTAAGGTTATGGACACTTATAAGTAGACAACCTCAGATGAGAAATTAGGAATTCAACTGAAAGACTCTGTGATGATCGCCAACATTTGATCTCAATTTAAAAAAACAAAAAAACACACAAAACATTGGATTAGTTATAAATTACATCCTACAGATGACTCTACACAGAGCTTCCCATCCGTGGCAAGCAAATGGGTTTTACCGATACCTGCCGAGCTGCACCTGCACATGCAGCATTGGAAAATCTGACTCTTTTCACAGTCCGTGGCACATGCTTCTCTCACAGACTTGTATAGGGGTGGGCGCACCTAGAACTCTGATATTGTCAGATTTTCCAGGGCCATCTGAGTCCCAGGTGTGTGCTCTCCTACACAACTCTAAGAGATACAGCTGTACGAGACCTTATTGTGTGTGGGACGAGTGGTCCTTTTTATAAGAATCTCTTTGGGGTACATATATAATATTGAATATCATTTATTATTTGGTCAGAAGGGATGGAAAATTGAAAAAAAAAAAAAAAATTTTTGTGTCACCACATTCCAAGACCCCAACATTCCAACATTTTTATTTTTCCTCTTGATGTAGCTATATGAGGGTTTGTTTTTTGCGGAATGACTTGAAATTTTCTTTGCTAACAATTTTGGGGGGCTACATAATACTTTTTTCTATTACTTTTTATTCCAGTTTTTGTGATGTGGGATAGACAAGTTATTCTTAGCATTGCTTTTTTAGATTATTTTTTGTTTGGTATTTACCATGTGGGATAAATAACAAGTTCGTTTTGTAGTATGGGTCATTGTGGAAGCAGCAATACCAATTCTATGAAGTTGAATTGTTTTTATATTTCCAATAATAAAACATTATGCGAGTTTATTTTAATATTTTCTTCTGCAAGGCTATTTAGATGCTACTGTCAGCATTGTCCACAGCATCTGACAGGGTAGCTGTGACAGAGTTGATAGATAACCTAATTAGGATCAGAGGAGTGATTAGATTAGCTAGTGCTTGTCTTCTCGCTTCTTTTCTGGAAAAACAAAAAACTTCACAGACCAAGTAAAATTGATAGAGGTCACCCAATCTGTTAGCAGCTGCAGATTGTATTGTGCCCTAGTGGCAGCAGACAGTTGACAGCATTATTTAGAACAAGGATCACAACTATATAACTGGCAATGAACAGTATGGTAAGGCTGTCATAGGTTTAAAAAGCTTTTCCCTGTTAATACAGAGTTAGACTAAATGCACACAACCGGGTCGGATTCCGTATGCGGGATCCCGCAGAGGTATCAGACCCTGTGCCAGGTGCATACCTGTCTGGATCTGTATTGCGGATGTGCTGGCTGGCACATCCACAGTACAGAGTATGCCACGCAGTCACTAGGCGATGTCGCGGATTGGACTTCAATGGAAGCTGTCCGCGCGTAATCCGTACTGAAATAAAACATGCTTCGATTTTCCCTCCGCGAGCGGAAAATTGCAATTGATTTCCGCTCGCGGACATGGAAAAGCGATTTTCAATAGCTTGTTTATGGGCGGTATTTGCTGCGGAATCCGGAGACTGACACCTGTTACGGCTCCCGCAATGCAAATGCGCCCGTGTACATTGGTCCTAAGACTCAACACCATCTGTCATGTTTGAAAGTGGCTAAGAACCTATTAAAGTTTGAGGATGTCTGCCCTAAAAGCAAAAATTAACTAAATCAATCTTTTAGGTCAACTAAGTGTTGGGATGAAAATAGTCTGAGAAAATAAAATTATGTAGGAAACTTTCCAGCGAGAAATGTAGAGAATGTGTAGCAAAAAGACTGACCTGCTGCCACAGACATTTCCCTTGTCTCATCGGCTGTTGCTGATCAAAGAAAGGATCTGAAAAGAAACCGCTTAGGGTGCTCTAGAAAACAAAATAGTCAAGAAAAGGATATATAAGCAAACAGTGCTTATAACATGTGCAATAACATGGTTAGCAGGTGCTCCTTCTGCAGGAGGAAGGCAATATAGGGTCTTAAATCGAGTCCAAGAGTCTGGTGACATTTGACAGCACAAAGATGACTCGTGTGTTGGAAGTTCCCCACCCTGTACACTTGTCACAACCCACCTTCTTCCAATATGTACCCTATGAGTACTTACACTCTGATCACCGTATTAGCTGAAGTTTTTAGAATTTCGTTTGGGTTTAATGTATAAATTAAATGTACATGATAAAATGTTTACAATTGTATGTCATTTTAAACAAGGCTGTACCATAATAAAAAGTATACATTAAATGATTAATTAAAAGTTTCTGTACTTCAGATTTTTCACTGTAAAACTTTTTTCCCTTTAATCCCCTTAAGGACCAAGCACAGTGATACATTGCTTGGTCCTGGGCTTTAATCCTGGCCGATTGCAAAAATATGGCGCGGGATTAAAGCCTCCCCTACTGCCATCAAGCAACAGCAGGTCGGGTTCTCAGCTGTCAGAAACAGACAAGGACCTGAAGGAGCAGGCAGAAGCGTTTTTTAATCTCTTCTGCTTTCTCCTTTCCAGGGTACACAGAGCCTTAATGAGGGCCGTGTACTAAAAACTGAAAGCGGAAGTGCGCCGGGTGCCCTCTATCACAGCAGAGCTGCAGTGTCCTAGGAGTACCTGATCAGCTCTGTTAGTGACTACTGTTAATACAAGTGAAGGTTTTCCCTGTAACTGGGGCTCCTATGGATGCCCAGCTACAGTAGAAATTATAAAACACAAAAACACAATATAAATGACACTCATAGGTCTTATAGAACATCATGGGGGGCATAGATTTACATAGATATGCAACATGATTCACAGCAGACACCAACTAAAACAGTCGCCATATGTGCCCTGTAATCCAAAACTATGCAAACTAAATATCGAACCATCAAGCAAAATGAGGAACCAATTTCTGTACTTCATTTTAGCATAAATATATTACATTTTAAAAATTAAACTAGACAATTGAAAAAAATCATTTTTTCTAGCTTTTTACTCCTAATAAAAATCTTAAAAAAAAGAAGAGGGGGGATGAGAGTCATTGAAAAAAAAAAAATAATAATAAAAATAATAAATAATAATAATAATAATAATAGTAGCTGAAGAAAAAACCACCACAAGGGTAAAATCCCTAAAAAGTGTCTGGTCCTTAGGGCCTCATGTCCACGGCACACACGAATATTTCATGCGGATTTCCGCAGCAGATGCACGGCGGGTCATCTTAAAATTGATTTTTTTTTTCTCCTTGCGGGAGATCACAGATTGTGGATTTTTTCTGCGTGGATGCATTGCGGAAAAAATCCCAGCCTTTTCCCCACTTCACTAATTGCTTTTAACCTTCAAATCTGCAGCGGATCTGCACATGCATTTAAATGTATTTGTGCATGCAATGTGGATCCTAAGCTCCCTTAGAGAAGAATGGGGCCAGATCCGCGTGTGATCCGCGGTAAAATGGAGCATGCTGTGATTTATTACCCACGCGTGGCATCCGCAAATCATTTAAAATCATATCCACAGGACTTAGGCCTCATGTCCACAGCCACGCATGGTGACATCCGACAGCAGTTTCCACCCGTGCCTGTAGCCATGAAGCTGCGGGTGTTCCGTGGGTCCGGGCGGCTTCCATTCACTTCAATGGAAGCTGTGAGAGCCATCCATGTGGGAGATATACGGGAAAATGGACCATGCTGCTATTGCTTTCCGTGCGCCGGGAAAAAGAATCACATCCGCATGCTTTTATTTTGCCCTGCGGATACCAATACATCCCTATGGGCTTCTGGAGCTGTGGATCTCCCATGAGAGAGACATGCGTGGAATTTATCATTAAAATCCGCTTGTGGACATTGAGCCTTAGGCTCAATGTCCACGGGCGGATATGATTTGCAGGGTACCAGCGTGGGAGATCCGCAAATCAAGCAGCCCATAGGGATGCATTAGTGTCCGCAAAACAATTAAAAGCATGTGGATGTCATTTTTTCACACCATGATCCTTTTTGCGTGGATTCCCGCATGGGTGGCTTCCATTGAAGTCAATGAAAGTGGTCGTATCCGCGTCACACCCCCAGCGGGAAAACAAGAGATTTGAAGAAAAGAAAATGCACGCCGGCCAGCTCGCAGAGCGCATCAGCCAAGCAGGAGAACGTAGATATGGCCGACACAGAGAGGACCCGCACCGCACAGGTGGAATCTGCTGGGGGCTCGTGGAGAAGAGGCCTTCAATGAAGGACGGATGCCCAATGCTTCTCTATGAGCTGTGGGAGAGCCGTGTGGATTCAATAAATAAAATCCGCCCGTGGACACTGGGCCTAAGATTTTAAGGCATTTGATAACAAAAAATACATAAACATATGAAAATGTACAGCCATGCATTTACATAGGTTTCCCATTGACTAACAAAGAAAAACCTAAGGGAGGTAAGACATAGTCAAAAGTATGCCCATTTGAACTACGTTTCACCGATTATAGGTGTGCCATGCAATTGTTTTTTGTATCAAAATCTGTACAATTAATGGATGATAAAATCCTAATGTGAACAGCTCCTTACTGAGAGAATCGGTCATGAACCCTCACAAACTGCAGTAAATGTGGACAGCTTATACACATGTATTCCTCATCAACTCACACTTCCCCGCAGTAAGCCCACAAATGGCCTGCAGTCAGTACACTAATGCACAGTGGACTCCTAGATTCATTAGCACATACTGCAGGGGCCGTTTGTGGTGGCGAATGCAGGAATGGAAAAATAATAATGATTTAATCTATTCCCATGTTCTATTAGTTAGGGGGGAAGGGGTGAGGGTTCCTAACAATATATTCCCTTTAACTTCTATTACTTTAAAGTCAGACCTATGGACCTATAAATGGAGAGGGGTTAATGCCAGCAGTATACCTTATATAACCATATATTATTATACAACCATACATTATATAACCATATTGCATAACGGAATGGATGTTCGGGTCTTCCTCAATATAGTACATTGTATGTCATGTAGTATTTTTTTTTCGTTGCCATAACATTTTCACAATCCATCAGCAAATATTATTTTAAAAAACAAGAAATCTACTGTCTAACAGATCAGCGCTTAGAGCAGAGTAAGAAGAAAGGCATAGATCTCTAGCTATCTATCTGCTTCTATCTACATACCCCCCTAAAACTGTACTCACATTAGCCAAATTTAAGTCCAGAGGAGGGCAGGGTACGGGCGAGGGAGGCTGAAAGCTTGGAGACTCTGTAGATTCGTGCACATGTTGCTGCGTATGCTGAAGTGGGTGTTGGGATTGCTCTTGGTATAAAGGATACGGAGGAGGAGGTTCTAGTGGAGGAAGAGAAAGTGGGTTCCTGTCCAGAGCCATACCCTAGAAAAATAGAAATGACAGCAATGTATAACTATACAATTCAACGTGTAATCCAGTGGCCAAGAAAACAAAGTATGCACAATTACACATTTTTACATGACTTCGTATTCTATGGCAAGGAAAGGCAAATTGAGCTCATCATGGAATAACTCTTGGCCTTGTAACGGACAGGGATCAGTGGAAGCTCCACTCTTTTCGGTTTCATGTAAGGCTCCTTTTACACGGGTCGACAATTGTTCAGATCTTCTCGATCCAGTGAGACTCCAAACAATCAATGATCATTGTAAATGCATGCGCCGACTGAACGACAAATGACATCATTTGGCTTTTAGTTTCTGCATGCATAAAAACTGGACGACGATTGGCTCATGTGATCAGGCATTCATTCATCTAAGAACAGCTGCCTGTTTACCGTGAATAGAGGCAGGCAGGCCGCAAAGACCCCTGTCCCACTCCGCCCCCATTCACTGAGCAATGATCGTTCCTGTGTAAAAGCACAGGAATAATTACTGCTGGGACAACCTGTCGGGCAATCTGCACCCCAAAGGTTGTCCCGTAAAACAGGGCTCTAAATCAGTGAGCCCCAAACTCCAGTCCTCATGACCCGTGACAGGTCATGTTTGTCAGTGTTTCAGACATTGCCACAGGTGTTCTTACTATAGGATATACTGAAAACCTGTTCTAAGTAATTATAGGGTACATTATATTCCAAACAAAGGCTTGGAACGTGACCTGAAATTTTTTGGACTGTTCAAGCCCTCCTCCAAGAACAAAATGGCTCTTTAATCAAAAATGTAAAGTCTCGCGTGTTTCAAAATATGTGCATTATTCTGGTTGCCTATTTTCACCTATTTTGGTTTAGTTTGTTGGTTTAGCTCGATTTAGGAAAGGCTTTCCTGGTCAGCTTATGTATGACTCACATTATAATATGGCAATAGGCCTCAGCCCAAAATATTGCTGAAGTTTGTAACAAACGGAAATTGGCAAAAACAAAAATTTACATACAAAGGACACTAGGATTATGTTTGTTATAGAGACCTTGTAAATCAAAAAGTTGAGCTTCACCTCAAAGGGTATTCCCAAGATTAACATTTATCACCTATCCATAGGATAGGCGATAAAATGCTGATCGGTGGGGATCTCAGCAGAGAGACTTCCTCCAATCCCATAACAGGGGTACTGTGTCCCCCTCTCCTCCTCACCGTGGACTCACTGCACCCCCTGCAGTGACATGCACAATAAATGGAATGGATGCCAAGTGTGCACAGTGGTGTTCCATTCATTTCAATGGATCTGATGGAAACAACAGAGTACATCTGTTCAGCTATATCTGCACTATCATTGAAGATGAAAGTAGCGTCACAGCAAATGCTTGACTACTGCTTCATTCAACCTACTCTTTACTACACACTCACTGCACCCCTTAGAGTAAGGAGGAGATTGAATGGAGCGACGGTCAAGCATGCGCAGTGCCACTCCATTAATCTCCACTGGGACTGCTGCAGATAGCCGAACAGTCAAGCATAACAGATGGACACATGACCCCTCTTCATGGAATTGGTGAAGACTCACTGCTGAGATGCCTACCAATCAGCCTTTTAATCACCGATCTTATGGATTGGTGGTAAGATTCAATCTTGCGAATACCCCTTTAAATCCAGCCAAACTAGTAAAAGGCCCAAGTCAAAAGGGTGGTTTATTAGGTTACCAAAATTTGCCCCACTGTAATCAGCATTAGGCAAGAGAGAAAGAACCCAGGCAGAGCACCCTAGGAGGTAAGGAACTTGAGGTGGATGCGGTAAGCAGGTGTGGTATGTAAGAGTAAATTCAAAAAAGTGCTGCTGACCTAGCATGCTAGTCAACCAAAAGTCAGGTTAGTGTCATGAGCTAAGGTGAAAGAAGGTCAAAGTGAACTGAGCCTCTGGCACAACCAGTGTGCAAATGGATTATTAGCCAAGATACACATAATCCAGCTATGTGATGAAGAGGTCTGCAAACCTCGACACACTTTACCTGCTGATTTCAAATAAAGATTTTTAATCAACACCATTGACTTTACTGTTTTTCAGGAATTTTTTAATAGGCTGCGATAACCTGGCATTGAACTAAAAGATTCCATAAAAATTGTGGTAAACTACCTAAAAAATATGGATAGCTGAAATATTACCTGTGAATTACATGTAGGTGGCATATTCAATGGACTGGTAGGTGAAAACTGTCCACTGATGCTCCGATTCGACTCGCTGCCTGGAGTCAAGGTCAGCGGGCTAACAGGAGTGTGCCTTCGCCTTGGGGAACTGCCAAGAGCGGCCGACGAAAGAGAAGGGTTGCTGAGGGATGCCAGGCGAAGAGACGGGTGAAGTGATGGGTTAGAGCGGCCTGGTGGAGGTCCGTGGTTGTTTACATGACTAGCCATAGAACTATTGTTCAGTGTTGCTTGTATGGATGGATTGCTGCGGGTGTTCTGCAAACCTGTATTAAAATAAACAAACAATGATCCTATTAAAAAATGTAATGCTGCAGATCTTGCACAATTCCATACCGCCATCCAGGAAATACATCAGAGGGTAAACATCCGGAAGCCGTGGGCTCAATGCCAGGTTTGTGAGAGAAAGCTTAACAAGAACAGTGATCAAAGTTGCACAGTAGTAGAAGGAAGTCTTTTCTTATCTTGTGCTTTCAGTTCTAGCTATTAATATTACAACACATAAACCAGTATTGTTTTATATGTTTTTATGCACCTGCTACAAATTTTAAACTAAAGATACTAAACAGTGATCTCTTTGCAGTTTCTTACACAACTCCCAAGGTCCAAATAAATCTGTAAAGTAAGCAGCCTTCTAGAAGATAGAGCTTCGAAAGATCTGACTTCACCATACACAAGTCCCTATTCACTGGCATATAATGGCAGTATTATCAAGAACTACTTGGTGGAACTTGAACACTTGCATACTGAAGTAAGAGAGTGGGCTGCGTGGCACAAAGACCCTATTCAAAAAGGCAAAGCTTTCCATGAGGCTTCTTTTTTTTTTTTTAATTATTATTTCTGGCTCGTCCCCTTGTACTGATATGTCTCAATTTCTGCTACTAGGCTTTCAAATCAGCTTCTGTGTGGACCATATATCACTTAGATGCCCATCATTATTAATATAGTCTCTATTATTGAACAATTACATTTCAACATTGAATAACAGAGACTACAATAATAATGATCAATGCCTAAGGCCCCCTGCATACGGGGGGGGGGCGCACAGAAATATGTCACTCCCCGGCTGCTGGCTCCGCTCTGCGCATGCGCCGGCTGGCCGGCATATCAAAGTGCTGGAGCCGTTGGAGAGGTAAGTGCCGCGCTGGTCCCTGCAGAGGCTCAGGTGGGGTCCCGCTGCGAGAATTCTCACAGCAGGATTCGACCCGGCCATCTGCAGGCGGCCTTAGTGCATATTCTTCTTCTGAACTTGCAACATTAAATTCATTATTTCAATGGTCACAAACTTTTCACACAATTTCTGCTAATGTGATAACCAGTGTGATAATATTAATTAATACCGCATATATATTGTTAGTTTTTGCAGTAAGCGGTCTGGCTTTAAAATGCTGGTGGAGCCCAGCGTGTCTCCACTATTGGGATTCATTTCAAACATGCAAGGCAGCCCGTGGGATCAAATAGGCATCACTAATAGGCACTACACCTATCGGTGGGACTGATACCCTTTATATACCTTTATCTATGTGCAAATATAAAACCAATATCTGGTAGTTGGTTGTTCATTAGAATAATATACAAGCTCCTCCATATAGCATTTCACCTGTTCTGCATGCTGTTTCCATATGCCCTTGTATTTGGGTACCATTACATCGGTAATTATGGTTGCCTGCTAGGTCTTTTTGATTAGTTTTGTTCCCTTTTGCTTTAAGTGTGATAAACTCCGAGAAAACTAAAAATCAGATATACACACTGCAGAAGGGGTAAACTGGTGATAAATGTAGGAAGAAAAGTCAATGGCCAGATACTGTATAATATTATTCCTCATGTACACACACCAGCTTACTCTGAAAAGTTTTCTGAAAACTCAGGTATGCTTTAAGTAACTTTTCAAATTATTGAAGATGTTTCTCAGGTAAATATTACTGATGGCTATCCTCAGGATAGGTCATCAATAGTTGTTCGGTTGGGGTCCAGGGATTCCGGCCAATCAGCTGTTTTTGTGCTCGCGGTCAGTGTCTTTGTAATTTTAATGGAAGCTATTCCTGCAATTACCAGTGCCGGCCATGATACAGGGGTCAGAGCCATCTGCTTCCGCTCTATACCCCGTGTTTTGTGACGTGGACAGCAGGTGTCCAAATAGCTGTTCGGCCTGAGCGATTGACTATTGATGACCTATCCTGAGTATAGATCATCAATAGTATTTGTACAGAAAACTCCTTTAACCCCAAACTATATGCAATAAAATGTAAAGTATAGGTAAAGTGCTAAAAAATGAGATGATTGGCCTTGTCTGTATATGCAGTTCTAAATGTTTTAGCTTTATGTTATGATATAATCAGCTGGAGGCGATCGATAGGTTAGATCATTTACATTTGTATGTAAAGTACGTTTTATCAACACTGACCTGAAGAGCCACTGATGCCCAGGTGAGTCATAGCGGCAGGTAGCCCACCTGTACTATTCTCTGCACCAATATGGGCATATGTTGTGTCATCTGGGTCCAGCGGTGTTGGCAGGGGAGAAGGGAAATGCAGACTTGTAAGATCTGGCAGTGATCCACCTGTGTTGAGGTTCCCTTGGAAATGTGAGAGGCCAGTGTTTGGATCTGAAGACGGAAAAACTCTGAAGGAGGAAAATCAATGAAATAAACGTCAAATTCCATGTGCAGCAAAAATTAATGTAGGCGTTTATTAACAGATTGGATGGACTGCAAAGAAGGAAAATATTTAAAGCGACATTCCAGGACAAAATTTGTCCTGGGACCACAAGGGGGTGTGTATGTTCACTCTTCCTTTGAAGCATTGTGCCCATGATCTGCTGATTCCTGTGACCCTTCTTCAGTATTGCAAGATGGCCGTCCCACTTCTTAGACTGTCAAGTGAATTTGAGTGTCTCTAATAAAAATCAGTAGAATAGTCAAACGGGGTCTCCAGTGTTGCCTCTCTACTGAGTTTTTTTACTGATTTTTATTCGAGATATTCAAATTCACTTAACTAGGCACTTGTGCATTAATCTCTTTTGACCCACTATTGAAAGCACAATATAGCCAAAATATGTGGGTGGTACTAATACTCTTAACATGTGTTCTTCTGAAAATTACATGCAAATTTTGCTGCTCACTTGCTGACATTTTCACTAGAGATGAGCGAGTATACTCGCTAAGGGCAATTGCTCGAGCGAGCATTGCCCTTAGCGAGTACCCGCCCGCTCGAAAGCAAAAATTCGGCAGCCGGCGGCGGGCGCGGAGGAACTGAGGGGAGATCTCTCAAACCTTCTCTACCGAGCGGGGAGATACTCACTAAGGACAATGCTCGATCGAGTATTTGTCCTTAGCAAGTATACTCGCTCATCTCTAATGTTCACCCATTGCATTGCAAAGAGAATTTCACAACAGGTTTCAGTGGCAAATCCCCATATGCTGTATATGTAGAAATCAACAGCAAGCCATAAAATCTGTGCAGACTTTTTCTGCTATTTGTGTAAGGAGCCTTTTTAATTCCATTTAGAGTGGGACTGAAACGTTTTCAGACTTTCATTTTTACGTTGTGGTCTTGAGCAAATGTAAAAAAATATTCAAGTTTTTCCGCCGTCATTCTACACTAAATACCCCATAATGACAAAGTGAAAGCAGAATGTAAGAAATATTTGTAATTTCTTTTAGAATTAATAACTAAAATTATGCATTGATTTAAGTATTCACACCCTTTGGTTTGACACTTGAAATTTATCACTGGGGGCCTTCCATTTCTCTAAATCATCTTTGAAAGGTTTCTACACTTTGATTGGAGTCCAGTTATGGTAAATTCAGTTTATTAGACATAATTTTAAGACACCCCTGTCTATATAAGGTCTTACGGCTCACAATGGATATCAGAGCCGAAACCAAGCCATGAGGATGAAAGAACTGCCTGTAGAGCTCAGAGACAGGATTGTGTGGAGGCGGCTACAAATAAATTCTGCTGCACTGAAAGTTCCCAAGAGCACAGCGGCCTCCATAATTATTAAATGGAAGAAGTTTGGAACAACCAGGACTCTTCCTAGAGCTGGCCAACCCACCAAACTATGTAATTGGTGAAGAACTGTCTTGGTCTGGCTGAGCTCCAAAGATCCTCTGTGCAGATGGGAGAAACCTCCAGAAGGTCAACCATCACTGCAGCACTCCACCAATCTAGGCTTTATGGCAGAGTGGCCAATGGAGTTTACCAAAAAGCACCTAAAGGACACTCAGTCTGTGAGAAACAAGATTCTCTGGTCTGATGAAACAAAGATTGGCCTGAATTCTAAGTGTTATGTCTGCAGGAATCCAGGCAGTGCTCATCACCTGCCCAATACCAGCCCTAGTGAAGCCTGGTGGTGGCAGCATCATGCTGTGGGGGTGCTTTTCAGCCGCTGGGACAGGGAAGCTGTCAGGGTTGATGAAAAGTTGAATGCAGCAAAGTCTAGAGATATACTTAATGACAACCTGGTCCAGAGTACAAGGGACCTCAGACTGGCAGAATATTCACTTTCAAACAAGACAATGACCTTAAAAACACAGCCAAGACAACACAGGAGTGGCTTAGTGACAACTCTGTGAATGTCCTTGAGTGACCCAGCCAGAGCCGTGACTTAAACATCTCCTCTCTGGAGAGACCTAAAAATGGTTGTCCATAGGTGGCCCCCATCCAACCTGACAGAGCTTGAGAAGATCTGCAGAGCAGAATGGTAGAAAATCCCCAAATCCAGGTGTATAAACTGGAGGCTGTAATCACTGCCAAAGGTGCTTCAACTCAGTACTGTGTGCAGGATGTGAATACTTATGTCAATGCAAAATGTTAGTTTTTAATTAAAAAAAAAATTACAAAGAGTTCTACTATTCTGTTTTCACTGTCATTGAGGAGCATTGAGTGCAGAATGATGGGAAAACTTGTGCAAATTAAAAAGATTTAAGGTCACAACATAACAATATGTTAAAAAAAAAAAAAGGGAAAGGGTGTGAAGACTTTCTGGCCCCACTGTATATGTATAGCAGTATGCTTTGCTGCAGATTTTAATGTCTGAACGTAGCCGCATCAGATTTAACTATTTTATGTGTGCCATTTTCCTGCAGAATCTGTCTCAGTACATACTTGATGCCTGGAACTTCACAGGATCGAGGACGAGATGTCATGGACTGGACCTGAAATAGATATGGAGAGACAAACACAAATTACGTCCAGTAAAGACAACACATTGCATAAACCAAGATACTAAGGAACAGATTTAGGTACACTTGGGAAAATAAAACCTTATGGTTGCAGCACGGCAGACAGTATCTTCTACTACTGCAAGAAAAGGCCTATAGATGTTCCATTTTTGCTAAACAGCGCTTTTATGAGCTGGGTAATGTATCAACTAGTCTTTTAGTCCACTTACTCCACCAGAACTCCGCATACCCCGCTGGTCTCCACATTTGCTCAGAGGGATAAACATGCTTGCGACAGTGACTCTGTAAGGAGGAGATTCCAACACTTCTTCAGTGAACTTTATTATTTCAGGTTTGACCATGCTTCGCAAGAACTGAGTGCCTATTTTGATTACACCTTCCCATGCCTGACCCCAGATCAGAAAAAATGTATACTTTAGATGAGCTCACTGAGGCGCTCTCCGATATGGCAAGTGGTAAGTCACTAGGCCCAGATGGCCTTCCAGTTGAGGTATATGCAAAATATCAAGAAATACTGGACTCGATACTGTAATTATTTTAGTACAAGACAGGAACCCTCTACAGTGTAGTTCACTACTGAATATAGAAAACAAGTTGTTCGCAAAAATGATGACAAACGGTCTTAGCGCCATAATTTTAGATCTAATCCATCCAGACCAAATTGGGCTTATGCCCAGGAAATCCACTGGGAACAACCTTAGAAGAGTTCACGTTATAACCCAAAGTGGGGCAACTATGAAAGAAAACATCTGGCTTCCCTAGATGCTATGAAAGCATTCAATTCCATAGAATGGCCTTTCCTAGGCCATGCTCTTTACCAATTTGGTTTTGGTGACACTTTTAGCCAAGGGGTTTCCCTGCTATACAAATCTCCTTTAACCGCTGTCTCAGTGAATGGCTCTTGCTCCCCTTACTTCCCATTACATGGAGGCATTACACAAGGCTGGCATAACTAAAGATCAAGAAGACTGGATCACATTGTATGCTGACGATCTCATGCTGTTTATGTCCAATCCTACAACATCCCTTTGCATGCGACTGACCATATTAACAGATTTGGGGAACTCACAGGTATTCATATTAATAAGTCATAAAAAAAAAAAAAACCTTTCTGTGCCCAAAACTCACTCTGTGCTCTCCAGATAGTGAATAAGTTTAAATATCTTGACGTCGAAAATTTTCTAATGAGTATAAACACTCCCTGGATCTTAGTATATTCCCATTAAAAGACCATTTTAAATCAAAATTTAAGGTTTGGGGTTCTACTGTTTTCAGTTACTGGGTGCATAAAACTCATTGAAAGGACAGTCTTACCCAAGTGCCTCTACGTCTTAGAGCACATTTCAGTCCCTGTACTGAGTAGAGGTTTTAGAACTATGGATGCCATTACAATTTTGCTTTTTGGGGGGAAGTTCTTGCCCCAAGCTGAGACTTTCCACCCTTCAGCACCAAAAAACAAGCAGAAGGTGCTGCACTGCCAAACCTAATTTTTAGATTATATTTTAGGCCAGCTTATACATCTCCGACCATGGGTGACAGACAACCCTCTCCCCAATTCAGAAACACAACTAGCACACTTCTTACAGATTAATACTCTTTGCCCTATACTAGAATCCACCTCGGCATACACAATAATCTCCTACCTATCCATAATAGCGTGGCCCACATGCCTATGTGGCACAACCTCAATCTGCATGTGCAACATACACTCATGTGAATGAGCCCATTGAAAGCATGGGTAATACGCCCGTGGGAATAAGCTCTTAAGCACATGATGACCGCATGGGAAGATTAAAAAAAAATTTGAAAAAAACAACCCTGTATTGCACATGTCCATCCACAGTACAGATGAAGAAGCGAAAAGGAGGGGTACGCACGGACGCCGCTGCCATCATGGTCATATCCCGCTGTGAGCTCCCTTACAAATACAAAGGCGGCCTTAAAAATACAAAGCTAGCCTGTTATCTAGGATTAGCACTAGATAAGCAAGTTCATGTAGAGAAATCATTAATATTCCCACAATCAGCGAGAATCTGAACGATTATTGGTCAACTGAACGACAAACGATAAATGTGCTCGTTGCCAAGTTTCTGCATGAATAAAAATCAAACGACTGATCAGCCCGTGTAAACATGCTCATCTCCATCCACTAGTGATGATCAGTCCTGGGATGGCCTGTTGGGCATCTATGTTTTGGTATTTGGTGCCTCTAGACATCAGCCGGCACAAAGAGCCTTCCCATATAGAATATATATATATTATAAAAGCAAATGCCATTTATTAGATACTGCACCTTTTTGGCTTCCCATAGCTGTTTGGGCAGTGGCTTGGAAACATTCAGCATGTTCTCTTCCGTCAAAGCATTTGGAAATGAAAAAACTGCACAGAGAAAAAAAATACAAAAACAAAAAGACAGTTTATGTAAGCCGTGACCACGTGCAGCCTGTACCCAATGTATCTTAGTTATCTTCACAATACCGATTCCCAGAAGTTGGGAACTGAGGAGTAATATGAAGGACACACAAAGTATGCGTGAAGCTCCCTGCTTGGCAATTTTTAATGCTTTGCAATAGCAGTGTTTCTTTGTTTTTTTTGCTTGTTCTGTTTTAACATACTCTAAAAAAAAACAGACAAGTTAGTCCCGTCCCCCTGCATACGGGCAGAAATTTCGCTGCGTGATTTCCCACAGAATTTTCGCCCGTACCCGCCTGCATAGGATTACATTACAAAACGCAATCCTATGCACACAGCTGCGTTTGTCTCGCAGAGGCCCGCACAGAAATGTTAGTAGTGACGGGCTGGCTCCGCTCTGCGCCGTCTGGGCGGCAGCCGTCACACAGTGCATAGAGGAGACGCCGGGAGGGGGGAGCCGCAGGTCTCTGCAGGGGCACAGACCCACATCCCACTGAGAATTCACGCAGCGGGATCCGACCCGGCCGTCTGCAGGCAGTCTTACCTTGCAAAATGAAATAACTCTAGGAAATAAAACCAAACAATGATCATACTATTCCTTTAATACATATACAGTATTTAATTTGTGTTACGGATTACTTCTGTCACTCCACAACAGAACTGTAAGATGATAAGGTCACAAAACAAAAAGAATGGCGGCATAAGTTTTACCTTCTACGAAGTTGTCTGCTTCCCCGTCATGTAAACTTGCTGCAAAACAACATAAAATAGAGAGAGGTAAAAACCACATTATGAATAAAAGTATCACTTAGTTATCAGATGCTTTAGTACCATGTATAATAGCGCATGCATACTTAAATCCATACAGGCCAGAACACAGTGCTTGTGTATGACAGTAAGCATTCTGCTTTAAGGGGGATTTCACTTGCCACGGAAATAAGGAAGATTCAACAATACCTCTGCAGCGCCATCTATTGGATGGCAGCATTCCTTTAAATCAATGTACAACTCTTTAAAAAAAAGTCTTTAAAGAGTCTGACATTGACTCACAAGAATGCTGCCATCCAATAGGTGGCGCTGCAGGGGTATAGTTCCATCTTCCTTATCTGCATATATTACCCAGAGGACCAAGTCTCCCCCCTCACCTCCTAGGTGTCTCCACAGCCCTTCTAGGTGCTCTCCTTAAGGAGAGACGACACCCCTTCTGACCCACTTCTTACGGACAAACGCATAAGGTGTTCTCTGACCAGCACATTTTACGCTTTCGTCTACACACGTACAAGTGAGAAGCAGATTCATATATTATTCTATGTTAATGAGATTAACTTCCCACTTGTGATAGCTATAAATTAGCTGAAAAGAACATGCAGGAGAGGAGAGAGCATAGGAAAACTAATCTGTCAGTCCAGCCTCACTGACTGATCTCCTATCCAGACTTAGACTGCAGTTTCTGTATAAAGTGATATGTAGAAGCTGCAGAAGACAAATGAAGCAACATTTCTAAATTAAACCCTATTGTAAAAAGGACTGTCAGCACAAAATACATGTATTTAAATGCAACCCTCCAACAAAGGGTGTCCATAGCCTTTACATATATTACTGCCAATCCAGTGCTACCTAGGCCAAACACGAACACACTGACCAGTTGAAGTGAATGTTGAGATATTTATCAGCTATTTCAAAATATGCCCCATCGTATTCGATCCCTGCAGTTCGGCATGCTGTCAGACAATCTTTATCACCCCCACTCCTCACCATTCTTAGAATACATAGTCTCCATCCCTCCAGTACTGTCCCTTGGCACTATCTTTCATTATACTAAAAGTGTAAAGGCACAGCCTTGTAGTTTTAATTCAATCCATCAATTGTGCCCTAGGGGGCTACTTACTCTTCAGCCAGGGGCTAGCAAGCCTCACCCTTTAAATTTGTACTGCATAGCTAACCCACACCTGTATAATATAGTATAGCAGAGGAGGTGCAGATATACCTGCCCTGGATACATCCACGAAGATCAGGATGTTTATTTCAGCTGCAAGGGTGGAGTTAGACTAAAGTATTCGTGACCTTTTATTACTAAGTGTCCTTGTTGTTGGAAACATCACTCCACAATCACATGCACTGAAATATGAACTCCAAGTGAAACAAGCCGAGCGCGGGCTTGTATTATCACCGAGCACAAGGCTCACATCAATGTGGTTCAAGAACTGTGTGCAACGGGCGGCAGGTACAGGGGTGTATTCCGCTGCCCACTATTACACAAACTATTCCTGTTCATCTAAGGGCGCCTTCACACTGGCGATAAAATGGCGCGATTTTTGTGTGATGGAAGAGTGAGTGAAAGCGCAGAATTATAAAACCAATGATTTGCAATGGTTTCGTTCACAATTGTAAATGTTTTCACTCATTTGATGTTGCAAGGGGAAAAAAAAAAATCACGGCCTGCTCTATCTTTCTGTGTTTAGCTCTTTTTTTTTTTTTCTTTCCCATGTTTTCTTATGGAAGTTGCGATTTTTGTGCGGCGCGATGTGTTTTTAAAATTAGAAAACCCTATTAACTTTCACGATAAAAAAAATCATGTCAAAAACGAACAGAAAAAGACGTGCAAGAACATTGCAAGTGGCAGCTAAATTTTTGTGAGAAAAAGCAGTGCTGATGCTCAAAAAAAAAAAACCAAAACCCTGTAAAACAATGCGATTTTGTCGCGATATCGCCCCAAGAGTGAGCAAAAACGCTGAATTATGAATCCAATGATTTTAAAAGGTTTCCTTCACATTTGCGATGATTTCACTCATGCGATGTTTAAAAAAAAATTGCGGCATGCTCTATCTTTTTTTTATCTCCCATGTTTCCCTATGGAGCCTGCTTTTTATCGCATTGCAAAGCACAAACTTACGTTTTTTTTGTGCGATGTGGTTTTAACATTAAAAAGTCCTATAGTGTTTTTTCGATTTAAAAAAAAAACTCACGAAAAAAAACGCATGAGAAAAATCGCAAATGGTGGTTATGTTTTTGCGAGAAAAAGCAGCGCTGGCGCTCAAACATCGCAGTAAAAATGTGATTTTTTTTTCCCGCAATTTTTTAGCGCCGATATCACGATTGGTAGTGTGAAGGAGACCCAAGGAACAAGAATAAGTAAAAGGTGCGTGGTGAATATGCGATATATGGTGCATGGCAAATTACTGTATATACGGTAAGTGAGACAAAAGGTTCTCAGTGGAACATATGTAACGAATCTGTGTCAATATCAACACGTTACATGTGGATTGGCCGGGAGGTTGGTGCCGATTTGCTACAGATTTCCCCCTATCATTTAATGGGATGAAATCTACAGTGAAAATCTGCGCCATAAATGGATATGCCGTGGATTTGATAACTGCACTACGGATTTTTTTCCCAGCATCTGGGCAACATTCAGTAAAACACATGCTATTGTAAAGGCTGCTCATTTTTTATATGTACTTTCACTGTGGAAAACAAAAAAAAACCCAAACTGTGGAATGTAACGTGTTTATACTCTGCGCGGACGGACTCAAACGGTCAATGAATTCCATGTTACCAAGTCTGATGTGATTAAATGGAACAGCCAGGCAAGCAGCATGTCAGTAATGATCAGCTCACCGACTCACAGAGGCTCCGTGGCATCAGCATGCTGGTAAACAACTGCGCGGCTGACATTTACAACAATCTTATTATTCATCAGACGCTCTAGGCCGGGCTGAAGCTGCCGTTACTACTCAAACAATTGATCTTGGGATACAGATTACGTAGAACACAGGAAAGGGGCGGTATGATGATAGATAGAAGCTACATGCGGGCAGCACAGCAGTTCAGAGCTAGGCAATGTTACAGCACTGGGTTTGAATCTGACCAAAGGCAATAAATACAAGTTCCCTGCTGCGTCCAACGCTGCTGCACCAGGCCTTCCCTATGGTGCCTCTTTATGGGACATTATAGGCTGCTGCAGCCAGTGACAGAGCTCAGTGCTCTATTGCTGAGCTCTGTCATTGGCTGCAGCAGCCTGTGAGGTCGCATACACAGGCTGCTTGCTGTCTGTAAACAAAGTGCAGTGGCAGAGGGCCAAATTGCTGCACATGAGATGTTAGGATTCGGGAGAGGCGAGTATATACAGTGGTGCCTTGGCTTACAAGTTTAATCCGTTCCTTGATGGAGCTCTTAGGCCAAAACACTCGTATGTCAAATCACTTTTCCCCATTGAAATGATTCGAAACGCCATTAATGTGTTCCGGATTAATGGCGTTTCAATTCATTTTAATGGGGAAACTAACTACACTACATGTAAAAAAAGAAACATCAATACTCACCTACCGCCGGTGTTCCGGTTCTCACGTTACTCTGCAGCGCTGCTGCAGCCTGTCACGTCCTCCTCCACATTGACAAAGCATTTCTTCCTGGATGCGGGCTTGAATGCCCCGCCTCTAGCAAGCTAATGCTCTGATTGGTTAATCCAGTGCCGCGTCAGTCAATGAAAGCCGGCGCTGAATTAACCAATCACAGCCATTCAACGACATCATTAAATGGCTGTGATTGGTTAATTCAGCGCCGGCTTTCATTAGCTGACGTATTGCTGAGTATGGCAGCGATTTTTGCTTAATTTAAATTTTTTTTAATTTCCCACTGTCACTTAGCGATGTTGCATATAAATGCTGCACATACAGAATTGGGTATGTACAGCGTTTATTACGCTCCCATAGGGAACAATAGGGCTCTATTGTGCGTAATAAGTGGTAAAATAAAACATGCTGCGTTCTTTTTTATGCGCGTTATACGCAATGAAATTACGCTCGTGCGAGTTACGCCTTAGGCGACTCTCAAACATGCCGTCGGCAAAACGCTGTGATTTTGATTGCGTGGTTTTGCCACGATTTTACCAACAGCATTTTTACAGCGGGTTTCAACGCACCACAGAATTGTGATGGGTGAGGAGGTTCGTTAATCAGGGTAAAACAGAGCAGACAGCGCTAGAAAATCACGGCGTTCGAAAACAGCGTGATCGAACGCAGGTCTGTGAGGTCTCCATTGAAACCAATGAGAGCCTTGTACCAAGATTACCACGACATTCAGAACACCGCGGTAATCGCAATAAAAATGGATGTGTGATGGTAGCCTTAGTGTGTACACATGTTAAAGGGAATTTAGAATGTGAGCGTCATGGACAGGGGCCGAGGTCAGTGATGATAATCTCTGCAGAATATCTTGCTGCTATATAAGCAATGGAAATGTGTGTAAGACCCATCAGTGCAACACAAAGAACACTTCTAATGTAAACACCTCAAAAGACATACTACTAAAAAAACACAAACCAAAATACATTCTTCCTGTAAAATTCAAAAGTGAACACTAGAGGGAGCTCTCCAGAGAGGGACTTGTTTACAAAGCTGTAAAATTACTTCTTTAGCGTAGTAGTCTGTTATATATAAGAGGTCATGTGATCAACAACCTTGAGTATTTTATACAGATATTGGACTTAGGCAGTAGCAGCCATAAATCAGCCATAGGCAGATAAAATCTAACTAACGTGATCAATGCCCCCCACCAATTGCAGACCCGACTTCTGTCTATAGGATTTGTTTAGAGCCTAGATTTTTTTTTCAGTCCTTGAATGAAATTTTGCCTAAATCAACCAATATTTCCCATTCTAGCATGAGGATTCCTGATGCAAATATTGCAGTCTACTACAAAGCCATACATTTAAGGTACAAGCAAGTACATTGAGAGACTTATGGCAGGTTGTTATAATGCATATGGCCAGTTTTAAGAGGTGCCATATAAATCCATACATGAATACGTTACACACATACATAAAGATTTACTCTAGTGGGGGTAAATTACTATCCAGTATACATCACCGAAAAGATAGAACATTAAGCCTCACTTATCTTGCTTGCCATAACATCCAGAGCTCAACTTTCATTTTTTTTTTACTTCAATTTAAGAAGAGAGAGCAGCGCTCTGATTGGTTGAGATGGGCAACAAGACCGATTTTTTTTATGTATTCCTATTACAGGGTCTCCACACAGAACTGGCTCAAATCGCCAGTGATCAAACCTTTCTGAGGGTATCCTATTAGTTCTTGCTTTGGACTCTATGGGGCTGCCAAAAAGAAGCAGAGTAGAGCATTTACCCATCTCCAGCAGGCCTCCAACAGAATTAAATGAGGCAGCAATGCACATGTTAAATAGTAGCCCAATTACAGCTGTGATTGGTGGGCATCGAAATGGTGGGAGTCCCAGTGAACAGAGGCATTTATCATTTATCCTGTGGATAGGCGATACATGATAATTCTGGAAATTAATGAATTAAAGGAGATGTCTCGAGGAAGCAGTGAATTATTTTTTTTTGCCCAGTCCCCCTAATTAAGCATACATTACTAAGCCCCCCTGTAAATGACTTTTCTAGCTGGTTTGTACTTACAGTTCCAGCAACTTATAAAAATTTTCCCAAGATGGCCGCCAGCTCTTTTCCCATCGCTTGCTGTAGCCCGACGTGCGCACTCCCGAGACGCTACCAGCTGTGTCTCCCTGACAACCAGACGCCCCGCAGCCGCCGACCCGACCCCTGGATTGAACGTGGCCAACCACGGCACACAGTCACCCACCGCCAGGCAGCAGGTAACCGGCGCAGCCCCCCCCCCCCTGCACAGCGACAGCCAACCCCCCATCACAGCAGCAGCCCCCCCCCCGGCACAGCGACAGCCCCCCCCCATCACAGCGGCAGCCCCCCCCCCCCGGCACAGCGGCAGCCCCCCCGGCCCATCACTTACCTGGGCGGCAGGACGGCGGGACAGCTGGGCGGCTCTGCACCTTCCTTTAACAGAGGATGGTACAGAATGGCCGCTCCAGCGCGCTCCCGAGCAGTGACAGCTCGTCTGCGCATGCGCAGAAGAGCTGTAGTGGGGAGCACACTGAAGCGGCTCGTGCTGAAAGGAGAAGAACGGACTGCGCAAGCGCGTCTAAAAAAGCAAGCTGCCAGCGAATTTAGACGGAACCATGGAGACGAGGACGCTAGCAACGGAGCAGGTAAGTGGAATAACTTCTGTATGGCTCATATTTAATGCACGATGTATATTACAAAGTGCATTAATATGGCCATACGGAAGTGTATAACCCCACTTGATTTCGCGAGACAACCGCTTTAAGCTTATCCTATGCTGACTTTTCAATGGGCTTTCAATGCAGGAAGAGAGTTTGTTTTCATATTATGTTTACAATTATGCCAAAGCTATTTTGTTGCTACAGCAATTTTAAATGACAAAGTAACAAGTCATACAATGTCCAAGACAAAAAGTTTCAGAAAAAAAAAATCCAACAAAATTCATATAAAAACATGCATCAGAAAAAGAAAACTATCTGTGCTAGTACTGCGACAATCATGTCCTTGAGTCTGTGGTCAGGGGAGCTTCCGGGGCAGACAAGATTTGGAAGAACTATATCAAACAATTTGTAGCGAAACAAGAAATGGGGTCACACATATATACACACTAGATAATGGGCAGCAGCAATTCATAGTAATACAGCCAGCCCATACAACCCGGGTGCTACCTAAGAAACCACTGCACATGCTTGTCCAACGACGTTATATACCTTCATAGACAAGATGAAGACTATTTTTTTTTTTAAACTGAATTTTCAACGGGTTGCTGGATTTTATAAATGGTTGCTTGTGCAGAATACTTCAAACACAACCACCAGCTGAACCTCTGACTTTACAGACCGGTTGAGCACATGTAAGGACAGGCAGAAGAGTGAACTTCCACAATAAATGTTACAGATTACATAATAGTATAGTGATAAGTAAGTAAACAGGAAATTAGACAAATCCAGTCTTTGACTTATCATTTCTGTGGTAGGTTTTATCAAAGTGAATATAAAAAAAAAAAAAAAAAAGAGTAACAAGTAAACATGAATTAGAATCTAAACAGAAAGCAAGTCCAGAAAATAAAAGACTTTTTTTGGAATATATCAGTATTGTTAAAATGGTTGTAAGGAGGAACAAATAATATATCGGCTCTTGAGCCACATAAACTAGGTTATGGGGCTCAAAAGTCGAGGGAACAGAGAGGTCCATGCAAAAGTTGGCACACAGCGGCAGCGAAAAACCGCGAGATTTCTGCCGGGAGAACCGCCGCTGCAAAACCCACGGCGACTTTGAAGCGGCCCGGCCGCTCACTCTTCTGCTGCGGCCGGCGCTCCCATAGCGTAGAGCGCGGCCGCAGCAGAGGAAAAAAAAATGCAAATCCGGCAAATTTCTGAGAAATCTCGTCCACATGGCTGGCTAATCCCGGGATTAGCGGCCGCATGCGGATTTGCCGCGGCAAAATTCCGCACGGAATTTCCGCGGCAAATCCGCCCCGTGTGAACCCAGCCTAAGGCCTCATTCACACAAGTGTGTTAATGTGCGTACATATGCACGCACAAAAGCGCGCATCTATTTAGAACCATTGGTTCCCTATGCTGTGTGCAAAATCCATGTTTTACAGGCATGCAAATGCACATACCTGCACGAATGCGTGTCAATATTTCCAGCGGGGAATCCCCTTGTCACGGTCACAGTGTTCAGTGACAAGGGTTCTCCCTGGAGGGAGTGAAGAATCCTGTCACAGCTGTGGCAGAGGATCGCGATGTTCTCCCATTGCCTTCAATGGGCCTGCTGCTGCTGCTGCCAGCGGCCCCATTAAAAGCAATGGGCTGCAGGCAACCCCTGCAGTGATTTTCGGGGAAGGGCTTTAAATATAAGCCCTTCCCTGAAAATCATCCCTGGTTTGTGTAAAATGAAACAAAATAAGACATATACTCACCTCTCTGCCGCTGTTGGGGCTCAGGCGTGTCTAGCAACTTGGGTCCCCGGCAGTGTAGTGAAGTTCTTTCAGCAGGCGGGGATTTAAAATCCCCGTCTGCTGACAGGGCTGTATCTGATTGGCTGAGCACTAAGCCAATCACAGGCAGCACTCAGCCATTCATTGAATGACAACTAAGCGCTGCCTGTGATTGGTTACAGCGCTGAGCCAAGCACAGGCAGCGCTTAGCCATTCACTGAATTCAAAGGCGAGGCGCACCTGAGCCCCGACAGCGGCAGAGAGGAGAGTATATGTTTTTTTTACACAAACCAGGAATGATTTTCAGGCAAGGGCTTCTATTTAAAGCCCTTCCTTGAAAATCACCGCAGGGGTTGCTGGCAGCTCATTGCTTTCAATGGGACCGCCAGCAGCGACCCCAATGAAGGCAAATTTTGCACGCACATGTGCATGAGGTTTTGTGCACACCTATGTACGGACATAAACATGCTCATGTGAACGAGGCCTGACTGGTGCGCTCTCCCATACAGATGAATGGGGATGTATGTGCACAGAATGGACTGAAGAAAGTCACTATGTGTGCACATGACAGTAATGGCAAGAAGGGAGTTGGCTTAGGGCCCTTATACGCAGAACTGTTCATTCAGATTGTAGCAGGATAGTGTGAACCTGCTGGCAGCAACTGAACGACGAACAATAATTTGTTTGCCATTTGGTTTCTGCAAGCATAAAAATCTAATGACAAATCTGCCTTTTTGAACAGGTAGTCATTCACCTATGAACAACTGCCTGCTCACTGTGAATGGAAGCTAGTGACCGGAAGAGATCTCCAACCCACTCTGTCTCTATTCACTGAGTGAATGCACAGGAGCAACTATTGCTGGGACGGCTGGCAAGGACTTAAGCACCCGACAATTGTCCCATGTAAAAGGACCTTTAGTTATTGCAATGAGTAAGCCAGTCAGCTCCAATATGACAGCACAGACAATGAGAGGTCCATACCATGCACCCTAGTGTTAGAAAGGGGCCAAAAGTGGAAGTACCGACACCACTGGACCTAGACTAGACTGGGATAAGTATGTCTCTGTGACCAAACAGGAAGCCATTCATGACCTTTGGTTAGATATTAGAGTATTTGACAAACAAATGACATTCAGGGTATCTTACTGTTGCGCTGCGGAGGTCTGAGGGCACGTGCTGCATGTTGGTTTCCAACCATGAATGGATCTTGAATTTTGTTACTCGAGGCACTCGTGTGAAGTGCAGAGTCAGAGTTCGTTCTGAGAACAAAATTAGTATAGAATAATGAACAATGTAGTAAAGTGAATCATCTGGAAATAAACTGAGACAGGACTGATAAGTAATAAGCACGAGTAATAAAGGACGGCAACCAATGAAACAACTACCACACTTTTAAATGAAAGGCGCATCCAAAGTGCAGTAATGCACGTCCGAAGAATCAATGACTGCATATCAGTCTATATAAAGGACCCATCCTCACATATAACCGGCTACTCTTTTTTTTTTTTTTTTTTTTGAATAACAATTTTATTGAGTTTTTACAACATAAAGTTTCATACAGGCCGGATTGCAATGATACAGCTGATATCAGTAAGAATTCTTATCCTAACAAAGGCACTATTAACGGTCTTACAGTTCTCATTCCTGCTGCAATAACCTGCATTCTTTGCTTTCTGTAACAACAATAAACTGTATTGAACAAAAATTTTTCTTTGGACCGTATTATTTGCTCCAGTAACGTCCAGATAGTGGGGTTGCTGCCTACGGGTGAGCCCATATATCTAGCTGCACTTGCTCGGTTGGCATCGGTCCACTGCGGTCGAGCAGCTTCGTTTCACGGTCTGATGTAATTAACTATACATTAGGAGGCTACCCGATACATCATGGCAGCCTTCGTTCTGTATAAACATATTGCGCATCGTAACATAAATGGGGGGGGGGGGGTGGGAGAGAGGGGGTAGGGGGGCGGGGGGTGGGTGGTTCTTAGGGTTTGTACTTGGGGTTAATCACCTCGTTCTTACTTTGTAGTCGTTGTGTCTTTCGGGGGAGTAAGGTGCGTGTGTCGTATAACCGGCTACTCTAAAGTGCTATTCCCCAGGTTTCAAATATCTATTTCTGAATATGGCATCATAGCAACAAAATATTAGTAACCAAAAGACAGACGATGCTCTCAGCTCACCCGGAGATATTTTAGGGGAATGTTACAAGTGCATTGCTGCTGCCAAGTGTAGCAATAAATTCACAAATGCAGAAGGCTTTGGCTACAGTTCCTAGGCATTCCCTGAAAGAAGCCATCAAATAGACATTGATCAGAAGTCTGCTTGATAACCACATAGATGGCCTGCTAAATATTCTTTGCAAGGCCATGCAAGACAGAGGAAAACCAGGTTCAAAATCCTTAAAAAGTAAAAAATGTAACTCTGTAAATAAATTTTTTTTTATTAAGCTTCACACAGTTTAGTGGTGTCTTTATGACCCTAAGGCCTCATGTCCACTGCTAAAATAAAATTAAGAATCCACAGTGTTTTTCCTGCAGCGTGATCCGCGCCTCATAGGGATGCATTGGACACCAGCAGGTAGTTAAATACCTGCAGATGTCATTTCCCCCTGAGGCTCAGATTGCGTCTGCAGGAAAACACCTGCAGCATGCCCCATTTTTAGTGCGGGTCTCCCGCAGGCTTCTATTGAAGCCTATGGAAGCCGTCCGGATCCGCGGCACACCGGCACCTGAATTTCCGCTCTCCGGCGCGGTAGCACGGGAGAGCAGGAGTTCATTAAAAAAAATGGAGTGCCCAGCGCATGCGAGCGGCACGCTTCCGGCGTGCTGAGCAAATCTGCCGGGCCGAAGAAAGAAGATCCGGCCGCGACAGAGGGAAGATCCACAGCGTCCGGACAGGTAAGTTTAATCCTCTTTTTAGCCTCATGTCCGCGGGAAAGGAGGGACCCGCTGCGGATTATGCATGGAGAATCCGCGGCGGGCCTGATTTTCCCCATGGACATGAGGCCTAAAAAGACACATTTAGAAAACAAAACAATAAAAAAAAAATAAAACAAACCGGCTTTTCAACTGGCACATGTGTTTTTTGGGTGTGGTTTCTTTATTTACACATCTTGTACATGCATTTACTTTTACCACCTACATAGAAGTCCAAGCAAAAATGCCAAAAAAAAAAAGGGGTGCCTAGGGGAAAAGAAAGCCAGTCTTCACCCCCCTTCCCATCGTAAAAAAAAAACACTGGATGAGTTCAACCCCCTTACCCATGCAGCTGGGTTTGAATTTTTCTACTTGTAAGACATATATACATACAACATGACATAAGTGTTATTTACCATACGACCACTATGTTGGCATCATTTTTTAAAGTGTGTTTTTATTTTTTGGGATATCAAAAATCTTATAAAATAAGGGGAAAGGTTTCTAAATTATAAAAGAAATATCCAAATCCTATTTGTAAATGTACCAATTTAGAACCCCCACGTTTTAAAAACCATACTCCTCAAAATTTTCAACAAAAAACATGGCATTTACAAGGTCTGTTGACTCCTTAGATGTTTCATGGGAAAGTATAGCAAAGTGGAGAATAAATTCAGAGATTTCATTTTTCCTGCACATTTTCAACTTTAGTATCTTTTTTTCTGTAACAGTAGAAGAAAGCAGATCAACGGAACTCCCCATTTACTATCCTAAATCTGCAGTTTTAAGAAATACCCCACTAGTAGCCCTAAGTGTGGGCCAGGACTCAAACATAGGCCTCAGAAGTGGATTTTGGGGCCTCTAATTGGGACATTTTCCAGGCACCACTTCAAGTCTGCAGAGGCCTTGAGCTGCCAAGAGATGAACACTATTTTGGAAATTACACCCCCCACAAGGAATTCAGACAGGGTGTATATTGAGTATTTTTATACCACAAGTGCTTTAGAATTGGGCTTTGAAAAGGAATAATTAAACATTTTTCGAAAAACAAGCAAACCTATTAAAACAAACAAAATTTTTCACTTTTTGAAGGGGCAACAGGAAAAAAAAAAAAGGACCTCATGAATTGTTCCTCAATTTCTCTGCAGTATGGAAATGTACCATATGTGACTGTAAACTGCTGTTTGGGCACCTGGGAGGGCTCAGAAGGGAAGATTTGTAGGGATATGAGAAGTAGTGGTTTGGGGTCTTACTAGTAGGTCAATTTATAATGTGATGTGAGGGAATATCTGAGCTTTGCAGAGTACATTAGGGTTTAATTTTTTTGGGAGAGGGAATAGGAAAAACAGTTATTCCGCCATTGTTACACTTGTTTCTTTTTTTATTAGATTCAGTGGATGGGATTAGTGATATATGTTGAACTTAGTCCATTGTTTAGTCGGATTACAGGGACATCAAATTTAAATAGTTTTTATTTTACTACATTTGCTCAATAATTAATTTTTCATTGTCATATTCAGGGAATCAAAACTTTATTTTTCCATTTACAACACGGAGGGCTTGTTCTATGTGGGATAGCATGAAGCGTCACTTTTTATTGCATGATTAGGATCGGAGCTGTCCAAAAACTGCAACTTTGACATTTTATTTTGTGTACGCTGTTCAATGTGCGGTATAAATGATGTTAACCTTATTCTGCAGGTCATTACAGTTGCAGCAATATCAAATGTATACATCTTTTATATCCATTCACTCCTTTTGTGCAGCAAAAGCATTTGTCATCGATTTTTTTTTCTTGTCTAGTCCTATTTAGAGACCTAACTTTTCATCTATGGAGCTGTTGAAGGGCTTGCTCTTTGTGGGATGAGCCGACATTGGTACCATATTGGGGTGCACGTGATTTTTGTATCTCTATGTTGTTTCCGTGAGGTGTAGTTATCACAAACAAATGC